>NC_136430.1:316315999-316915999 GCF_052849685.1 Lactuca virosa | reverse complement strand
TTTTTAGAACGGTCGAATATTACAGCATATGCAATCGATCCTATACCCGAAGCGTATGGGATACGATTTATAATGAAAAACGTAATACTTTACCAGTTTCTTGCTATAATATTGTAATAATGTTCCTATTTTCCGTGTTCTCAAAATTCGAACAATGAAGAGGGATGCCGTAATCATAATTGAACTTTGAGAATGCAATAAATATATCCTTGACTAAATTCAATTAAAATTTCTCGATCTAAGCTTTTAGATTGGAAACGAAGTATAACATTCTCTCCCTTAATTATAGCAAAACAACTTTTCAACCCCTGCAACTTTGCAAAGTGAAACTTTTTTTTTCTATAATTAATATTGCCAACCTGCAACACTTAAAATAATAATCATGCTCCCACTATCATGATGATTATATCCATTCCAGCATAACATTTATGCTCCCACTAGTTTTGACACGTATTCAGAAATCAGTTAAACTTCTAGAAAACAATACTTATTGACTTCCACAGTTCATCTTTTCTAATACAACATGCTTCGATAAGCCTTTATCTAAGCTTCTCAAACTCATACACCTTTCCTTAGATAGCTCACATGTGTGTCTAAACTAATTCAGAACTTATATTACTAAGTCCCAAACGTTCAGACTAATCGCCAAATCTCACAATTCGAACTATAAAGAGGGATGCCGTGATCATAATCGAATTTGAGAATGAAATTTACATAATCGCTATCTCCTTAAAATCTCTCTTAGTGAAAGCGTTTCCTCACAATCATTTTCATGAAGGAGAGAAACCTTATGACACTTAGATTTTATGGTGTATGTGTTCCTATCCATGTGAATTTGTCATAACCATCATCGTAAGATAATGTTCGTGACAAATCCAAACTCATATGGACTGAACTTGTTCTGTAACATCCGGATTCCCAGGTACTCTATGTTATTCTTTTATTTTGAGTTTTGAGGAGGGACCCGACGAGTTGACGCCTAGACTCGTCGAGTAGGATCGCGTTTTGCTGACTGAATTAATGAAGGGACTCGACGAGTCGATGGGTGGACTCGACGAGTCCGCGCTGTGGACAGAAACCCTAAATCTTTGGGCCTATGCCCTATTTAAGGGTCCTTATAGCCCTCATTTGCGGCTACCAGTCCAGAGAGAGAAACCCTAGAGAGCTTGAACGAGTTGTGTGAGAGAGAAAGCCATTTTAACCCCTTTTTGGTGTTGTTTTGCAAAGAAGAAGGTGTTTCCAGCTAAAGGAGGACAAGAGGGTTGCTAATCCGTGGTTTCCAAGCTTGGATCTACAGTGTTGAGGTAGTAAATCGATCCTTTCTCTATTTGGTTTAAGATCCTTGAATTTTAGGGTTTTCTATACCCTTTATTGGCTTGAAATGTTGAGTATGTTGTCCCTTTGAGTGTTAGACTCTGGATTTGGACCTCTAGACGTCCAGAGGGCCTTATCCATTCTGCTTTATGTGGGTTCATGGAGGGAATGAGACTATGTTTCCATTTTAGAAGCCATTTCACCAAGGAAAGCCTTGTGTGCGTTGCATGAATGTCAAGACTGAACCTTTACGTGATTATCGTGTTTGTGAAGGTCAGATCTATAGGTTAGAGAAGCAGATCTGACCTCAGAAGGTCATTTGAGTGTTGCCATGGAAGCAACTCGCCGAGTTCATAAGTGGACTCGACGAGTCGAGTCGGGGTTGCCCCACGATTCGTGACAGGCTTAACCCGTCGAGTGAAGGGATGAATCGACGTGCCAAGTGAGGCCAGAAGGATTCTGAGGACCCGCATGGACTTGCAGAGTCGCCCATGTGCACTCGACGAGTCGGGTCAAAGTTTGACCATTGACTTCAGTTGACCTTAGGGCTTTGGTCAAGCTGATTCAGGAGAGTTCAGGGAGGGGTAGGATGACCTTCTACCCAATCTTTAGAGACAAGGCTATGAGAGGGTATTGATCAGGAATGTTATTCGTATGATAGGAGGAGGCTAGGTCGGGACGTCAAGCACGAGAGTTTATCCGACTTCGTACGAGGTGAGTCTTCTCACTATGCTGTACCTAGAGTGGTACCTATGTGTGACCGGAAGGTCTTATATGCTATGAGATGTATGTGATGTATACTGTTATATGATATTGATGTGTTATGTATGTTATGAATGCTAAGGACCGGAAGGTCATTATGATATGGACCGGAAGGTCATTACGGGTAGGACCGGAAGGTCTACCAGGGATGTGGGACGGAAGTCCTCTGAGACATAGTGACCGGAAGGTCTTATAGCCTTGAGTGGCGTATGTGGTATTTTGGGGAACTCACTAAGCATTTATGCTTACAGTTGTTGTGTTATGTGTTTCAGGTACTAGCGAGGATCGCGGGAAGGCGCCGACATGATCCGTACATACTCATGGAGTTTATGTTTTGAGATTATGGGATATGTTTTTGTTATGATAACTTTGGATACATTATGTTTGACATTATGTTTTAAAAATGAAAAATGAAAAATTGTTTTGGAAATTTTACGTTGTTACAAGTTGGTATCAGAGCCTTGGTTTGAGGGATTCGGATACACCTTCGGGCGTATCTGAACTCAAACTGAGGATTTCAGAAAGTTTTTCATAAAAAGGAACAATTTTTCTAAAAGAGTAAAAGACTTTGAGAAAAGCAGAGAGGTGCAGTGTGTACGATCAGCCAGCGCCCGAACGGTGATTTCCCAAAATTCCCTTACATTATGTATTATGAGATATGTTATGATATGTTATGCATGCTAGAGTAGGCTAGGTATTCATATTAGGACTAGACTGGCCTGATTTGTGATGCCTTAGCCTAGGAAGATTTCTGCTGCTATGTGATGCTTGGGAGTGAGTAGGTAGCAGTGAGGAGCTTATGAGAGGTCTACCGAAGGGTAGCCTATGCTAGCGAGGTGTAGAGTACTTGTGATCTGGGATCCTAGGAGGAGGACTTGGGGTGAATACTGATGCGGTGTGGACGGTAGTATAGGGCCCGTACTACTGAAGACATCGGATCAGTGCGCAGTGCAAGTAAGAATCCTTAGGGTACTAGGGAACAAGTAGGGTTGAGTGATCGAGTGAAAGTATGCTCGAGCGAGTCTCTGATATTTTATGTTTGTATTTCAGAGACATCATGGTTGGGACACGCCACAGACCTGAGATGAGCGGCGTGAGTGACGAGGAGCTTCGTCAGATGATCCACGATGAGGTGGCAGCGGCGATCCGGGCCGAAATTCCGGAGATGTTTGGGTCTATCAAGACCACATTGATTGAGACTTTTGATGAGCGGTACGCAACGGTTACTGAGGCTGCGGCTGCTGCAGCTACCGCTGCTGTTGCTTCTGCTAGACCTCAGGGGGGCGATTCGATGTTGTTCCGGGAGTTCAGCAACTCGAAGCCACCGGAGTTTGATGGGACGCAGGATCTGATTGCTGCGATGAGATGGATTTCTGATATCGAGGGATGCTTCTACACCTGTTCGTTTCCGGAGCATTTGAGGGTTCGGTTTGCACTGAACCAGCTTCGCTTGGGAGCGAAGGACTGGTGGAAGTTTGTGACGGCAAACTTCACTCTTGCAGAGATTTCGGAGGTGACCTGGGAGAGGTTCACCAACATGTTCAGAGACGAGTACATTCCCCCGATGGAGAGGGAACGGTTGGTGCAGGAGTTTTTGTCCCTCAAGCAAGGGACGGAGTAAGTGACTGTGATCACACAGATGTTCCATGAGAGGGCGTTGTTTTGCCCTGAGCACGTGTCGTCTGAGCAGGCACACATGAGTCGGTACTTGAGCATTTTGAGGAGGGATATCAGGGAGTTCGTGGCGAACTCGTCATACCGGACATTTGCTGAGCTCCAGTCAAATGCCCAGAAGAGGGAGATAGAGCTGGAGACTCAGGCCCGGGAGGAGGCCGAGTCTCAGGGGAAGGATCGGCGGCCGGCACAGTCTCAACCGGCAGCCAAGCGGGCAAAGCCCGCCGATTTGAGATCTGGAGGCCAGAAGGGCCGCACTTGTGGAAAGTGCAGCAAGGGACATGATGGGGTTTGTCGATCAGGTGCTTGCCACAAATGTGGCAAGGAGGGGCACATAGCCAAGGATTGCCCCAAGGGGTTCATGGTTTGCTTTCATTGCAACCAAACCGGACACCGGAAGGTCGAGTGTCCGCAGCTGCGGGGGACAGCGCAGGGAGCACCGCAGGGATCTGCCCCTGCTGCCGTGCAAGCTACTGAGGTTCGGCCAGTGAAGGCCGAGGCACCGAAGGCTCGCGGGAGAGCCTTCCAGTTAACAGCGGAGGAGGTCCGCGCAACGCCCGATGTCGTGGCTGGTATGTATTCTTTCATTTATTTATGCTGAGTTTGAGATATTATGCTTATATTATGATATGCGTAGGTACTTTACTTGTGAATTCTGTACCTGCTTTGGTGTTATTTGACTCGGGTGCGAGTCGATCATTTGTGTCTTTAGCCTTTAGTCAGCACATCAGTATTCAGCGGGAGGCGTTGAGTCGACCTCTACGGGTTTCCATAGCTGACGAGCGAGCGGTGTATGCTACGGATGTGATTCGAGGATGTGTACTCGAGATCTTCGGTGTGGAATTTCCGATTGATCTGGTCCCGATTGCGATGGGGGACATGTGTGTCATAGTGGGCATGGATTGGCTGAGCCGATTTGGGGTTGTTATAGACTACGAGCGATAGTTGGTGACGATACGAGACCCTAGTGGGGGAGTACTTACGGTGTACGGCGAGGGTATCCGTTCTGGGTCAGCATTTTGTTCGGCTGCTAGAGCGAGCGGAGCCTACAGCAGGGCTGTAGCGGGTTTGTGGCTTATGTGATGGATTCACGGGGGGCCGCAGAGGGGCCGGGTTCGGTTAGTGATGTACCGATAGTGCGCGAGTTCCCAGATGTTTTCCCCGAGGAGTTGCCGGGTGTGCCTTCCGAGAGGCAAGTGGAGTTTCGCATCGATTTGGTTCCGGGAGCGGCGCCTATCGCCAAGGCGCCCTATCGCCTTGCGCCACCAGAGATGCAAGAGTTATCCTCACAGCTTCAGGAGCTGTTGGGGAAAGGATTCATCAGGCCGAGTAGCTCACCTTAGGGAGCGCCGATCCTTTTTGTCAAGAAAAAGGATGGTTCACACCGGATGTGCATTGATTACCGGGAGTTGAACAAGTTGACGGTCAAGAACCGTTATCCACTACCGAGGATTGATGATCTGTTCGATCAGTTGCAGGGAGCATCTTGGTTCTCCAAGATAGATTTGCGGTCTGGATATCACCAGATGAGGGTGCGAGATGGGGATATCCAGAAGACGGCGTTCAGGACTCGTTATGGGCATTACGAGTTCGTGGTGATGCCTTTTGGGCTCACCAACGCACCGGCAGCGTTCATGGATCTCATGAACAGGGTGTGCAGACCGATGTTGGATTGTTCGGTGATCGTGTTCATCGACGATATACTAGTGTATTCGAGATCCAGAGAGCAGCATGAGGAGCATTTGAGAGAGGTCCTCGGAGTATTGAGGTCGGAGAGGCTTTACACCAAATTCTCCAAGTGCGATTTCTGGTTACGAGAGGTCTAGTTCTTGGGGCATCTCGTTAACCAGAATGGGATATTGGTCGATTCGGCCAAGATTGAGGCTGTGATGAGTTGGGAGGTGTCGAGATCCCCTACCGAAATCAGGAGTTTTCTGGGGTTGGCCGGCTACTATCGAAGATTTATCAAGGATTTCTCCAAGATTTCCGTGCCTCTCACCAAGTTGACCCGGAAGGGCGTTGCTTTTTCATGGGGTGCGGAGCAACAGACCTCGTTTGAGACTCTTCGCCAGAAGTTGTGCGAAGCCCCGGTGTTATCCCTTCCAGAGGGAATGGAGGATTTTGTGGTGTACTGCGACGCATCGATATCGGGGTTAGGGGCGGTGTTTATGCAGAGGGGCCATGTGATTGTTGGGTTTTGAGCAAACTAACACTCCTAAGGTGTTCATGCAACCCTAGAAACCTTGGATCTATGTTTGTCTAAAATACATGCAAAATAATTTTCCAAGGTTCATAACCTATCTAGCATACATGGGGTACTTTTAAACATAAAAGATACTAGAAGAATTACATACCTTTGTTAGTGAGTTGATTCCTTGGGAGTTTGAGAGCCAAGCACCAATAATGTGAATGCCTCAAATGGAAATCACAAATCACCACAAACTTGGAAAACTTATGAGAGAGCACTCTAATACTCTAGAAATCGGCCACACCTTATGCACACACACATAGTGTCTTTTCAAGCACTATAAGCCTCTTTATATAGTGTAGATGATTAGGGTTATGAACCATGCAAACCCTAATAACCCATGTCTTTTCCTATTCCAAGGATCCATGGGTTAAAAGCTCCATGGATCATCCATGGACTCCTATTCAAGCTTAGGCCATTTCCTTATGAGTGTTAGCCCACACTATATAAGTACAATAGCCCATTATTTAATTAGTCACCTTATGATCACTAAATTAATTCATAATTAATTTAAGATCAATACTAATTAAATAATACAATTTCATATTAATATATTATAACTTATAATATATTAGTAGGCCGCAAATATACTCTTCTCATAATGTTATCCATATAAATAGTTCGGGTGAAGTGCAACCCAAATGGACCATGCCGGGTCGGGTCAAGTATATACCAAATAAGTTATGGACTTAGACACCTTATCCAACAGTCTCCCACTTGGATAAGTATGATAACTGTATTTGCCTATATAGCTTCAGGAACCAACCGGCAATCGTAGCTCTCGAAAACTCTGTTGAACTATGAAGCGCCATTTTAGATAAGTGATCACATAATCCTCTGCTCTCATGATATCAGCCGGACAAATACACGGAACAATGTCTTACTTATTGTCCAGCAGTTTGTTTCCCGATTTCCGATTTGTTTGACAAAGAACTTAATCGAACACATCAATTTAGTTCTGACCGGGCCCAGTACATAGGTCAAAACAAAATCATCGAAGGGCCCATATATCGTTTCTATTTCTAGAAGGAACAGATAAACTTCGACTCATATGCTTGTTCTACTACTTATTGAATTGCACACAAAGGCACGTTTTATAACATCAAGTTACTGATGCGTTTACGTGAAATCAATGCACAACCAACTCATAGGTAACAACTCATATCTCTAGGTTTGAAGACTTATATGATATTACCGTCTCACGATCACTCGAGATAAATTCCATGAAGTGATACAAGTGAGCGTGGATTTATTCCAATACTCATAACTTATGAGTACTCATGAATGTTGTAGCAACCATTGGTATGGATAAGCACCTTTAGTCATCTACAATCCCAATTCATGACAGTCTTGATTCATACCTACTTCCGACATATGACCGACTGTGGAGAGTTTGAATAAACTTATTATTCTGGAAGTCAAAACATGCAAAGCTGAAACAATAGTAAATAATTGACAATGATAGCAACACCTTACTCATAAATAAATCACAACTTTTATTCATCATCAAACGTCGATTACATTTTACAAGTTTCAGTAATAACTATCTAATCTGTAAAACTAATATCGTCCCTCAGCCCGATGCGTCTCGCATGTTGCAAATGCTTCACCCTCGTCAGTCCCTTCGTAAGGGGATCAGCAGGGTTCTCATCTGACGATACCCTCTTTGCCACGAGGAGTCCCTCTTCTATCTTGTGTCTTATGAAGTGATATTTTCTGTCAATGTGTCGGGATCTGCCATGATCTCTTGGTTCCTTGGCTAAGGCAACCGCACTATTGCTGTCACAGAAAATCTCCATAGGCTCCTTAATAGCTGGTACAACTCCAAGGTCTCCGATGAAGTTCCTCAGCCATATCGCCTCCTTTGCCGCTTCACTCGCTGCTATGTACTCTGATTCACAAGTCGAATCAGCTACAGTCTCCTGTTTGGAACTCTTCCAAGTGATTGCCCCTCCATTTAAGGTAAAGACCCAGCCCGACTGAGAGCGGAAGTTATCCCTATCAGTCTGAAAGCTAGCATCACTATACCCTACTACTCTCAAGTCATCACTCCCACCAAGGGTAAGGATCCAATCCTTAGTCCTCCGCAGGTACTTGAGAATATTCTTTACCGCAGTTCAATGAGCCTTGCCAGGGTTCCCCTGATATCTGCTGACCATGCTCAAAGCGAAGGCCACATCAGGACGGGTACAAGTCATAGCATACATGATCGAGCCAACAGCGGAAGCATAAGGTAATCGACTCATCTCAGCTATCTCATCTTCTGTACTCGGGCTCTGAGCCTTGCTCAGTTTGGCATTGCTTTGGATCGGTAATTCTCCTTTCTTGGAATTCTACATGTTGAACCTTTTCAACACCTTATCCAAGTAGATACTCTGACTAAGTCCAATTAGTCTTTTACTCTTTTCTCTTAATATCCTTATCCCTAGGATATAGGCAGCTTCTCCAAGGTCCTTCACAGCAAAGCACTTCCCAAGCCAGGAATTAACCTCCTGCAAGGTTGGGATGTCATTTCCTATGAGTAGTATGTCATCCACATATAATACCAAAAAGCTAACTATACTCCCACTAGCTCTGACATACACGCAGGACTCATCTTCACTTCTTGAGAAACCAAACTCTTTGACCTTCTCATCGAAACAAAGATTCCAACTTCGAGATGCTTGTTTCAATCCATAAATGGATTTCTCAAGCTTGAACACTCTATTGGGGTACTCTACACCGACAAAACCCTCTGGCTGATTCATGTAAACATCCTCAGCCAACTTTCCGTTAAGGAAAGCGGTTTTGACATCCATTTGCCATATTTCATAATCATGAAATGCAGCAATGGCTAGCATAACCCTAATAGACTTAATCTTTGCTACTGGTGAAAAGGTTTCATCATAATCAATACCTTGAGTCTGAGTAAAACCCTTCGCAACCAGTCGAGCCTTATAAGTGTGCACCTTCCCATCCATGTCGGTCTTCTTCTTGAAGATCCATTTGCACCCGACTGTCTTACAGCCTGGTACATTGTCAACCAAGTTCCAAACTTGACTGTTATACATGGACTGTATCTCGCTGTCCATAGCCTCCTTCCATTTAGCAGACTCTGGACCTGCCATGGCTTCCTTAACACTGTTAGGTTCATCCAGATTTACCAGTGTACTGTCACTGATAAATGTATCACCTTCCGTAGTAATATGAAATCCATAATAAAACTCAGGTGTGTTCCTAATCCTTGTGGAATGCCTCGGAAGTATAGACTCGTCAGCTGGATCAACAGGAATTTCCTCCTCAAGTTGACTGCTAGTGTCTGAGGTTCCTTCACCAATTGAGTCTTGAATTTCTTCAAGGTCAATTTGCCTCCCACTGTCTCCTTGGTTTATAAATTCTCTCTCTCTAAAGACCCCTCTCCTTGCCACAAAGACCACATTCTCACTGGGTCTGTAGAAGAGGTAACCAAAGGATTTTTGTGGGTAGCCGATGAAAATACACCTTTCACTTCGAGGTTCGATCTTGTCATGAGTCTCGCGCCTCACGAAAGCCTCGCAACCCCAAATCTTGATATGGTCCAAATTGGGAACTTTCCCAGTCCACATTTCATGAGGTGTTTTGGCAACCTTCTTTGTAGGGACTAGATTAAGGATGTGGGCGGCAGTCTCTAAGGCATACCCCCAAAAAGAGATTGGTAGCGAAGCTCGACTCATCATAGAGCGAACCAAGTCCAACAAAGTTCGATTACGCCTCTCAGCTACACCATTCAATTGTGGTGTCCTGGGAGGTGTCAATTGTGAGACAATCCCACACTCCTTAAGATAGTCGAGGAACTCAGTACTAAGATACTCACCACCTCGATCGGATCGAAGCATCTTAATGTTCCTGCCCAATTGATTTTCTACTTCCTGTTTAAACTCTTTAAACCTTTCAAAAGTTTCTGACTTATGTTTGATTAAGTAGACATAACCATATCTACTAAAATCATCAATAAAAGTCACATAATAGCGATTAGCATCCCTTGTGGCGGTTTTGAATGGTCCACATACATCAGTATGTATAAGGTCCAACAAACCCTCACCCCTTGCACAAGTACCAGTGAAGGGTGATTTTGTCATTTTTCCAAGTAGACAAGACTCACAACTATCATCCGACTTGAGGTCGAACGACTCCAAGACTCCATCCTTTTGGAGCTGGCCTATGCGTTTCTTGCTTACATGTCCAAGATGACAATGCCACAAAGATGCTTTATCCAAGCTAGTAGAAGAATCAATACATAATACATTATTTCCTAAATTATCTACAACCGATACAGCTTCATACACACCATCACAAGGTAATGCTTTAAAATAAAGAACATTATTAAAGAAAGCATTAATACTACCAACTTCATTATCAAAAGAAAAGGTAAAACCTTGTTTGTACAAAGCATGAAAGGAAATAATATTCCTCGCCATTTCAGACGAGTACACACATTTATTCAAATCTAACTTTAACCCACTATCTAGCAACAAAGTATAAACTCCAATCTTGGCAACAGGTGCAACCTTCTTGTTCCCCATGATTAAGTTTATCTTTCCATGCTCCACATCCTCACTTCTTCTTAGGCCCTGCAAGTCACAACAGATGTGAATACCACAACCTGTATCAAGAACCCAAGAATTAGAATATGGTGAGTTATTAGACAATATAGTGTAAATACCTGCATGGGATGGTTTTACTTTCCCATCCTTGACATTCTGCAAGTACTTTGGGCAGTTTCGCTTCCAGTGCCCCTTATTTTGACAGTAGAAGCATTCAGCATCCTTAAGGATGGCAGAAGGAGTGATAGAACCACCTTTGGTTCCAGATGAGGAGCCTTCAAGGGACTTTCCCTTGGTACCCTTCGAAGGGTGCTTCAACTTCTTCCCTTTGCCTTGCCCGATAGCCAAAACAGGGGTAGTAGTAGGAGTAGGAGTAGTAACCGACTTACTCTTAAGACCACTTTCGGCAGTCTTCAAAAGTCCTTGAAGCTTACTGATTGTGACTTCCTCCTTGTTCATGTGGTATGTCATACGAAATTGATCATAACACGATGGCAAGGAGTGCAAAATGATATCAATTGCCAACTCCTCAGGGAAGTTCACATTCAGTTTCATTAGACGGTCCACATACCTTTGCATTTTCTGCATGTGGCTCGTGATTGGTTCGCTATCCTTCATACGGGTAGTGATCATGGAGGAGATTATTTCATACCGCTCTTGACGAGCACTCTGATGGTACCTTTCCATCAGATCCTGATTCATCTCAAAAGGGTAATAGTCCTCATAGGACTTTTGGAGTTTAGCTGTCATGGTGGCCATCATGATGCATGCCACCTTGGTGGCATCTCTTTCATGTGCCTGATACTCAGCGACCTCCTCAGGAGTAGCAGTGGACTCATCAAGCTCCTTTAGCTCCTTATCGAGGACATATTCCTTGTCCTCGTAACGAGTGACCATCCTGATGTTCCGGATCCAATCCATGAAGTTGGAACCATCAAAGATGACCCTCCCACAAAGGTTCATGAGGGAAAAGGAGCCAGTAGGGTTAGAGCCCGAAGCATTGTTGTTGGAAGACATCTGAAAAGAAGAAAACAAGTTTAGATTAGATATATCGAATCCTTAATAATACACCCAAATGTAATATTAAGGCTAGGATCCAACACAATATATTATAACTTAGAAGAGGGATGCCGTAATCTAAGCTATAACATATTTGAAGGTAGGTGAATGACGATTCACCAATTTCCACCATGAAAATGAAATGAATTATTAGGTTTAATTGGTTTTGAAATTCCTAGATTCTTTTGAGATTCATTGAACTTTTCAATGGCATGTTTCAATCTCGATTGTGCCCTTCAAGTTTTGTGACTGGGATGCCGAGGATTACAAAACAAGGTGTGAATAACCATGCAAATTCACTTGGTACCCTTAATATTATCACCTAATCAATGTGCCGGTTAACCACACACGCTCCACCGATCTATGATAAACATTAAGTCACCCTTCGTGATCCTTACTAGTCCAAGTTAGTGTGCCGGTTAACTACACACGCTCCACCAACGACTTGGTAAGGTACAAAGTGTGAATTTCAAGGGTTAGCACCATATTCACATTTTCCTAAAGTAACTAAGATTGGGAATTTATTAAAGGTTTAGTTACTTTATAATATTCATTATACTTTTAATGAGAATTTAAAGTCATTGTCCTACCCGTTAAGCTAACGACCCTCCACCGATCAAGGAAGTGGTGGGTGAGAATTGACACCCATTAAGTTGCCATTTTATAGGCAACAACCTTATACCCCCTTATAGACCGGCTTCGTGAATGAGGCCTACTAACGGTAAAACGACTTAATCTTATACATATATATAATAATTAACCATTAATGTTATAAATAGTATAAGGGTTGCATTTTAACTTTTAAAACTCTAAGGGTTTGGAATTAAAGTATATTAAAGTGTGTGTAACTTTACAAATTCCAAAACTTGAGGACAAGTTTTGAAACTATTCAAAATTTTCATTTCATAACTTATGAATTAAAGGTTCATAAAATGAAGACTCTTCATTTTCATGTAACTTATGTGTTTTAAGTGTGCATAAATGAAAGTGACCTTTGGAAATCCATAACTTGAGGACAAATTATGGACTCCATTAAAACACATAAATGATCAAGAATTATCAATAAACAATTTAGCAAATAATTCCTATGATCTAACAATAATTCATAAGAACATGAACATCATATCAAAAATTCCAAGAACATATGAACACATATTATCATGCAATTTTGATATAAGACATTGTAAATGGATTAGCATAAACATTACACCATCTAAAACAGGTTTTATAACACCAAAACAGTTTAGGGTAATGTTTCTAGTCCATTTCCAGCAGCAAAACTCGAAAATTTGCATTCTGAGGCTTCTACTCGTCGAGTGCACGAACCTACTCGACGAGTAGGATGAATTTACTCATGGACTCGGTGAATCCCCCCATGGACTCGGCGAGTTCATGCTGCAGAATGCAGAAAACTTGAGTTTTTCAACAAGTTTGCAACAAGTATCAAACAAACAAGCCTAGGGTCTGATACCACTGTTGGGTTTTGAGCAAACTAACACTCCTAAGGTGTTCATGCAACCCTAGAAACCTTGGATCTATGTTTGTCTAAAATACATGCAAAATAATTTTCCAAGGTTCATAACCTATCTAGCATACATGGGGTACTTTTAAACATAAAAGATACTAGAAGAATTACATACCTTTGTTAGTGAGTTGATTCCTTGGGAGTTTGAGAGCCAAGCACCAATAATGTGAATGCCTCAAATGGAAATCACAAATCACCACAAACTTGGAAAACTTATGAGAGAGCACTCTAATACTCTAGAAATCGGCCACACCTTATGCACACACACATAGTGTCTTTTCAAGCACTATAAGCCTCTTTATATAGTGTAGATGATTAGGGTTATGAACCATGCAAACCCTAATAACCCATGTCTTTTCCTATTCCAAGGATCCATGGGTTAAAAGCTCCATGGATCATCCATGGACTCCCATTCAAGCTTAGCCCATTTCCTTATGAGTGTTAGCCCACACTATATAAGTACAATAGCCCATTATTTAATTAGTCACCTTATGATCACTAAATTAATTCATAATTAATTTAAGATCAATACTAATTAAATAATACAATTTCATATTAATATATTATAACTTATAATATATTAGTAGGCCGCAAATATACTCTTCTCATAATGTTATCCATATAAATAGTTCGGGTGAAGTGCAACCCAAATGGACCATGCCGGGTTGGGTCAAGTATATACCAAATAAGTTATGGACTTAGACACCTTATCCAACAGTGACAGCGTATGCATCGAGGCAGCTGAAGCCTCATGAGACGAGGTATCCCACCCACGATCTGGAGTTAGGGGCAGTGGTGTTCGCCCTCAAGATCTGGCGTCACTATCTATATGGGGTTCGGTGTACCATATACATGGACCACAAGAGTTTGAAGTATTTGATGGATCAGCCCAACCTGAATATGCGCCAGAGGAGATGGTTGGATGTGGTAAAGGATTACGATTGTGAGATCCTGTACCACACGGGCAAAGCTAATGTTGTGGCTGATGCTCTGAGCCGTAGCGCAAAGAGTGCCCTGATTCGAGATACTTGTATGCGATTGACGGTGATGACTCCGGTGTTGGACACCATTCGGGAGGCCCAGGAAGAGGCCGTGATACCAGAGAACTGCAAGAGGGAGCAGGTGATTTGGCAGGTGTTTGAGTTCATTACCGATGGCCGAGGGCTGATGACCTTTCAAGGTCGGATTTAGGTGCCGTATACAGGCGGGGCACGTACCATTCTGATGGAAGAGGCGCATAGATCGAGGTTATCGATCCATCCCGAGGCCACTAAGATGTATTTGGACCTGAAGAGAGAGTATTGGTGGCCCTGTATGAAGAGGGATGTCGCGTGGTTTGTGGAGAGGTGCTTGACCTGTCGCAAGGTTAAGGCCGAGCACCAGCGTCCACATGGCAAGTTACAGCCACTTGAGATTCCCCAGTGGAAGTGGGAACAGATTTCTATGGATTTTATCACCAAATTGCCGAGGACCGCAAGGGGCGTCGATGCAATTTGGGTGATCGCTGACCGGCTGAAGAAGAGCGCTCACTTCCTTGCTATCAGTGAGATCTCTTCCGCAGAGAGGCTGGCCGAGTTGTATGTGAGAGAGGTGGCATCGCGTCATGGATTACTGATCTCGATTGTGTCAGATAGAGACGTACGTTTCACCTCCAGGTTCTGGAAGAAGTTCCATGAGGAGTTGGGTACGAGGCTGCATTTCAGTACCGCATACCACCCACAGAAGGACGGGCAGAGTGAGCGGACGATTCAGACGCTTGAGGATATGCTTCGGGCATGTGTGTTAGACTTTGGGGGAAGTTGGGACACGTACTTGCCGTTGGCTGAGTTTTCCTATAACAACAGCCACCACTCGAGTATTGGTATGCCTCCCTTGGTGTTGTTGTATGGGAGGAGATGTAGGACCCCTATTTATTGGGGAGAGGTAGGACAGCGCGTGATGGGTAGCACCGAGATAGTGCTTCAGACGACTGAGCAGATACAGCAGGTCAGGTAGAGGTTGATGACAACTCAGAGTCGCCAGAAGAGTTATGCGGATAGGCGACGATCCGAGCTTGAGTTCCAGGTGGGAGACTTCGTACTCCTGAAGGTGTCTCCTTGGAAAGGAGTGATCCGATTCAGGAAGAGGGGCAAGCTGGGGCCCCGGTATATTGGTCCGTTCAGGGTGACTACGAGGGTGGGCAGGGTAGCGTACCGTTTGGAGCTACCTGTGGAGTTGAGCCAGATTCATGATACATTCCATGTGTCTCAATTCAGGAAGTGTGTAGCCGACGAGTCGGCGGTGGTGCCGCTGGAGGATATTCAGGTGGATGCGATCCTGAATTATGTTGAGAGATCGATCGCGATCCTGGATCGGAAGATCAAGGTTCTGAGGAACAAGGAAGTGCCCCTGGTTCAGGTCTAGTGGCAACATCGGAGAGGGTCCGAGCTGACTTGGGAGCCAGAGTTAGAGATGCAGGAGCAGCATCCAGAGCTGTTTGCCGAGCGAGACTTCGAGGGCGAAGTCTGATTCTAGTGGGAGAGAATTGTAACATCCGGATTCCCAGGTACTCTATGTTATTCTTTTATTTTGAGTTTTGAGGAGGGACTCGACGAGTTGACGCCTAGACTCGTCGAGTAGGATCGCGTTTTGCTGACTGGATTAATGAAGGGACTCGACGAGTCGATGGGTGGATTGGACGAGTCCGTGCTGTGGACAGAAACCCTAAATCTTTGGGCCTGTGCCCTATTTAAGGGTCCTTATAGCCCTCATTTGCGGCTACCAGTCCAGAGAGAGAAACCCTAGAGAGCTTGAACGAGTTGTGTGAGAGAGAAAGCCACTTTAACCCCTTTTTGGTGTTGTTTTGCAAAGAAGAAGGTGTTTCCATCTAAAGGAGGACAAGAGGGTTGCTAATCCGTGGTTTCCAAGCTTGGATCTACAGTGTTGAGGTCGCAAATCGATCCTTTCTCTGTTTGTTTAAGATCCTTGAATTTTAGGGTTTTCTATACCCTTTATTGGCTTGAAATGTTGAGTATGTTGTCCCTTTGAGTGTTAGACTCTGGATTTGGACCTCTAGACGTCCAGAGGGCCTTATCCATTCTGCTTTATGTGGGTTCATGGAGGGAATGAGACTATGTTGCCATTTTAGAAGCCATTTCACCAAGGAAAGCCTTGTGTGCGTTGCATGAATGTCAAGACTGAACCTTTACGTGATTATCGTGTTTGTGAAGGTCAGATCTATAGGTTAGAGAAGCAGATCTGACCTCAGAAGGTCATTTGAGTGTTGCCATGGAAGCAACTCGCCGAGTTCATAAGTGGACTCGACGAGTCGAGTCGGGGTTGCCCCACGATTCGTGACAGGCTTAACCCATCGAGTGAAGGGATGACTCGACGTGCCAAGTGAGGCCAGAAGGATTTTGAGGACCCGCATGGACTTGCCGAGTCGCCCATGTGCACTCGACGAGTCGGGTCAAAGTTTGACCATTGACTTCAGTTGACCTTAGGGCTTTGGTCAAGCTGATTCAGGAGAGTTCTGGGAGGGGTAGGATGACCTTCTACCCAATCTTTAGAGACAAGGCTATGAGAGGGTATTGATCAGAAATGTTATTCGTATGTTAGGAGTGATGGGTTTTGAGCATTCTAACACTCCTAAGTGTACATGCAACCCTAAATACCTTGGATCTATGTTTTCTCTATTATACATGCAAATATGATTAATCAAGGTATTATCCTAACTAGCATACCAAAACATTGATACTAGGATACTAAAATAGATATAATACATACCTTGTTGTTGTTGCTTGACTCCATGAAGCTTGAGAGCCTAGTGCCCCAAGTGTGACACCTCAAATGGTTCACACAACATCATGAACTCTTGGAATAACCATGAGAAGAAGACATACATGTTCAAATCGGCTAGCCCTCAAAATATGTATCACTAGTCCCAATTTCTTGAACTAAAGGGGTTCTTATATAGTGTGGCTATTAGGGTTACACCATGTAACTCATGACTTTACCCATTCCTTATGCTCCATGGGTTTTAACCTCCATGGAGTATCCATGGATCACCACATGGGTTAAGCCCAACATAAAGGAATCTTGGATCATAAGCCCACATATATAAGAATGAATGATTTACACAATCAATCCCCATATATTTAATTAGTCTCTTTTTGATCATTAAATTAAGTCCAAATTAATTCTTGATCAATACTAATTAAATAACATGATTTCATATTAATATATTAGAACTTATAATATATTAATATGTCACAAAATGTCTTTTCCTCATAAACGGTCTATCCAAATGTTCCGATGCCATGCAACCCAAATGGACCATGCCGAGTCGGGTCAAGTACATACCAATTATAGTTATGGACTTAGACACTAATCCAACAAGGAGGAGGCTAGGTCGGGACGTCAAGCACGAGAGTTTATCCGACTTCGTACGAGGTGAGTCTTCTCACTATGCTGTACCTAGAGTGGTACCTATGTGTGACCGGAAGGTCTTATATGCTATGAGATGTATGTGATGTATACTGTTATATGATATTGATGTGTTATGTATGTTATGAATGCTAAGGACTGGAAGGTCATTATGATATGGACCGGAAGGTCATTACGGGTAGGACCGGAAGGTCTACCAGGGATGTGGGATGGAAGTCCTCTGAGACACAGTTTTATAACACCGAGTCTACCAGGTCATATGGCTTGTTCTACTACTTGTTGAATCATACACAAAGGCACGTTTTATAACACCGAGTTACCGAATGCGTTTTCGTGCAATCAATGTACAACCAACTCATAGTAACAACTCATATCTCTAGGTTTGAAGAATATAAGATATTATCATCTCATGATCACTCGTGATAAAATCCATGAAGTGATTCCAATGAGCGCGGGTTGAATCCAATACTCAGAACTTATGAGCACTCATGAGTGTTGTAGCCCCTTGTCCAACATCTTAGACCTCTACAAGCCAACCCATGACAGTCTTGATTCATATCTACTTCCAACATATGACCGACTTGTTGGATAAGGTGTCTAAGTCCATAACTAATTTGGTATATACTTGACCCGACCCGGCATGGTCCATTTGGGTTGCACTTCACCCAAACTGTTTATGGATAATTTTATGAGAATTGGATACTTACGATTTATTAATATATTATAAGTTATAATATATTAATATAAAGTCATGTTATTTAATTAGTTTTAATCTTGAATTAATTATGAATTGATTTAGTGATTAAAAGGAAGACTAATTAAATCATGGGCTATTTTATTTATATGGTGTGGGCTAATACTCATTTGTTAATGGGCTAAGCTTATATGGAAGTCCATGGATGATCCATGGAGCTTTTAACCCATGGATCCTTGGAAGAGGAAAAGACATGGGTTATTAGGGTTTCACCCTAACCATGCACACTATATAAACAAGCTTATGTTGCATGAAAAACACCCTAAGTGTGTGTGTAATAGTGGTGGTCGAAATCTAAGAGTTAGTATACTCTCTCATACATTTTCCAAGTTTGTGGTGATTTGTGATTTCCATTTGAGGCATTCACATTATTGGTGCTTGGCTCTCAAACTCCAAGGAATCAACAATCAACAAAAGGTATGTAATTCATCAAGTCCTTTTATGTTTAAAAGTACCCCATGCCATGCTAGATAGGTTATAAACCTTGGAAATTAATATTTTGCATGTACCTTAGACAAACATAGATCCAAGGTTTATTAGGGTTGCATGTACACTTAGGAAGTGTTAGAATGCTCAAAACCCAACAGTGGTATCAGAGCCTAGGCTTGTTTGTTTGATACTTGATGCAAAATAGTGATAAAAAGTCGATTTTTTGCTGTCTGACTGATGAACTCGCCGAGTCCATGGGGGGACTCGCCGAGTTCATGTGTAAACTCATCCTACTCGCCGAGTAGGTTCGTGCACTCGGCGAGTAGGAGCCTCAGAATGCAGATTTTCGACTTTTGCTGCTGGAAATGGACTAGAAACATTACCCTAAACTGTTTTGGTGTTTTAAAACTTGTTTTAGTTGGTGTAATGGTTGTTCTAATCCATTTACAATAGCTTATATCAAAATTTCATGCTTTGTATGTGTTCATATAATTCTTGGAACTTTGATGATCATGTTCATGTTCTTATGAATTTAGAAGATGATAGGAATTATTTGCTCAATTGTTTAGGATTAATTCTTGATTATTTATGTGTTTTAATGGAGTCCATAATTTGTCCTCAAGTTATGGATATCCAAAGGTCACTTCTTTTAAACACACACTTAAAACACATAAGTTACATAAAATGAAGAGTCTTCATTTTTATGAACCTTTAATTCATAAGTTATGAAATGAAAAGTTTTGGATAGTTACAAAACTTGCCCTCAAGTTTTGGAATTTGTAAAGTTTCACACACTTTAATAAACTTTAATTCCAAACCCTTAGAGTTTTAAAAGTTAAAATTCAACCCTTATACTATTTATAACATTAATGGTTAATTATTATATATATGTATAAGATCAAGTCGTTTTACCGTTAGTAGGCCTCATTCACGAAGCCGGTCTATAAGGGGGGTATAAGGTTGTTGCCTATAAAATGGAAACTTAATGGGTGTCCATTCTCACCCACCGCTTCCTTGATCGGTGGAGGGTCGTTAGCCGAACGGGTAGGACAATGACTTTAAATTCTCATTAAAAGTATAATGAATATTATAAAGTAACTAAACCTATTATAAATTCCCAATCTTAGTTACTTTAGGAAAATGTGAATATGGTGCTAACCCATGAAATTCACACTTTGTACCTTACCAAGTCGTTGGTGGAGCGTGTGTGGTTAACCGGCACACTAACTTGGACTAGTAAGGATCACGAAGGGTGACTTAATGTTTATCATAGATCGGTGGAGCGTGTGTGGTTAACCGGCACATCGATTAGGTGATAATATTAAGGGTACCTAGTGAGTTTGCATGGTTATTCACACCTTGTTTTGTGATCCTCGGCATCCCAGTCACAAAACCTGAAGGGCACAATCGAGATTGAAACATGCCATTGAAAAGTTCAATGAATCTCAAAAGATCTAGGAGTTTCAAATCCAATTAAAACCTAATAAATTATTTCGTTTTTCATGGTGGAAATTGGTGAATCGTCATTCACCTACCTTCAAATATTTTATAGCTTGGATTACGGAATCCCTCTTCCAAGTTATAAAATATTGTGTTGGGTCCTAGCCTTAATATTTCATATTGGGTGTTATATTAAGGACTTGAATCAACTAACTTGATTTTCTCCCATTGTAGATGTCTGGTTCAGACAACTATGATCTTCCCAAATCGCTTGAAACAAGCTTTCCTCCTGAAGATGATGTCCCTCAACATCATGCTTCACTCCCCCCACCTCCTCCATTTATTCTCCCTGACCCACAAGCCCGAAGACTTGAAAGGTTCAAGATCACTCAAGCTCTACTAGAAATGAAACATAAAGATGGAAGACCTGTGTGCACTCATGTCTTAGGAATGAAGTCACACATAGACAGGTTGAGAATGTTGGGTGCTGTTATTTCAAGGAAGTTCGCTGTTGACTGGGTTCTTCAGTCACTTCCTGAGTCATATAGTGAGTTTATTAAAGACTACCATATGACAGATCCCGACATAACCCTAATAGATCTTTCTTATTTGCTTGTTGCTGCTGAATCAACAATGATTTGGCGCAATGGTCAAGCAAATTTTGATGGAAAATCTATTTCTCAAACTTCCATGGACATGGACAATGGTAACATTGGAAGTCCAGAAAAGCTTTCTCGTCCCAGTGGAAGGGGATCGGCCTTGGTCAACCCGGTTGACCAAGAGGTAAAGGGAAAGGCTAAATCTGTGATTGTCTCGTGTACCATTCCCAAAGAGTCTATATGTTTTTATTGTCATGAGAAGGGACATTGGAAGCGAAGCTGTCCTGAATACCTGAAATATTTGAAAGCAAGTAGAGACAAAATGTTTGACTCGACTTCAGGTAAGTCCACTATCTAACTTTGTTAAAGTTCCTAATTGTTGATTCTTATTACATGATGTGACTAGGTTGCATCTTGATGTTTAGCAGGATCGAGCAAAAGGAAGGTTAAAATAAGAGTGTGCTGAATCTGATCACGAAGATGGATTTCTATCGCATGGTTCGAGGATCGGATTTTTAAGCTACTACTTAAAAGTTATGATAGATTGCTAGGAAATATGTAATATCATAGTTTTCATTTGAAGATGCATTGTAAGGAATATTTTTCCGCATTTTAATAAAGAAATAAAAGTTTTGTTTAGTTTATTTTATATTATATCCCCTTACAATGACA
The DNA here is from genome assembly GCF_052849685.1 of Lactuca virosa. NCBI lineage: Eukaryota > Viridiplantae > Streptophyta > Magnoliopsida > Asterales > Asteraceae > Lactuca > Lactuca virosa. The sequence goes on along the minus strand of NC_136430.1, from coordinate 316,894,536 downwards.
TTTATGGAAATTGATGTTTGTATGTTTCTAGCAATATTGGAAATATGAGTTTGATTCTCTCATATGTGGTAGTGTCTGAATTTACCAAATGAGGAAAGGTTCTCATCACCCAAGCTTCAGTTAGACAGAAACTTGGAATCATACATGTTGTATTGTATGATGAATGAGAATTTTCATCTTTGTAAAATTGAGACTAATTCATTGATCACATGCATATGTGAGTCAATTGAAGGACTAAGGAATTAGGTACACTGGGTGTGTGCTGGTCAAGGTCCACCACAAAGATCAGTTCGTCATGATTTACTAAAGATTAGTAAATATGGTTATACTTATAAGGTTAAGTATAATTCTGTAACATTGGAAAAGTTTCAATGTATGGCAGAACGGATGAGATGAATCAAATTTGGCAGAAAGATAAAAGTTTCTCAAATCTGAAAAGATGGGAGAGTACTTTAGTATCATGTTTTTATGATCATCTTAATGATTATGAAACCATATCACAAATTCATACTCTAAGGACATCTTAGTGCATTGTTATGACTAAGATGAGGGGTCATGAATTGTTGGAATGGTTAAAATCAAGAAGATGGATCATACATGTTTTTATGATCATCTTAATGATTATGAAACCATATCACAAATTCATACTCTAAGGACATCTTAGTGCATTGTTATGACTAAGATGAGGGGTCATGAATTGTTGGAATGGTTAAAATCAAGAAGATGGATCATATTTCGTTCCAAAACAACTCTTAGAGTCATACTCCAAGATTGTAACATTGAGTGACATAAAGTAAGGTTTAAAACACTTATCAAATGTAGTGTAAAATGTTTTCTACTCTTGTACATTTGAAATTGGTAAGTTGTGATGTCTTGGATAAGACAAAGACCAACTAAGACCAATTGTGTGAAGTGTTTATCTTAATAAGAATCTGCACTATCCCTTGAATATTTGTTTTGTCAAGGAATGGTTCTTGACTAGGGAAACTTATATGTCAAGAGGACAGTGGGAGTCTTAAAGATCCTGAAAGGATTTCAAGATTTAATCAAGAGTAAAACTTGAGTTTTATCACTAGCACACGACTTAAGGTTTGAAACCTATTAAGTTGACATAATTCTTGTTTCTATGTCTGTTCCTATTAAGTTGACTATGCATATGAGTTCTGTTAGTTCTAAACTGTGTGCATAACAGCTTGGAAGCATTGGTGGGCCTTGTGCTACCAGATGACAAGAAATTAAGATTGAACAAGTTCAATCCATGTAAGGCTGAATTTGTTACTAACCTTGTCTTGTGATTATGGTTTTGACAAATTCACATGGATAAGAACTCATACACCATAAAATCTAAGTGTCATAAGGTTTCTCTCCGATTCATGAAAATGATGGTGAGGAAATGCTTTCACTAAGAAGATTTTAAGTAGATAGCAATTGTGATGTTTGCATTCTCAAAGTCGTTAGTGGAGCGTGTGTGGTTAACCGGCACACTAACATGGACTTGTGAGAAATGGCAAAGGTCTAAACAATTAAGACTATGATTACAGCATCCCTTTTCATAGTTCTGGAAATTGTTTAGACACATATGTGAGCTATCTAAGAAAGGGTGTACGAATCTAAATTTCAGAAGTCCAGCTGATTTCTGGAAATATGTCAGAGCTAGTGGGAGCATAAGTGTTATGCTGATAATCATCATGTTAGTGGGAGCATGATTATTATGTTTAGTGTTGCAAGTTAGCAATGTTAATTATAGAAAAACAAAAGTTTCAATTCGTAAAGTTGTAGGGGTTGAAAAAGTTGTTTTGCTATAATTAAGGGAGAGGAAATTATACTTCATTTCAATTCTAAAAGCTTAGATTGAGTTTTAATCATCTTTAGTCAAGGATATATATATATATATATATATATATATATATATATATATATATATATATATATATATATATATATATATATATATATATATATGAATTTTATGTTGGAATGGTTCAACATAAGGAAATTCTATATATATTGCGTTCTCAAATTCGATTATGATTACAGCATCCCTCTTCATAGTCGATTTTTGAAAACATGGAAAATAAAAAAAAATATTGTAGCAAAAGACTGATCCAGTATCAGGTCTTTATGTGAGACATCGTGAATCGTGAATCGTGTCCCATATGCTTCGGGTATAGGATCGGTCACATGTGCTATAATATTCATCCTTTCTAAATTTTCCAAATGCTCAGAGCATTAAGAAGGGAAAAGTCTAGAATTGGATAAGACTAAAATGATTAAGCAATTGTCGAGGACTATCTAAGGCTCACCAAAGATTGGTTGCTCAGGGACAGTTGGAAGTATAGTGTTAAATTTTGGAAGGACCATATGGATATATTCTGAAAAGAGGTAGCTCTTGTTCAGATATGATAATCAAAATAGGAATATGGAAATTTTCCATATTGGGAGTTGGATATTAAGAATCTATGAGAAAGTTAGAAACTTTTATGCAAGAAGGATGTTCAAAGCAATGTACTTTGAATATGAGAGTTCGTTTCCATAGAGTTGATCTCCTTTGGAATCCTCTGTAATGACTGATGACAAGGTTTTTGTGACCTTGTGCATAACCATTACGAGAGGATCAGTGCATATAAGTTTAAAATCTAACAGTTTTTTTTTTGGTAAATGGTAGGAATTAGGAATTCTTACATTTACAATAAGGATTTGGGATTGTGAAATGAGCATCATTGGAATCATGTTCAATTGATCTATTTCACAAAGTAAAGATCATAGACAAACATGTGCATACTTGGAGTATGGCATAACTATTGTTTAGAAAAACAAAGTGTACATGCTAGGAGCATGGGACGACTGTTGTTTTTGTTCAAGTATTAAGTTGATTGTTTGAAACATTATACAATGAATAATGTGTAATCAATATGGTGATAAATAAAAGGTGGTTTTATTTATATTCAAAAGGGTTCTGAGACCATATTTGTGACAACCGTCAAATTTCGGTCAATTCAAAGTCAAAAAAAGTCAACAAGTCAAACCGGTCAACTCCAATAACCCTTGTATGTTAGGGTTTACGTTATGTAATCACTATACAATTCGCTATTCTAATGAGAAATCATCATTTGGAAAGTTCATGTGTTTGATTTTCCTTAGCCTTAACAGTGCTAAACAACGAACCAAAACGATAAAACACTATTGCACAATCATCGGGATTGTGTACGACACTAAAACACGGTTTAACGGGGTTTACAAACCTTGCGTTGTGAAGCCGGACACTCAAATTAATCACAAACAAAACCTCTCTAAATCGTTTTCACTCTATCTCTTTCTATTTGAAATCTCTCCGAAATCTCTCTCAAAAGTTACTTTAACTTTTTGTAATCATTCGGGTCATCACGACCCTTAACCGGGTCAAAAACCACATGAAACGGGGTAAAAACGGGTAAAATAGCCTTAAGGACCCAAAACCGAAGCTTCAGGACCGAAGCCTCGCATCCGAAGTGCTCAGGACCGAAGCCTCGGACCGAAGACCGAAGCCTCAGGTCCGAAGCCTCAGGTCCGAACCTCGGCCCAGGACCGAGCAACTTCGCAGATTCAGCCTTTTTTCCCGGTTTTCGACTACGACTTCGTTTTAACTCCGTTTTTCATTATTTTAACGTGGGATTTTCACCCAAAACTTTATTTTATAAACTAAGGCCCCAAAATATATAAATCTCCAGGGTTTTTAAAAAATATATTAAAAGAATTAGTGGTTGAACTAATTATTGAAGGAATATTTGCTTTTCCTTAATTTATGGCAAAAGCAAACCACCACCACCTCACTCTATGATTAGCCACTCTTTCCCACTACCCCTTGTCTCCTTAGTGGACCTTTACAACCAATCTCCAGCTCTTCCCACGTTCTAAGAGCTGGAGGATTGATCCTCTCTCCTCATTCTCCATAAAACTCTTTCATTCTACACTTAGCAACCAAGAACACTCTCCAAAAATTCTCTCATCTTTTCTCTCAACTTCAAGAACTTCAAGGCTTTCTCCAGGGATTTCTTTCTTCAATTAGTAAGTATCTTCATCATTCACATAATTATTAAACTCCATTCTACTCAAATCATTGATATCTTACACAAGTTCCATCTTATTCGGTGTTAGATTCTCGAATCATCAAGACATCTTCTTAGTGTTCTTGGGTTGAACACTTCCTCTCTCTCACTTTCATCTACTGAAACCACATAAGGTGAGTTCATACCCCTACATTTACATGTTTTCTTAAGTTTTAAGGGGGGGAATACAAGTAAAATCATCAAGAACACAATTAAACTTTTTCTAACAGATTACATAAGAAAAGATGGACTTTAATCACGGACTGTTTTGGTCAACTTAAATATTTTAGTTTTCAAAACTGTTCCAGGTGCAAGTAGTTCAAACTCTTAGCTTTAAAATGGCTACTTGCACATCTCCATATGATTTTTCTACAATTTATGGTGATTTTTACAAAACTGCCTGTCATTTCAGAGGCAAACCCGGACCAGTCGGTGATTATGAACATTTTCACCTCTGTTAGAGATCACTAAAAATCATGATAAAATTTACGAACAAACTAGACTCATATTCCAAACTCTCAAAATTTTCGGATTTGGATTTAGAGCTTTGATGATTTTTCTATAAATTTTCTAAGAACAGTAACAGAAACTGTTTTCAACGAAAAGTTGCTGTTAATTTCATTTCACCTTGTAACATGTTGAGCAAGGTGTATATCTTTATGTGATTATATGTTATTGCAATATATGACATTTTATCTTAATATTTAGACACACATCAGTTTACAAATGGATTTGGACATATAAAATATAAAGAATAACAAGTGATTATAATCAAAGTACAACCGATACATTCAAACATTTAATAAACTATTTTGAATATAGTTTGCATACATTACTACGTACTACCCTTGGTTGATAAACTATAATAGGTATAGTTTATGATATATTACATAACACATACATTTAAAAAGGGTACATTTATACAAATGATATTTTCATTAAGCAAGGTACGGCCATACGGTACCAAGTTTTCATAACACGTAATTCCGTTAATGACTTTGTGAGACATTTACTTCAAATTACCATTAAGTCCTATATTGTAACCAGAGTCTCCTTGAGGGAGAGCGTGATACTTGTGTATAGATCTATATTGGGTTTGACAAACCCACACCTAAGCTGCATGCAACAGCTAGACCGGCAGGTCTGGGGTGACAAATGTCATAACATTTCCGACGCCTGAAGAACGTCGTTTTAGGCAACCTTGGTCATAGTATGGTTATAATAAACTCACATAAAGTATTAATAAACATTGGAATTTACCGGAACTTCATTAAAATTTAACGAGTTTATGTCGATTTAAACCTGTATTGTTTTACTATAAATATGACAAATTACTTGTACATTTCGGTCTTTGGGTTTTTAAGACTACATTTACACATTAAGGAAAATATTGGATTTTCTAACACAAATACTACTTTTGCAAACGAAAGGCTTTGAATAATACCAAACAAAAGCTTATGAACTCACCAACCTTTGTGTTGACACTTTTTCAAACAACTTGTATTCTCAGGAAATCATTAAACAGGTAATCAAGTGCTTTTGAGGATGGGACGCTAAGGCGTCTACTATTTCATATTTTGTCAACATATTGTAATTGATTCGTAAACATGTAATTCCTACAATGATGTAACTTTTTCAATTATATATATGTTGGTTGTGTTTGCTTGAATTACTATTACAATTGTTGTTATGATACTATACATGAAGTCCTCCACCCCCGGACGTTTCCGCCATCCTTGGTTTGGGGGTGTGACAGATTGGTATCAGAGCACAGTTTATAGTGAATTAAGTATATCAAACCACTTAAGATATACAAACTATAAACACAATTGGGACTAATAGTCTCTGATTTGTGCATTTTTCAAATAAATATACTCTTAGAAAATAAATGATTTTCTTGATTAAAGTATACATACATACATTACATGCTCGCATGATATCATAACTAGCGAAAACATAAAGCAAAAGAAGAAGAGTTGAACATTTTGAGTATGCCTTAGTATATGTGGATTGAATCTGGGAAGGATATAGCCTGATCAACTATATCTGTCCGGGAATTGACTTGCATATACCGCGGGATGGTCAGGATGGGCAACAAATCTAACAAACCTAATAACAGACTACAAAGGATACTTTAAGAACTCAAAAGTAAAACATTTACAAATACTATAGGAGTATTTTGTGTTACTATAATAAATTATCTAAGAATTAAATAGGTCTTTATTTATAGATCAATAGCTGCTAAGTGGATGCGCTAAGGTCATATGTAACTAAGATGCTATAGACTTAGAATTTATGTATCTTTGTTTCACTTCCTGTCCTTGTTTGGTTGTGGTCTTGGAGTTAGGGTCATCTATTCGAAGGACTATTATATCTTAATCACATATGACTGGTATGCACTTTGCAACTAATTAAGTAACCGATAAAGATCATTTTAAAATATAATATATTAATTATGTCCCGACTAAATTAGTATATGTGAAACTTTTACAAACAGTCATATACTTGGAAACAAGGAAACTCAAATAAAATATTTTATACTTTCATTTTACCTCATAACCCAATGTATTGGGTCAATTAAAAGTATAAAATCGTATGTATCGTAAACATACCGGAAAACAACGTAATAATATACTTTATGTATAAAAGATTTCTCTTCCTATAAATATACTTTTACTAAAAGTACATTGGTTTACGACTTATGACAGAACCATGCCGCCAAGGAGAAGACCAAGACCTTCCAGCAACACAGCAACACCTCCTCCGCCGACGCCTCCACAGTTTGATCCTGCGATGTTCCAGGCTGCAGTAACAGCAGCCGTAGCGGCCGCAATGTCGCAGATAGGGACAAACAGAGCTGGTGGTTCGGGATCGGGAGCTACACACTCTAACCACGGAGACAGTACGTGGCATGCAAGAGAGTGTTCATACAAAGACTTCACCAATGGCAAACCCGACAACTTCAATGGGAGCGGGGGAGTCATCACTTTGATGCAATGGTTTGAAAAGACCGAAGTAGTCTTTCAGGTGTGCTCTTGCCCCGAAGCGAGCAAAGTTAAGTTCGCAGCCTTCACCTTCACCGGCCGGGCCCTTACTTGGTGGAACTGCCGGATTAAGTCACTTACTCTCGAAGTGGCTAGCTCCATAACCTGGGCAGAACTAAAAACGTTGATGATGAAGGATTACTGCCCGAGAGGTGAAATTCAAAAGCTGGAACAAGAACTTTGGAACCTCAGGATGACGGGCTCTGACCTTGAAACCTACACCACCCGATTTAATGAATTGGCTCTCCTCTGCCCAACAATGGTTACTCCGGAGGAGAAAAAGGTGGAGCAATACCTTTGGGGACTGTCTCTCCACGTGCAAAGTAGTGTCCTGGCTTCAAGGCCAACTACTTTTGACAGTGCCAGGGAGCTGGCACAACAACTGGTTGACCACCGAGCCGGTCATAATACTACAACCACCACCACTGATAAATCAAAAGGAGGAAACAACAAAAGGAAGTTCTGGAACGAAAAGAAGAGCCAACCAGCACAGGACCCCGCTAAGAAGCAACAAATTGTTGCTGTCCATGCTGCCACTAATGCTGCCACTACTGCTACCACTCCAGCACCACCGAAGCCATATGCGGGAACCCTACCTAAGTGCAACAAGTGCAACTTTCACCATAATGGTGCTTGTAGGGAGATGCACTGTAACAACTGCGACAGGAAGGGGCACACTGCTCGTTTCTGTAAAGCGCCGGCTCGACCAATCAACCAAGTCGCCAGTACGGGGGCAACCCGAACCTGCTACAACTGTGGAGACGCAGGTCACTTCAAAAGAGACTGCCCCAAAGCACAAGCCCCTAATGTTGGTGGAGTAGGAAGAGTCCTGGCAATAGGACATGGGGAAGCAGTCAAGGACCCCACGGTGGTTACCGGTACGTTTCTCCTCAATAACTCTTATGCATGCGTACTATTCGATAGTGGAGCGGAGAGGAGTTTCGTGAGCCACCAATATAAACATTTACTTGAACAAAATCCCCAATCACTAAAGGATACTTATGTAGTAGAAATGGCAAATGGGAAAGTAGAACGCACTAGCGATATATACTCAGAATGTACTCTCACTCTAGACAACCATACATTTAAAATTGACCTGATGCCGGTCACCATAAAAAGCTTCGACGTAATCATCGGGATGGATTGGTTAGTTCCTCACCGTGCCGACATTCTATGTTACGAAAGGGCCGTTCGCCTCAATCTACCAAATGACGAAACCCTTCTCATCTATGGTGACAAACCTAGTGCGAATTTACAAATCATCTCATGCATCAAATCCCAAAAGTATCTCCGGAAGGAGTACCACGCCTTCTTAGCCCATGTAGTAGACAAGAAACAAGACGTGAAAGACATCAAAGACATCCCCGAAGTGTGTAACTTCCCGGATGTGTTCCCAGAAGATCTTCCTGGTGTACCACTCGCACGACAAGTCGATTTCAGAATTGACTTAATACCCGGAGCTACCCCCGTAGCCAGAGCTCCATACCGCCTCGCACCATCAGAAATGCAAGAGTTGTCCAGTCAGTTGAACGAGCTTTTGAGCAAAGGGTTCATCAGACCAAGCTTCTCACCTTGGGGAGCACCAGTCCTTTTTGTAAAGAAGAAGGACAGATCCTTTCGCATGTGCATCGACTATCGGGAACTAAACAAACTCACCATCAAAAACCGATATCCTCTACCCCGAATCGACGACCTTTTCGACCAACTCCAAGGAGCAAATTTCTTCTCAAAAATCGACCTAAGGTCAGGTTACCATCAGTTACGAGTTCAAGAAGAAGATATTCCCAAAACTGCATTCAGAACTCGCTATGGGCACTACGAGTTTGTGGTGATGTCCTTCGGTTTAACAAACGCACCTGCGGTATTCATGGACCTGATGAATAGAGTGTGTCGACCCTACCTAGACAAGTTTGTAATCGTATTCATCGACGATATCTTGATCTACTCGCGAAGCGAAGAAGAGCATCGCCTACATCTACGCCAAGTGCTAGAGACACTAAGAGCGGAGAAGCTTTATGCTAAGTTCTCTAAGTGTGAATTCTGGATTAGAGAAGTGGATTTCCTTGGACATGTGGTAAGTGAGAAAGGCATACATGTGGATCCCTCCAAGATCAAGGCAATCGAGAATTGGTCAGCACCCAAGACGCCAACCGAAATTCGACAATTCCTTGGGCTTGCTGGCTACTACCGAAGATTTATACAAAACTTCTCCAAGATTGCGAAACCACTCACCACCTTGACGCAGAAAGGTGTGATATTCAAGTGGGAAAATAAACAAGAAACTGCTTTCCAAACGTTAAAACAAGCCCTATGCAGCGCACCGATCTTGTCTCTCCCAGAGGGAACCGAGGACTTCGTAGTGTACTGTGATGCTTCGAATCAAGGCCTCGGATGTGTGCTCATGCAGAGAGGGAAGGTTATCGCGTATGCATCCAGACAGCTTAAGACGCACGAGGTTAATTATACTACGCACGACCTGGAATTAGGAGCAGTGGTATTCGCTTTGAAGATCTGGAGACACTACCTCTACGGCACGAAATGCACTATCTTCACTGATCACAAAAGTCTTCAGCATATCCTCAATCAGAAAGAGCTCAACATGCGACAGAGGAGATGGGTAGAGTTGCTGAATGACTACGAGTGCGAAATTCGTTATCATCCGGGCAAGGCCAATGTAGTGGCAGATGCTCTAAGCAGGAAGGAGTACTCGGGCCGCCGAGTAAAATCCTTAACAATGACAATCCATTCCCACCTGACCATACAAATCAAGGAAGCTCAACTGGAAGCTTTGAAACCAGAAAAGGTGGCAGGAGAGACATTAAGGGGAATGGATAAAAACTTAGAAGTCAAGGATGATGGAGCACGTTATATCATGAACCGGATTTAGACACCGAAGTTCGGTGGACTCCGAGATGTCGTCATGAATGAAGCACACAAGACTCGATACTCCATCCATCCCGGGTCGGATAAGATGTATCTGGACCTCAAGAAATTATACTGGTGGCCGAACATGAAAGCTGAGATTGCTACCTATGTGAGCAAGTGCCTGACTTGCGCCAAGGTCAAAATCGAATACCAGAAACCATCCGGGCTATTGCAACAGCCGGATATACCTGAGTGGAAGTGGGAACGAATAACCATGGACTTCATAACCAAGCTGCCTAAGACATCGGGCGGGCTTGACACCATATGGGTAATCGTAGACAGATTGACCAAATCAGCACACTTCCTACCGATAAAAGAAACCGACAAGATGGAGAAGCTGACTAGAACGTACATCAGAGAGAATGTACGACTCCATGGTGTGCCGATATCCATTATCTCCGATAGAGATAGTAGATTTACCTCACGGTTTTGGCAGTCTCTACAAAAATCATTGGGAACTAGGCTTGACATGAGTACGGCCTACCACCCACAAACCGACGGACAGAGCGAACGAACCATTCAAACGTTGGAAGACATGTTAAGAGCTTGTGTGATAGACTTCGGTAAGGCATGGGATACCCATCTACCGCTTATCGAATTCTCCTACAATAACAGCTATCATACTAGCATCAAAGTCGCTCCATTCGAAGCTCTTTACGGTCGCAAATGCAGATCACCCCTGTGTTGGGCTGAGGTGGGGGATACACAGCTAGCTAGAGGGAAAGTCTCTAATAGCACCCTCACTGGCCCTGAAATCATAAGGGAAACCACAGAAAAGATCGTTCAAATTCGAGAAAGACTGAAAGCGTCTCGCGATCGGCAAAAGAGTTACGCAGACAAACGACGCAAACCCTTGGAATTCCAGGTGGGTGATAGAGTACTACTAAAAGTTTCCCCTTGGAAAGGAATGATACGATTCGGCAAACGCGGGAAACTAAATCCAAGGTACATCGGGCCATTCGAAATCCTTGCTAGGATTGGGCCAGTAGCATACAAACTTCGATTACCTCAGGAACTCGACAAAGTACATCCCACATTTCACGTGTCGAACCTAAAGAAGTGTTTGTCTGATGAGACACTCGTAATACCACTCGACGAAATCGAAGTTAACGAAAATCTCCACTTCGTGGAGGAACCAGTCGAAATCATGGATCGGGAAATCAAACGAACGAAACAAAGTCGTATTCCCATCGTGAAGGTCCGTTGGAACGCTAAACGAGGACCCGAATTCACCTGGGAACGCGAGGATCAGATGAAACAAAAGTATCCACATCTCTTCCCAAACTCTTGAAATCCCAGTCAAAATGAAAATTTCGGGACGAAATTCCTTCTAACGGGGGGATGATGTGACAACCGTCAAATTTCGGTCAATTCAAAGTCAAACAAAGTCAACAAGTCAAACCGGTCAACTCCAATAACACTTGTATGTTAGGGTTTACGTTATGTAATCACTATACAATTCGCTATTCTAATGAGAAATCATCATTTGGAAAGTTCATGTGTTTGATTTTCCTTAGCCTTAACAGTGCTAAACAACGAACCAAAACGATAAAACACTATTGCACAATCATCGGGATTGTGTACGACACTAAAACACGGTTTAACGGGGTTTACAAACCTTGCGTTGTGAAGCCGGACACTCAAATTAATCACAAACAAAACCTCTCTAAATCGTTTTCACTCTATCTCTTTCTATTTGAAATCTATCCCAAATCTCTCCCAAATCTCTCTCAAAAGTTACTTTAACTTTTTGTAATCATTCGGGTCATCACGACCCTTAACCGGGTCAAAAACCACTTGAAACGGGGTAAAAACGGGTAAAAGAGCCTTAAGGACCCAAAACCGAAGCTTCAGGACCGAAGCCTCGCATCCGAAGTGCTCAGGACCGAAGCCTCGGACCGAAGACCGAAGCCTCAGGTCCGAAGCCTCAGGTCCGAACCTCAGCCCAGGACCGAGCAACTTCGCAGATTCAGCCTTTTTTCCCGGTTTTCGACTACGACTTCGTTTTAACTCCGTTTTTCATTATTTTAACGTGGAATTTTCACCCAAAACTTTATTTTATAAACTAAGGCCCCAAAATATATAAATCTCCAGGGTTTTTAAAAAATATATTAAAAGAATTAGTGGTTGAACTAATTATTGAAGGAATATTTGCTTTTCCTTAATTTATGGCAAAAGCAAACCACCACCACCTCACTCTATGATTAGCCACTCTTTCCCACTACCCCTTGACTCCTTAGTGGACCTTTACAACCAGTCTCCAGCTCTTCCCACGTTCTAAGAGCTGGAGGATTGATCCTCTCTCCTCATTCTCCATAAAACTCTTTCATTCTACACTTAGCAACCAAGAACACTCTCCAAAAATTCTCTCATCTTTTCTCTCAACTTCAAGAACTTCAAGGCTTTCTCCAGGGATTTCTTTCTTCAATTAGTAAGTATCTTCATCATTCACATAATTATTAAACTCCATTCTACTCAAATCATTGATATCTTACACAAGTTCCATCTTATTCGGTGTTAGATTCTCGAATCATCAAGACATCTTCTTAGTGTTCTTGGGTTGAACACTTCCTCTCTCTCACTTTCATCTACTGAAACCACATAAGGTGAGTTCATACCCCTACATTTACATGTTTTTCTTAAGTTTTAAGGGGGGGAATACAAGTAAAATCATCAAGAACACAATTAAACTTTTTCTAACAGATTACATAAGAAAAGATGGACTTTAATCACGGACTGTTTTGGTCAACTTAAATATTTTAGTTTTCAAAACTGTTCCAGGTGAAAGTAGTTCAAACTCTTAGCTTTAAAATGGCTACTTGCACATCTCCATATGATTTTTCTACAATTTATGGTGATTTTTACAAAACTGCCTGTCATTTCAGAGGCAAACCCAGACCAGTCTGTGATTATGAACATTTTCACCTCTGTTAGAGATCACTAAAAATCATGATAAAATTTACGAACAAACTAGACTCATATTCCAAACTCTCAAAATTTTCGGATTTGGATTTAGAGCTTTGATGATTTTTCTATAAATTTTCTAAGAACAGTAACAGAAACTGTTTTCAACGAAAAGTTGCTGTTAATTTCATTTCACCTTGTAACATGTTGAGCAAGGTGTATATCTTTATGTGATTATATGTTATTGCAATATATGACATTTTATCTTAATATTTAGACACACATCAGTTTACAAATGGATTTGGACATATAAAATATAAAGAATAACAAGTGATTATAATCAAAGTACAACCGATACATTCAAACATTTAATAAACTATTTTGAATATAGTTTGCATACATTACTACGTACTACCCTTGGTTGATAAACTATAATAGGTATAGTTTATGATACATTACATAACACATACATTTAAAAAGGGTACATTTATACAAAAGATATTTTCATTAAGCAAGGTACGGCCATACGGTACCAAGTTTTCATAACACGTAATTCCGTTAATGACTTTGTGAGACATTTACTTCAAATTACCATTAAGTCCTGTATTGTAACCAGAGTCTCCTTGAGGGAGAGCGTGATACTTGTGTATAGATCTATATTGGGTTTGACAAACCCACACCTAAGCTGCATGCAACAGCTAGACCGGCAGGTCTGGGGTGACAAATGTCATAACATTTCCGACGCCTGAAGAACGTCGTTTTAGGCAACCTTGGTCATAGTATGGTTATAATAAACTCACATAAAGTATTAATAAATATTGGAATTTACGGGAACTTCATTAAAATTTAACGAGTTTATGTCGATTTAAACTTGTATTGTTTTACTATAAATATGACAAATTACTTGTACATTTCGGTCTTTGGGTTTTTAAGACTACATTTACACATTAAGGAAAATATTGGATTTTCTAACACAAATACTACTTTTACAAACGAAAGGCTTTGAATAATACCAAACAAAAGCTTATGAACTCACCAACCTTTGTGTTGACACTTTTTCAAACAACTTGTATTCTCAGGAAATCATTAAACAGGTAATCAAGTGCTTTTGAGGATGGGACGCTAAGGCGTCTACTATTTCATATTTTGTCAACATATTGTAATTGATTCGTAAACATGTAATTCCTACAATGATGTAACTTTTTCAATTATATATATGTTGGTTGTGTTTGCTTGAATTACTATTACAATTGTTGTTATGATACTATACATGAAGTCCTCCACCCCCGGACGTTTCCGCCATCCTTGGTTTGGGGGTGTGACAATATTGGATTCGATTATTATTGTGTTTCACTTTGCATGTTTTGACTTCCATAATAACTAGGTTATTCTTTCCGAATGATTAAGTTATTCAAACCATCCACAGTCGGTCATATGTTGGAAGTAGATATGAATCAAGACTGTCATGAGTTGGTTGTAGAGGTCTAAGATGTTGGACATGGCTACAACACTCATGAGTGCTCATAAGTTATGAGTATTGGATTCAACCCACGCTCACTTGCATCACTTCATGGAATTTATCTCGAGTGATCGTGAGACGGTAATATAATATAAGTCTTCAAACCTAGAGATATGAGTTGTTACCTATGATTTGGTTGTGTATTGATTGCACGTAAACGCATCAGTAACTTGATGTTATAAAACGTGCCTTTGTGTATAATTCAACGAGTAGTAGAAACAAGTATATGAGTCGAAGTTTATCTATTCCTTCTAGTCCTTAGAGGATTAGAAGCGATATCTGGGCCCCTCGATGATTTTGTTTTGACCTATGTACCGGGCCCGGTCAGAACCTAATTGATGTGTTCAATTTAGTTCTTTGTCAAACAAATCGGAAATCGGGAAACAAACTGCTGGACAATAAGTACGACGTTGTTCCATCTATTTGTCCGGCTGATATCATGAGAACAGAGGATTATATGATCACTTATCTAAAATGGCACTTCATAGTTCAACAGAGTTTTCGAGAGCTACGATTGCTGGTTGGTTCCTGAAGTAACATACGCAAATACAGTTATTAGACTTATCCAAGTGGGAGACTGTTGGATAAGGTGTCTAAGTCCATAACTTATTTGATATATACTTGACCCGAGCCGGCATGGTCCATTTGGATTGCACTTCACCCAAACTGTTTATGGATAATTTTATGAGAATTGTATACTTACGATTTATTAATATATTATAAGTTATAATATATTAATATAAAGTCATGTTATTTAATTAGTTTTAATCTTGAATTAATTATGAATTGATTTAGTGATTAAAAGGAAGACTAATTAAATCATGGGCTATTGTATTTATATGGTGTGGGCTAATACTCATTTGTTAATGGGCTAAGCTTATATGGAAGTCCATGGATGATCCATGGAGCTTTTAACCCATGGATCCTTGGAAGAGGAAAAGACATGGGTTATTAGGGTTTCACCCTAACCATGCACACTATATAAACAAGCTTATGTTGCATGAAAAACACCCTAAGTGTGTGTGTAATAGTGGTGGTCGAAATCTAAGAGTTAGTATACTCTCTCATACATTTTCCAAGTTTGTGGTGATTTGTGATTTCCATTTGAGGCATTCACATTATTGGTGCTTGGCTCTCAAACTCCAAGGAATCAACAATCAACAAAAGGTATGTAATTCATCTAGTCCTTTTATGTTTAAAAGTACCCCATGCCATGCTAGATAGGTTATAAACCTTGGAAATTAATATTTTGCATGTACCTTAGACAAACATATATCCAAGGTTTATTAGGGTTGCATGCACACTTAGGAAGTGTTAGAATGCTCAAAACCCAACACGACTGTGGATAGTTTGAATAACTTAGTCAATCAGGAAGAACGACCTAGTTATTCTGGAAGTCAAAACATGCAAAATGAAACACAATAATAATAGAATCTAATATGGTATCAAAACCTATGAACATAAATAAAACACCTTTTATTTATCACCATATGATTACACATTATTCATTGTATACTGTTTCAGCTATCAACTTTATTCTTGAATTTAAAACAATAATTGTCCCATGCTCCAAGCATGTACACTATGTTTTCTAAACACTAGTCATGCCATACACCAAGTATGCATACTATGTTTGTCTATGATCTTCACTTTGTGAATTAGATCATTTGAACATAACTCCAATGATCCTCTTTCACAGTGCCAAATCCTTACTGCAAATGCAAGAATTCCAAATTCATGCCATTTACTGAAATCTGTTAGATTCTAAACTTATATGCATTGATCCTCCTGTAATGATTATGCACAGAGTCAGAAAGACTTGACAACAACCATTACAGAGCATTCCAAGGAGATCAACTCCTTGGAAACATCCTTCTTGCATTAAGTTTCCTAATCTTACACAGATTGAATAATTTCCAACTTTGAAACATTTCCATATTCCATTTTGACTATCACTTCTGAACAAGAGTTGCCTCCTTACAGATTATGTCAATATGGTCCTTCCAGAATTAACACTATACTTCCAACTGTCCTTGAGCAACCAATCTTTGGTAAACCTTAGATTGTCCCCGACAATTGCTTAATCCTTTTAGTCATATCCAGTTCTAGACCTTTTCCCTTCTTAATGCCCCAGGCATTTGGAAAATTTAGAAAGGATAAATATAGCACATGTAATCGATCCTATATCCGAAGCATATGGGACACGAGTCATGATGTCTCACATAAAGACGAAACCAGTCTTTTGCTATAACATTTCCATTTCTATTTGCCAAGTTCTCATAATTCAGATTATGAAAAGGGATGCCGTAATCATAATCGAATTTTAGAACGCAAATAATGGACCCATATATAGAATTTCCTTATGTTGAGTCATTCCAACATGAAATTCATATATATATCCTTGACTAAATACGACTTAAAACCTCAATCTAAGCTTTTAGAATTGAAATGAAGTATAATTTCATCTCCCTTAATTATAGCAAAACAACTTTTTCAACCCCTGCAGCCTCACGAATTGAAACTTTTGTTTTCTATAATTAACATTGCTCACTTGCAATCTTTATCATAATTATCATGCTCCCACTAACATGATGATTATTAGCATAACACTCATGCTCCCACTAGCTTTGACATGTAATCAGAAATCAGCTGGACTTCTAGAAATCAATACTTTATTGACTTTCTTACCAAAGTTCAGATTTCTGATACTAGATTGCTTTGATAAAACTTTATCAATATCATACACCTTATCTTAGATAGCTCACAGGTGTGTCTAAACAATTTTAAGAACTATGAAAAGGGATGCCGTAATCATAGTCTCGATTGTTTAGACCTTTACCACTTCTCACAAGTCCATGTTAGTGTGCTGGTTAACCACACACACTCCACTAACGACTTTGAGAATGCAAATATCACAATTGCTATCTAGCTAAAATCTACTTAGTGAAAGTGTTTCCTCACCATCATTTTCATGAATCGGAGAGAAACCTTATGACACTTAGATTTTATGGTGTATGAGTTCCTATCCATATGAATTTTGTCAAAACCATAATCACAAGACAAGGTTACTGACAAATCCACACTTATATGGATTAAACTTGTGCAATCTTAAATTCTTGCCATTTGGCAGCTCAAGGGCCTGCAATTGCTTCCAAGTAGCTGTGCAACCAATTGAGAACTCTCAGAACTCCTATGCAAAGCCAACTTGAATAGGCACAGACATGTCGACACGATAGGTTATAAACCTTAAGTAGTGTGCTAGTGAAGAACTTCAGGTTTTATTCTTGATTAGTTCTTGAGACTTTCAAGACCTTTAAGACTCCCACTGTCCTCTTGACATATAAGACTTTCTTGTCAGATATTCAAGAGATAGTGTGGATTCTAATCAAGACAAACACTTCACACAATTGGCCTTAGTTGGTCTTTGATTTATCCAAAACATCACAACTTACCAATTTCAAATGTACAAGAGTAGAAAACTTTTACTCTTACATTTGACAAGTGTTTTAAACCTTCTTTAAGACATGTCACTCAAGTTACAATCTTAGAGTATAACTCTAAGAATTGTTTTTGGAACGAAGTATAAATCATCTTCTTGATTTAACCACTTCAACAATTCATAGCTCCTCTTCTTAGCTACCAGAATGCACTTAGAGGATGAATTGTGATAAGGTCTCTTAATCATTAAGATGATTATATAACATGATACTAAAGTACTCTCCCATCTTTTCAGATTTGAGAAACTTTTATCTTTCTACCTAAGTTGATTCTTCTTATTCGCTCTGCCATACATTGAAACCTTTCCAATGTCTCAGAATTACACTTAAGCTTGTAAGTATAACCATATTTACTGAATTTTAGTAAATAATGATGAATAGTCTTAACGATTATTTGTGGTAGGCTTGATCAGTGCACAAGAATGTGTACTCGATCCTTTACTTGACTCACACATCCATGTGAACAAGTAGTTAGTCTTAATTTTTCCAATGCTTGAAAGGTCTTATTCATCATGCTATACAACTTGCATGATTCCAAGTTTCTATCCAACTGAAACTTAGGTGATGAGAATCTTTCCTTATTTGGTAAATTTAGACACTACCACAAATGAAAGAATCAAATTCATATTTCCACTCTTGCTCTTAATGGAATCTTATAAGCAACAAAAGTTTTCACAAATGCCATTGTAAGGATATTTTAAAATAAATAAAATCAAAAAAAAATTTCTTTTATTTTAAAACTTTGCGGAAAAACTATCCTTACAATGCAAAAGCACATGAAAACTTTGTTGTTATTTATTCCTAAGCAATATATATCATAACTCTTAAGAAGTAGCTCAAGAATCCGATCTTCAAACTATGCGATAGAAATCCATCTATGCCATCAGATTCAGCATATTCTTTCTTTAAGTTTCTTCACTTTTTCTTTGATTCTTAAAACATCAACATGTGACCCAGTCACATCATGTATCAAGAATCTAATAATAGAAACTTAGCAGAGTTAGATAGTGGACTTTACCCGAAGTAGAGTCAAACTTATTGACTTTAATATCCTTAGGTAAATTTGGCAGCTTCGCAACCAATGCCCCTTTCTTTGGCAATAGACCCTTGATAATGGGACTATCTCAGACTTAGCCGTTCTCTTTACCATTTGGTCAACCGAGTTGACTATGGCCGATCCCTTTCCATTGGGAAGAGAGAGCTTTACTGGATATCCAATGTCATCATTGTCAATGTCCATAAAGTTTTAGGAAGTTGATCTTAGCAAATAGATAAGATCATTAAGGGTCTTGTCATAGTCTGTTTCATAGGAGTCCCAAAGGAACTCACTATATGACTTAGAAAATAGTTGAGTCACCAACTTTCTCAAGACTTTGACACCCAACTCTCCCGGCTTGTCAATATCTGACTACATCTCCAAGATGTGATCACATATAGACCTTTGCTTGAGTGACCTTAAACTTTTCAGGAACTTGTGGGTTAGGGAGAATAATTGGAGGAGGTGAAAGAAGTATGATTTCCATGGGACATCATCTTCATTTAGGAAAGCTTGTTTCAAGAGATTTGGGAAGATCATCTTTTGGGAGATATTCAAGAGAGTTGATTTAAAGTCCTTAATATAACACCCAATATGAAATATTAAGGCTAGGACCCAACAACCTATTTATAACTGGAAGAGGGATGCCGTAATCCAAGTTATAAAATAGTTGAAGGTAGGTAAATGACGATTTACCAATTTCCACCATGAAAAACGAAATATAATTAAGTTTTAATTGGATTTGAAACTCCTAGATCTTTTGAGATACATTGAACTTTCAATGGCATGTTTGAATCTCGATTGTGCCCTCTCAAGTTTGTGACTGGGATGCCGAGGATCACAAACAAGGTGTGAATAACCATGCAAATTGACTTGGTACCCTTAACTTTATCACCTAATCGATGTGCCGGTTAACCACACACGCTCCACCGATCTATAATAGAGTCAAGTTACCCTTTGCCACTCTTACTAGTCCTTATTAGTGTGCCGGTTAACCACACACGCTCCACTAATGACTTGGTAAGGTACAAAGTGTAATTTCATGGGTTAGCACCTTTTCACATTTTCCTAAGTAACTAAGATTGGGAATGTACAAGTGTTTAGTTACTTAGTATTTATCATTAATACTTTTAATGAAGGGAGAATTATAGTCCTTTCCTACCCGTTCGGCTAACGACCCTCTACCAGTCAAGGAAGCGGTGGGTAAGAGTGGACACCCATTAAACTGCCATTTTATAGGCAGTAACCTTATACCCCCCCTTATAGACCGGCTTAGTGAATGAGGCCTACTAACGGTAAGATTGACTTTATCTTATACATATCTATATAAATAAAATTATAATAATAGTATAAGGGTTTGAATTTTAACTTTTAAAATTCTAAGGGCTAACTTGGAATTAAAGTATTCATAAGAGAAAACATTTCAAATTCCAAAACTTGAGGGCAAGTTTTGAAACTATTCAAAACTAATTAATTCCATAACTTATGTGTTTAAAGTAGTTTTAATTAAAAAAACTCTTCAAGTTCCATAACTTGAGGACAAGTTATGGAAGACTTTAAACTAATAAAAGAATGTAACTTTTCTTTATTTTGTAATTTATGGAATTAATTAAGGTTACACATTTTATTACTTAATGAAGTGACTCTTGAACCTCCATAACTTGAGGACAAGACTCTTCATTTTTGTAACCATTACCAACTTTTATGAGTTTTATGAAACTTAAATGTGACTTTTCATATAACTTGAGGACAAGTTACAAAAACACATTTTAGAATCAACTCTTAGATTAAAATGGATTGAAAACACATAATCAATTAACTTTTCTATTAATCTAAGCAACTCATAAGAACAAGATAATTTAATCAAACTTTTTCATGTAATTAGCCTAATCACTAAACTAATACAAAACATGAATCTATTGACAATTTTTTTGAAATTGGATTAGTATGAACATTACCATATCAAAAACAGGATTATAGGTTCAAAAACAGCTTATGGTAATGTTCCTAGTCCATTTCTAGCCAAAAAACTCGAAGATATGCTGTCAGGGGCTCCTACTCGTCGAGTGTATCAACCTACTCGCCGAGTAGGATGATTTTCTTCATGGACTCGGTGAGTTCATCAGTGGACTCGGCGAGTCCAGTGCCCAGAATGCCCGAAATTCGACTTTTTCAGCATTTTTCAGCAATTTGCATCAAGTATAATTGAAAACAAGCCTAGGCTCTGATACCACTGATGAGTTTTGAGCATTCTAACACTCCTAAGTGTACATGCAACCCTAAATACCTTGGATCTATGTTTTCTCTATTATACATGCAAATATGATTATCCAAGGTATTATCCTAACTAGCATACCAAAACATTGATACTAGGATACTAAAATAGATAGAATACATACCTTGTTGTTGTTACTTGACTCCATGAAGCTTGAGAGCCTAGTGCCCCAAGTGTGACACCTCAAATGGTTCACACAACATCATGAACTCTTGGAATAACCATGAGAAGAAGACATACATGTTCAAATCGGCTAGCCCTCAAAATATGTATCACTAGTCCCAATTTCTTGAACTAAAGGGGTTCTTATATAGTGTGGATATTAGGGTTACACCATGTAACTCATGACTTTAC
Source organism: Lactuca virosa (assembly GCF_052849685.1). Classification (NCBI taxonomy): domain Eukaryota; kingdom Viridiplantae; phylum Streptophyta; class Magnoliopsida; order Asterales; family Asteraceae; genus Lactuca; species Lactuca virosa. Next base: position 316,872,897 of record NC_136430.1, on the reverse strand, counting down.
ACATTCCTTATGCTCCATGGGTTTTAACCTCCATGGAGTATCCATGGATCACCACATGGGTTAAACCCAACATAAAGGAATCTTGGATCATAAGCCCACATATATAAGAATGAATGATTTACACAATCAATCCCCATATATTTAATTAGTCTCTTTTTGATCACTAAATTAAGTCCAAATTAATTCTTGATCAATACTAATTAAATAACATGATTTCATATTAATATATTAGAACTTATAATATATTAATATGTCACAAAATGTCTTTTCCTCATAAACGGTCTATCCAAATGTTCTGATGCCATGCAACCCAAATGGACCATGCCGAGTCGGGTCAAGTACATACCAATTATATTTATGGACTTAGACACTAATCCAACAAGGAGGAGGCTAGGTCGGGACGTCAAGCACGAGAGTTTATCCGACTTCGTACGAGGTGAGTCTTCTCACTATGTTGTACCTAGAGTGGTACCTATGTGTGACCGGAAGGTCTTATATGCTATGAGATGTATGTGATGTATACTGTTATATGATATTGATGTGTTATGTATGTTATGAATGCTAAGGACCGGAAGGTCATTATGATATGGACCGGAAGGTCATTACGGGTAGGACCGGAAGGTCTACCAGGGATGTGGGATGGAAGTCCTCTGAGACACAGTGACCGGAAGGTCTTATAGCCTTGAGTGGCGTATGTGGTATTTTGGGGAACTCACTAAGCATTTATGCTTACAGTTGTTGTGTTATGTGTTTCAGGTACTAGCGAGGATCGCGGGAAGGCGCCGACATGATCCGTACACACTCATGGAGTTTATGTTTTGAGATTCTGGGATATGTTTTTGTTATGATAACTTTGGATACATTATGTTTGACAATATGTTTTAAAAATGAAAAATGAAAAATTGTTTTGGAAATTTTACGTTGTTACATGTTCATACTTGATTTATTGCCATCAAGGGTCCCACCATTGCTTCCAAGTTATTCAGCAGCTCACCTATACTAGTCAATGTACTTTCATTGAACAAGGTGCTTGCCATTATGCAGTCTATTGAGAACTCGTAGAACTCATATGCACATTTTACTAAACCGGAATGGCACAGAAACAAGAATACGTCAACACGATGGGTTACAAACCTCAAGTCGTGTGCTAGTGTTTAATAGGTTTACTCTCGATTAGTTCTTGAAACTTTTCAATATCTTTAGACTCCCACTGACCTCTTGACATATTAGATTCTCTTATCAAGAAACATTTCTTGACAAAACAAATATTCAAGAGTTAGTGTGTGTCTATATCAAAACAAAACCTACACACAATTTGGTACTAGTTAGCCTTTGTCTTATTCAAGACATCACAACCTACCAAAATGTGCAAGTGTAAGAACATTCCTACTTAAGATTATGTCACTTAAGTCACAATCTTGGAGTATAACTCTAAGACTTGATTTTGGAACGAAGTACGATACATCTTACTGACTTAACCACTACAACAATTCTCGATTCCTCTTCTTAGCCAAACTATTGCACTAAAGTGTCCTTAGAGGATTAATTGTAATATGGTTCCTATGATTACCAAGACGATCATAAATCACGATACAAAAGTACTTTCCCTTCTTCTTAGATTGGAGAAACCTTTTATCTTTCTGCCTTCATTGATTCTACTTATTCGTTCTGCCATTCATTGAAACTTTTCAATGATTCAGAATTACACTTAATCTTGTAAGTATAATCACCTTTACTATACTTTTAGTAAATCATGACAAATAACGTTATTGTTCTTTGTGGTGGATTTGACTAGTTCACAACATTGTGTACTAGTTCTCCTAGTCCTTCACTTGACTCTTTGTCAAGGAATTAGTCTTAATTTTCCAAATATGAATGTTCTCATTCATCATACAATACATGTTGTACGATTCCAAGTTTCTGTCCAATTGAAACTCGGGTGACAAGAATCTTTCCTTATTTGGTAAATTCTCGACATTACCACAAATAATATAACTAAGAATCATATCCATTTCAACATTGCTAAAACTAGAAATATACAAACGTCAATTTTTCATACATGCCATTGTAAGGAAATATATAAATAAGTCAAAACCAAAATTTATTTTATTTATAAAAGGTGCGGAAAAACTTGTCCGTACAATGCAATTCAAATGAAAAACTATGCTATTACATTTCTTAGCAATTTATCTTAACTCTAAAGTAGCAGCTCAAAAAATTCGATCTTCGAATCCATGCGATCGAAATCCATTTCTTCGTGATCAGACTCAGCTCACTTCTTCCTTTAAGCTTCCTTTCTTTTTCTTTGATTCTACAAAACATCAAAAATGTAATCTTATCACATAATGTATCAAGAATAAAAAATAGGAGCTTATAGAGTTAGTTAATGGATTTTATCTGAAGTAGAGCCATACGTCTTGACTCTCCCATCTCTTAGATCTCTCAGGTAGACAGGGCAACTTCGTCTCCAATGCCCCTTCTCTTGGTAATAAAAGCAAATTGACTCTTTTGGAACAACACACAGAACTACCTCAGACTTTGCCTTTCTCTTATGATCAAACTTTTGACCATGACATGCCTTTCGTTGCTATTGCATATGTCCATGGAGGTTTGGAAGGCAGATCCACCAATCAACTTTGCTTCTCCAGTGCGCCAAATCATTGCTGATTCAGCAACAACAAGCAAATAGGTGAGATCGATGAGGGTCACGTCGTGGTCCATCATATAGTACTCTCTTACGAACTCACTATATGAGTCAGGAAGCGATTGAAGAACCCAGTCAACAGCTAGCTTCTCACAGACAATGACTCCCAACATTCTTAACCTATCAATGTGTGACTTCATCTCTAAGACATGTGCACACACTGACTTTCCTTCTTCATGTTTACTTGCTAAAAGGGCTTGAGTGAGCTTGAACTTTTCAAGCCTTTGAACTTGTGGGTTAGGGAGAACAATAGGAGGAGGTGGAAGAAGTGAAGCATGATCTCTTGTTCCTCGATCGAATCGTGGAATATCATCTTCATGTGGAAAGCTTGTTCCAATGGATTTGGGAAGACCATAGTTAGAATCAGACATCTCTAAAACGGGAGAAAATTCAAGTCAGTTGATTGAGTCCTTAATAAAACACCCAAACGAGATATTAAGGCTAGGACCCAACACAATACTCTACAACTTGGGAGAGGGATGCCGTAACCCAAATTGCAGAACATTTGAAGGTAAGTGAATGACGATTCACTAATTTTCCACCATGAAAAACGAAAAAGAGATTAAGTTTTAAATGTATTGAAAACTCCTAGATCCTTTGAGATTCATTGAACTGTTCAATGGCATGTTTAAATCTCGATATGCCCCTCAATTTGTGACTGGGATGCCGAGGATCACAAAACAGGGTGTGAATAACCATGCAAATATACATGGTTCCCCCAATGTTACAGTCACCTATTCGATGTGCCGGTTAACCACACACGCTCCACTGAACTATGACAAACATCGAGTCACCCTTCGCTACCTTTGCTTAGAACCCATTTAGTGTGCTGGTTAACCACACACGCTCCACTAACGTCTTAGCAAGGATACAAAGTGTAATTTCATGGAATTGCATCAAATTCACTTTTGCCTAAAGTAACTAAGATTTGGGAATTTTATAAAACATTTAGTTACTTTATAATTCATTATACTTTTAATGGAAAGAGTTTGCCCTATCCTACCCGTTTGACTATCGACCCTCCACTAGTCAAGAGTGCGGTGGGTAAGAGTGGATACCCAATGGTGGTCATTTTACAGGCCGCTTCCTTAAACACCCCTTATAGACCAGCTTCGTGAATGATGCCTACTAACGGTAAGACTGACATTTAAGTTATACATATATAATATTAGACTTTTAATTTTATATATAGTATAAGGGTGTATTTTACACTTTTAAAATACAATGTGGTCTAATTTTACACTTTTAATTTAATTAAATGTAAACCATATCATTATGGATTTATTAATTCTCTTTTAATTATACACTTAATTAATTTAATAAAACCATAAGGGTACAATTTGAACTTTTCAAAAATTAGGGTTTTAGAATTTAACATTTTAAAATTAAACTTTTAATTAAAATTTAAATTCCAAAACTTGAGGGTAAGTTTTGAAACATTTCAAATCATTAGGGTTTTAATCAAATTTAAAATTTCTGAAAATTAAAATATGTTAATTTGAAATTTTAAATATTAAAACTTTGATTTAATAATTATTCCAAAATTAAACAATTAATTTGAATTATAAAATCTGAAGGATAATTTATTAAATTAACAATTAATTTAACCTAATCCCTTAAATCCCCTAAAATTCGAAAATTGGGATGGGATAATTCAAAATCTTTAATTACCATATTAAACAATTAAAAGGATAATTACAAGATATGACATTATCCAAATCCCTAAAATTTAGGAATCTTATCTTGGGGAGGAGGCAATTTCGAAAACCCTAGGGTTGGATAACCCTAAAATTCGAAATCTTGGAGGCTAAGGAAAGGGTTTGGGAAACCCTACCAAAATTTTGAAATCTAGGGTTTAGGAACCCTAATTTCGAAAATCAAGCCCTTAGGGTTTATTTGCAATAAAGCCTAATATGTCAAAATCATACTTTTGTATAAAATCTAATTGAAAACAAAACCAAAAAGCTCTGATACCACTGATGGGTTTTATACAAACAATCCTATGTGTGCATGCAACCCTAGATACGAATCTATGTTTTCACTATTAGTTATACAATATTATGAACACAAAAGAAACCTAACATGCTCCTAGGTAATTTTGAAAATCATAAATGAGAATGGAATACATACCTCTTGTTGTTATGTTGCAATAAGAACTTGTATCTTGAATCTTCTTGTCTTTGAAAGCAAGTACCACAAGTGTAGTACCTCTAATGGCTCACAAACACCAAGAGTAAATGGAGAGGCAAGAGAGAGAGAGAGAGAGAGAGGAGAGGTATAAATTCGGCTCTAGGAACCCTAGGTATCAAGTGGCCGAATTTCTTATGCCAAGGGGTCTTTATATAGGTGTAGGAATTAGGGTTTCAGTCCTTATCCTTATCTGGTTGCTTAGCCACCAAGCAGCCCAAAGGATAATCCTAGAAACCTTATCATGGACGAATTCTAAGGCCTTATCCCCTTGAATTCGTCCACCCTATCATATAGGGCATCCTTTGCCTACTTTGCAACTATCACATAATTACAGTTCAGTCCCCCTAGTTCAATTAACTTCTTTTGATCACAAAATTAATTCTTAATTAATTCTTGACCAATGTTAACTATGATTTCTCTTTTAATATATTATTCATATAATATATTAATAAAACATAATAACCTCTTTCTCTATTATTTCTCCAGTCAAGTTGCTTTGGTGAAGGCAACCCAAAAGTACCATGCACAACCGGGTCAAGTACTTACCAAATATGGTTACGGGCTTAGACACTAATCCAACACATACAACATATACATGCATCTCCCCTAGCCCTAACTAGCATGCGATTCACAGATTCATAATCAAATCATAACAGATAACAAATGTGGGTATTCTGGGGAAAATTACTTGAGCTCAATTGATTGCATGCACCACACCCTTTCTTGTCTTAGAAATTATTTACTTAAAAACATTTTTCTTTTGAAAACTTTATAGATCCTCAGTTTGAGTTCAGACCCACCCGAAAGTATGTCTGAATCCCGCAAACCAAGGCTCTGATACCAACTTGTAACGACCCAAAAATCAGAGGTAAAAATTTCATTTTTAATATAGCTAAAACATTGATACCATTTATTTCAAACATTCCAAATCATCATTAAGTAAAATAGTTATCAGAGTTCGTCCCAAAACCATTCATTGCGGAAATCATAGGTGTGTGCACTGCGATCCATCCGAGGCCTACATTTCTAAATCGATGCAACCTGAAACCAAAACTGTAAACCGTAAGCACAAAGCTTAGTGAGTCCCCTAGAGCATACCCCACACACAATCCACATAACACATATCGTATTAGTTGTAAAAAGCTATCTCTACCGTTATCACATATCAATCAACTATAAAAGCTACTCTACCACATATCACATATCAAATAGCTATAAAAGCTCTCTCTACCATTAGCACATATCAATTAGCTATAAAAGCTACTTTTGCCACATATCACATATCAAATAACTATAAAAGCTATCTCTACCATTGGCGCATATCAATTAGCTATACAAGCTATCTCTACTGTTAGCCACAAAGGCTATCTCTACCATTAACCACAAGGCTATCTCTACCATCAGCCATAAAGGCTGTCTCTACCATTAGGCACAAGGCTATCTCTACCATCAGCCATAAAGGCTATCTCTACCATTAACCACAAAGGCTATCTCTACAACATATCACGCATACATACATATCACACACCTCTACATAGCAAGTATACCAACTATCATAAAATGGGCCGCCCTTGGTACCTTAGACCCATTGGTATGGTGAAAAGACTCACCTGACACTGCTGAAGCCCCGCAGATAAAACTCCCCTTGCTGGTTGATAGATTCTCGAACTGTCAACATCAAACAATACCCAAATTAATAATTGGGTTCCAACACATGACCACCACTCTATACTTGGGGTAAAAGACTACTTTACCCTAACTCAGCTTTATTCAATTCAAGGCCCAATTCAAAGCCCAAAAGCCAAACCATGGACCAAAGCCCAACACATGGCCCAATTTTCCAAATTGGGCCCAAACCTTTATGTAGGCTTATCTTAAGGCCCAACCAATTATTCCAGTCCAAATGATTGGCATTCTGATGGTCCAATAGCTAATAGTCCTCAAGGCCCAATTATGGCCCACTTATGGCCCAACTTTCCAAATTGGGCCCAAGCCTCTCTAATGGGTCCTATCCTAAGGCCTAATGATTTCTTTAGTCCATAGCATGTTCCCAATTGGCCCAATAAGAACCCAAATCCAATTTAGGGTTTCTCACATAAAATATCGATTAGGGTTAAGTGTTCCTACTTAACCCATGAAGGACTTAATCCATTAAGTCCATTATTGCCTTAAGTTAATTTGCCAATGATTATTAATTAATATTTTAAATTCATTAAATAATCTCGATACGGTCCCGATAAATCCCAAATTAGGGTTTCATGGCATTAGGGTTTTCCAAACCCTAATTAGGGTTTCCAACCCATCTTAGCCCAATAGGCCTAAAACCAAGTTCTTAAGCCCATTAGGGTTTCCTTAGGCCAATTAGGGTTTATTAGACCTATTAGGGTTTCACTAGGCCCAATAGGGTGGTAGATGTTGACCAGAGCAACAGGCGACGGTCGTGACTGCTTGAGGTGCCGAAGATCCAAGAAGAACAACCCATCCATGGCGTGCGGCGGTCCTTCCTCGGCAGTTCACGGCTTCTCCGACAGTGAAGTCGTAATGGCAATGCTCGAACTCGACTGGCAGTGGCGGCAGCAGCTTCGCTCGTAAAACCCCTCACAGCCCCGTCGCCAAAACCTTTGACCCGTTGAACTCTCTCTCTCGCCGGCAAAACACATGGTGGAATTCCGGTGGTGCTAGGCGGTCGGGAAAACGAACGAAAAGGATGGCAACGATAGAGCAGCGGCGGAGGGAGGTGGGTGACGGCTGCAACATAAGGGGGGGGGGGTTAGGGTTAGGGTTTCGGGGGTGGTAACTTTATATACCCGGGTCTCAAAAGTTAATCCCATAATGACACTAACGACCCCTCACTTCCAGATTTATTTTCAAACCTAGTCCATAATTTACCAATTCGACCCTGCCCTCTTAAATTCCTTTCAAATCAAGCCCAAAACTTACAGTTTAGCCACTGGCCCATAAAATCTTCTCAATTTTAACCTAATAATTACCAAATATACCCTTGCTTCTAAAATTCTTCTCAAAACAACTCCGTAACTTACTAAACAACCCCCAACTATCAAAATTCTTCACAAATTAGTCCGGGACTTACATTTATTAATTTATTTAAATAAACGGGTCATTACATTAGCGAAACCAATGTAAAAAAGAGTTGAAGATCCCGTGAATAGGAATCCGTCGATATAAAGACAGACGAGAACGGAGTCCGTATGAAGAAGTTATGATTTACACGGTCATTTGCAGTGCAATCTTCATAGACATTTAAAATCAAAATGGAGCAAGAAATAGCCAACCTAGTCCAAATGAATGTTATAGTACTCAGAAATACCTACGCGTAGATATGAAGAACATCGAAAATGGAGCTCGTATGAGAGAGATACGGCTTTTCTAAGTTTGAGATATTTTGCCCCACATTGCGACGTTGCACCACAGGCATCGCACCATGTGTCACATTTCTGGAGGAGGACTTGCTGACCAAGCCAGGATAGGGGCGGCGCAACACGCCCCTTGTCTAGGCGCGACGTGCTTTTCCCGAAATCAGGCCTATAAATAGCACCCTCGGCTCCTCATTTCCTTACAACAATTCAATCTTTCTCTCTACATTTTCTATCAGGCTATAAGTCCAAAATTTCTAGATTTTAAGTATTTGGCGAAACCCTGTGGCATCAGAGAGCCCGACCAATAGAAGCTTTTTGGTCAGAGTTCTGCTTGCGAACTTTCCGGACTTTATTAGGAAACTCTGTAAGTTAAGTTACACATATTTTGGTTTAAGTGTAACTTATATTTATATTCATAGTCGTATTATGAACATATAAATACGATTTATTAATAATTCTATGTCATAATACTGATTGATCTAGTTACACAGGTAATGTCAATGCTAGATTTAGTGAGGTGTTTAAAGTGAGATTTCCAAACAGTATACTCTGTAAGCCAAACGGACCCTATCTTCAATATGATCTTACATGGTTATTCCTTATTTGATAGATATTAATGTAGACATTGAGATTATTGAGGACTCTAGACTATCGTTATGATAGTCGCAAGAAATATAAGACTAAGACTTAGTGATATTTATATCTAGGTATTTTGAAAGGAAAACTAAGGTGTTAGACGAATCGACGACCTAATCACAAGTCACCCACTACTAACAAGTGAGTACAAAGTTACTTTCATATTTTCAGTAAATATGCTCCAAAATGATGTTCTCTCCATTATGTGGGAACCCCACGCTTATTAAAAAACTTGTTCTTCAATTATGATATTCAAAAATCGCACGGCTTCTTCAAATTAAGCTCCGTCACTGCTTCGCTTTCGTTCAACACTAAAAAATAAGATCAAAAACTAGAGAAACACATCATCATTAGGTTAAGGTAAAATAAAATTAAAACGAAAAATAAAACTAAAACTAAATCAAAAAGAAAAGAAAATGCAAACTCTAAAAGCATCGGGTTGCCTCCCGAGAAGCGCTTCTTTTTGAAGAGTCCTGAGCCAGACTCCTTCCCACTCTACGTTACATCAGGTAGAAGTGTAACCTCCCCGTTCTCCATCATCTTGAGCCTTGTTCGTTTGTAGACAACCCGTCTGTTGAATGGCTTTCTTGAGCTTTCTTGCATTGTTGGGTTGACATATTCTTTGTGCTTTTTCTTGGGTTCTTTCCTCATTCCCGTGTCTTTAGCTTTTGTCTTGTCTCTTTCCGGGTTTTTCTTATCAAAATTGGACTCATCACCCTCTTCTTCTTTCTCTTCAATTAGATCTGTTACTGGATTTGATGGTCTTGTAAAAGCAAACACCTCAAAAATCATAGGCGTTGAAACTGGAGGTTTCGAATAATTCACTTCTTTTTCCAATTGCACTTCGGGTAAAGGCTCCTCCCATTCCTCCCACTCTTCTTCCTTCACGCGTTCAAATTCATCATGCTTAAGGAACTGCGTGTTTTCTTGTTTCACCAGATTTGCATTGGCACAAGATGGGAAAGGGAGAGGTGGTCGTTATGGCTTAATGACAGAAAAATCATAATCATTTTTTTTCGTCCACAACGTGGCACTATTGCCTTCACATCGTGGTGACTGGTCAGAATCACGAAACTCTTCTTCTTCTTTCGTTTTTATTTCGAGTGATTGATTAGACTGCTCTTCAAGGTCCCCCATACACTCCAATTTATCTTCTTCTTCTTTTGTATAAATGGCCATGGCTTGAGCGTTTTAGATTGACTTGATTTTTCGTGAAGGTGAATCTGGTAGCTTTTCTTGTACAAGCCTTGTTAATTGCCCTACTTGCGTACATATACTTAAAATCGATTCTTTTTGTTCTCTAAGTATTGCGTCTGTAGCATCATGTCGTTTTTCGCTAGCTTCCATGAATCTAAATAACATCGACTCGAGAGCAGATATTTTCTCTGATTGGACTTGCTCAATTTGGTAGAGATCATGCTTAAGTTCTTGAACGTCTTTCACATATTGTTCTCTCTTATACACCACATCACAATCCTTAGTAGAATGGGGTCCCCCATAAGCTCCACATCTATCATGAATTGTTCCACCCATTTTTGTGATCTTTTCTTCCACTGTGTCTAGCTTTGCAATTACTGCACTGATAGTATCTTGACCTCCATCTTTACTTGACTTTCCTCTAGTGAAATCCTCCTTTGAGTTGTGATACTCTCTTGAATGCTTAGCGAATTCTTCAATCAAAGCTTTATTTGTTGTCGAATCCTTCTTTGTCACGGGCCCTTGTGAGTCTAGAAGTTAGCGAGTGCACACACTGACTCCATCATAAAATATTGATATCTCTTGTTGCACACTGAAGTCATGTTGATAGCAATGTCGTAACAATCTCTTGTAACGTTCCCAAGCTCCATATAGCGACTCCCCCTCTAGTTGTTGAAAATTCAATATGTTTCTTTTTAGCTTCGCCACTTTCGAAGGAGGGGTAAACTGGTTGATGAACTCAATCTTAAAGTCAGCCCAAGTCGTGATTGTCCCAAAGGGAAGTGATTTTAACCATTCTTTTGCTTCACCCTTCAATGTGACCGGTAAAAGTCGAAGTATCACCGCATCTTTACTCACGTTTGGAGCGTTAAAATAATTTGAAATCTCCACCACCTCTTCTATGCTCATAAGCGTTCTCGTGCTCCTTCCCATAAAAAGGTAGATCTTTTAGCATGCCAAGAATATGTCACGGTAGTTCAAACTTTGTAGTGGTTGAGATTTTTGGTGGATCAAGACCCCATCTGTTGGCGTTCCTCATATGTCATTTATACTCTTCCATTAACATGGTCGTGATGTCCCCATTTTTTCCTGCTAAGATAAAACTAGAAAAACACGCGTAAAAGGAACAAAAAACAAATAAACGAAAAACTAACTGAAGCGAGACCACGACGTGGTGAAGATTACCACGACGTGGTTACGTCTCAGAGAAAAAAAACTAAAACAAACAAATGAAACAAAAGTAACTTTTTGTGGTTTTTACCCCACAAAAAGGATCAAATAACTAAAAACAATTAAACTAATAATCAAATACGCCGTTCCCCGACAACGGCGCCAAAAACTTGATGCATAGTAATTATACCTACTAGTTTTACCAACTATCTAACTTATTATTACGACTTAAGGCATTGGACCTATTCACAAATAATATAGCACTAACAGTCGGGTATCGAACACGGGGAACGATTTTAATTAAGTAATTTATCTACTAAAAATTAATTTAAGAAAAGCAAAAGTTAAATTGGTTTTTATCTGATTTTACAAGTTCAGACAAACTTAACACTCAACAAAAACGGTTGTAATCAATATATTAAAACACTTTCGTTTAGTTTTGAATCCACATTTTTTCTATGGTTAGCTCTTATTTATGGATTAATAAAGTTGGTTATCAATTTATATGTAATTAGAAATTTGGTCAAATCTACTAATGTTTTCACCGATTCATGTACTACTTTGTAAGGTCCTACACAAGCAAACACATAATTAGTTATTAATTAAAATTGGGCTTATGTAAAATTTGTTAAACACAATTATGATCACAATTATGTCCTCCAGCACAGCTAAATTTCTACTTTTATCACTTAACTAAGATGTGGTCAATCCTAGCTCTAGCAATTTAATGGTCACTATATTACTAGGTAAATAAGTTCATGTAAATTAATGGCCACTAAGGTACACTTAACTTGAATTAAAGCAACAAAGAGAAACACTTTAACATGCTAGGTAATTTAATCAAACACAAGCTCCAAACCAACTTTTATAAATCCATAAACTATTAAACTAAACCATAGTTATTAGGGTTTCATCTAACTAAACGAAAGTAAAGAAGTTTAGCTACTGATATTTAAAACCAAACACACAAGCTCATGGAAAAGTGACATGATCAAACTGAATGAATTGATCATGTTTTCTTCTAGATCTCTTCAACTCTTGAGCTCCAATCGTTTCCTCCTCTTCCAAGGGTTTTCCAGAGGTTTTTTTGTAATACTTCTCCAGAAAGTCACCTCCAAGTCCCCCAATTCGTCATAATGTTCGGATATATATACTTGCCTAAAATCTGGCCACCACAACGTGGTAATGGCACCACATCGTGGTCTTCGTGTATATCCCGTATTCTCCAATTCAACGTCAAGAATCGCGAAGATTCCATTCACCACGTCGTGGTTATCGAGAATTAGCATTTTCTCAAAACATTAAAGTTGTCCGAAAATGTGTCTAGTTTTCAGATCATTTTGAATCACGTCAATCAGAGTTACGAGGTATGAGATATGACCAAAATACTGACGAGGGGTCAAACTGTCCAACAACATCCTACTTGTGTCTTCTTCTTGCCTATGCTCTTCATTCCTGCTTCCAGCTTCCATATTGCTTCCGAGAATGTCTTTTACGCTAAATAACAGATATTAAACATAATAAGTACCTTTTGTTTTATAATAAGCATAAATATAGCAAATAATATTAAGATATGATATAAAATATATATGTAGATAGGCATATATAGAGTATGAAAAAACATAATTTACTTACTTTTGAATTGTTTGTATAATTAAAATACTTTTGGAAAAATCTTAAAAAAAGACCTAACGTATCTTTATATGTTATGAAATAACTAATATGTTATTTTGTATGTCAATTATAACTATTTTTTTTAAATTAATATTTTACAACCGGATAACTCAAGAAAACCAGTAACATATTCCAAAAGACTGGTATTAGTGATTTTTTTTCGAATTATCATAAATACAATTTTAATTTGTTATAGATATTGAAAAGAAGTCCAAAAAAAATAAAAAATAAAATATATTATTATAGCAAAATTAGTTTGGTGTTTTAGTTATTATCAATGATTTAATTTTCATGATAAGTAACATATTCATAACTATTAGCGTCTTTCATATTTCTTTTTGAATTTAAAAATAACTTTTACATAAAAAGATTTATTGACTTATGGTGATGAGAAAATAAGCTTTTAAAAAAAATGTTTGAATTAGTTTTTATGATGGAAAAAGCCAATAAATTGTTTTTTATTTAAAAGTGCTTGTCTTACTTATATTTATTTTAAGAGGTAGTTGTCTTTTAAAATCCAAAAAATTATAAGAAGTTTTGAACAAATTTAAATCCTAACTTATTGAAATCTTCTTTTTGAAAGGTTGATGAAAAATTATTTTAAAAGTTTTTTTTTTTTTTTTTGATAATGCAAATTTTCTTGGTGTTTTAGTTATTATCAATGATTTAGTATACTCATAGCTACAAGGGTCTTTGAGATTTCATTTTGAATTTCAAAAGAATTTTTTCAAAAAGATTTATCGATTTATGGTGATGAGTAAATTAGTTTTAAAAAAAAAATATTTAGATTAGATTTTGTGGTTGGAAAAATCAATAAACTGTTTTTTTTTAAATGTTTGTTTTATTTATACATGTTTTAATGTGTATCTGTCTTTTACAACCCAAACAATTATAATTTTTTTTTGAGAAATTCAAATCATAACTTATTGAAATCTTTTTTTGAAAGGTTGGTAAGAAGTTATTTTAAAAGAGCTTTTTTTTTCATAATATCAATTTTTTCTTTTCTGATTTATTAACTTTTTCAAAAAATTAAATCAATAATTATTTTTAAATGAAATCCCAAAATAAAGCTCTCATACGGCTTCCTACGAATAAGATGGTCTTTAACGACAGCAAAATAAAATATTGATCTGTCAGTTAAATCATTTAAAAATCACCAATAACATATTCACGTCACATTTGAGTTGTTGTCTTTTTGAGATACTATTCCGGTGAATTGTTTTAGGTTCAAAACTCTTCAAATAATGGACAAAATTTTCTGGTTTGTCAATTTCTTTGGTAAGATCTAAAAAAAAGTTTATTAGCAAAAAATGTCCATGTTTGGTGGTTTTGTTGTGGTTTTGATCTCTACCTCGTTAAGCTTAACAATTTGGTTGTTAAGTTTTTGAAAATGAGGCATATACCTCTAGGGACCATTTTTGCAGTTTTATCTTTTTATACAACTACAAGGACCATTTCTGTAATTTTTCTTTTTCATTTTATTGAATTATTGTACATTAGTTATTTTAATTTTTTTTTAGTTCTTCTATATTGGATTAATTCTTTTTCATTGGATTATTATATATTAATAAATATTAATTTTAGGGAAAACTACAAAAAAAAATCCTTACATATTGATATCATAATCGATTTAGTTCTTATATCATTTTTTTATTCAATTAAGTCCCAAAAATCAGTAATAGTATTCAATTTAATCCTTTTACCCGGTCAACAGGTCATCCAACTTTCAAAAATTACACTTTTGGCCCAGATTTCAAATTTTGTTACAAATTTGGTCAAAAATTTACATTTTTGGCCTAAATTTTAAATTTTACTACAAATTTGGTAAAAATTTTACCATTTTCGCATAGATTTCAGAATTTTATTATAAACACGTATTTTACAAAAAAAAAATGTATACAAGCGTCTATTTTATTATAATTACATTTTGTAAAAACATATTTATATGTACCAAAATAAGTGTTTGTATACATTGCTTTTGTAAAAACATATTTATATATTTTTTTATAAACACCTATTTTATAATAAACACATTTGTATTCAAACATGTTTATAAATTAAATGTATAAAAGCACGTATTTTATAAAAATATACTCAAACATGTTTTTATAAACGAATATATACAAATATGTTTTTAATAAAAATCAACATTTGAGAAGTTAATTATCGACAGTTAAATTATTCTTTTAAATGTATAATCTAAATAATAGTTATATAAGAATTAATACCATAAAATGTGCGTCTCCAAATTAAAAAACAAAATGTATTGTCATACAACTTTTTTTTTCAACCCACACAACATTAGGTGCCCAATCATATATGTTACCGAATTGAAATAATATGGAAATAAATTATTCGCATCAATCGCTTGACGCGGGTAAAAAGATAGTGTGTGTGTGTGTATATATATATATATATATATATATATATATATATATATATATATATATATATATATATATATATATATGTGTGTGTGTGTGTGTGTGTGTATGTATGTATGTATGTATGTGTATATATATATATATATATATATATATATATATATATACACACACACACACACACGTTTACTATGAAATAGATGTTTGTATATATTTTTTTATAAATATGTGTTTGTATACAAATGTATTTATAATAAAATAGGTGTTTATATAGATTTTTTTTTGTAACATATGTGTTTGTATATATTTTTTTATAAAAACGATTTTTATATATTTATGTACTTAATAAATACATATTTTTTATAAATAGGTATTTCGTATACAAAAAAATTCTTAAAAAAAGTTTTTATATATAAAACATAAGATTTTTAATGTGAAAATATGTTTTTTTGTATAAATTTGATTTTTTAAAGAAAAACATATTCAAATTATTTTTTGAGAAAAAAAGTTGTAAAAAAACTAAAATTAGGATGAATTCATAACAAAATTCTGAAATCTAGGCCAAAATGGTAAATTTTGGACCAAATTTATAATAAATTTTATAATCTAGGCCAAAAGTGTGTATTTTGGATCAAATTTGTAATTTTTTTTGAAATCTAGGCCAAAAGAGTATGTATTGAAAGTTGGATGACCTGTTGACCGGATAAAAAAGTTTAATTGAATACGATTACCGGTTTTTTGGACTCAATTGAATAAAAAAAGATATAATCACTAAATCGATTATGAGATTAATATGTAAGGATTTTTTATCAGGTTTTCCTTAATTATATTATATTATATTTATATCTTAATAAATATTATTTTATTATATTTTAATTTTTTAAATTAATTTTTGTAATTTCTTCTTTATTGGATTAATTTTTTTTATTGTATTATTATATATTATTAAATATTTTTTATTGGATTATTATATTATTAAATATTTTTTTTAACATATATTATTTTTTTATTAATTAATATTTCTTTATTATATTATTAACTCCTTATAATTGTTTTATTATTATTTTTTTATTTCGTTAATTTTTTTATTGGATTATTATTTTTAACCTATTATTATTATATATAATAAATATCATTTTATTGGATTAATAATTTATAATGTATAATATATATATTTTTTAATTTTATTGGTGCCACCACAAAGTCGTTAGAATACACAAATGTGTCGCGTCCCATCGTCGAAAATCGGCGGGACAACCGCCAATCATGTTCATTGATTGTTCGACGAAAACCCCACCAACTTGTTACACCCAATGCCGCCAATAGTCACCTAGGACAACCTCATCACAATCAATCGGAATCCTCTATATATGTCACTAAGCCGACCATATTCTGCTACAACCACTAGGAGGTTAGATCGAAACACCTTTGGTGAACTCTTCCATTCATTGCCTTCTATCACCTTGCGTCGTCGTATCATCTCACTGGAAATCGCCGATCATCGCCTATATTAAGCCATTCTCGACGAAAACTACATCGGTCGACTACCCACACAATGCGCAACAAACCGCAGAAAACATACAACCTCTAGCCGACAATTCATTACCGATACCACCATCGATGACGACAATGTTAGATCGAGGGTTTTCAAACCACCATAGCCATTAATTAAGAAATGGTCCTTGTAGTTTGGTAAAAAGATAAAACTACAGAAATGGTCCCTGTGGGTAAATCCGTCATTTGCCAAAACTTAATAGTTAAGCTGTTAAAATTAACGAAATAGGGACTAAAACTACAACAAAACCACAAAATATGGACATTTGTTGCTAATAAACTTTTTTTTAACCTTACCAAAAAAAATTAACAAACCACAGAGATCATTTTTGCAATTTTGTCTCAAATAATGTATTGTTTTTCATTTATATACGATAAGCACAGTTATCGAACTCTTCAAATAATGTATTGTTTTTTCATTTATATTCTTATCGATCACACATAATTCATTTTGTACGTATTTTCGCTTTCATTAACTTTAGACTAAAAATATAATAGATCTACGCAGTTATCATAAGTATAATTCTTATTTTCTCAAATTCTGTGAATTAGATAAGTTTTAAGCACCATCATTATTGACTGCCATAATTTCTTCGGTTAATTTTAAACAGATTTTTTTTTTCTAGGACCATATAGTGTCTATTCGTAAACCTTGTTTGAATAGTTTCTGCTTCCAGCTTACAAGAAATAACCATATGTTTTTTATTATTTATTTATATATAATGCAAAATTATATTATAACCATAAATATAATTACTTGTTAATTAATTGTTTCTTTGATAAAGTCCGAAAACTTAACCCAGCATGCATAAGTAAACTAATTTGAGGGTTTCATTTGGTTGCTTTTGACTTGGCTTGTTTTTATCTTACAAGACTTGATCGACTTGTTATTACCAACACATTTTTTAAAACCTCATAAATTTTTTATTGTTATTAATTTGGAAATCGTCAAATCAAATGACCTATGATCATCTACCCTCTCCTGTTTGTGACAATGAGCTGGATCCCAGTATCCCACTTGTTCCCAGAACTCTGAAGGTTTCTCCTTCACCTTGCTTCCTTGAATTAACCTCCATAACGAGTTCGCTGACTTTTTAAAACCACGTATGGTTGACCTTTTTAAGATCACCCCTAACGGCTATAAATACCTTCCCTCCCTGCTATGTCATCATCACCTCATACACTAAAAACAGTATTCAACATCGCTCATACACAATTCTTTGACACATAAATAATATCCAGTAGTCTCATAGTAATGGAGGTTTCTTCTCTTAACAAAACACTAATCCTGCTGATTCTCCTGTTAGCCACCTTGGCGCGAGGCCAAGGCAATCGGGGTAGAGGCCAGGGCACCCGGGTTGGCTTCTACAGAGCCACCTGCCCAAGGGTCGAATCAATAGTCCAATCAGCGGTTCAGTCTGCTGTCCAATCCAACCCCACTATTGCACCTGGTTTACTTCGGATGTTCTTCCATGACTGCTTCGTCAACGGCTGTGATGCATCTATACTAATTGAAGGCCCGTCAACTGAAAAGGCTTCCGGACCCAACTCCCTGTTGAGAGGCTTTGAAGTTATTGATGCTGCAAAGGGCCAGCTCGAAACTGCATGCCCTGGTGTGGTCTCTTGTGCTGATATTGTTGCCCTAGCTGCCCGTGATTCTGTTGTACTGGTAATTAAATTTTACATTGATATCCGTCAAGGTGTTTGTTAAGAACTTATAGTTAAATGTCAAACTGTGTTCTTTATTAACCTTTTTTCAATATCTTGCAGACGGGTGGACGTAGGTGGCAGGTGCCATTAGGGCGCAGAGATGGATTGGTTTCGCAAGCATCGGATACTGCTAACTTGCCAGCGGCTACCGACCCTATTACTGTTCAAATTAGAAAGTTTGCTGATAAAGATCTTAATACCCAAGATCTTGTAACTCTTGTAGGTAAGTGCAGCAAAATAATGTACAATATATGTCTACTACACAATATGCAATCATGCATCCTATTAACTCACAAATCAATTAAAGATGCGTTTTTTTTTTAATCATCAGGAGGACACACAATTGGAACATCAGCTTGTCTGCTATTCAGCTATAGACTATACAACTTCAACAATACCAATGGACCCGACCCGGATATAAACCAAGCCTTCCTACCACAGCTCCGGGCCCTATGCCCCAATGGTGGCAATGCTTTTAGGCGTGTGGACTTGGATACCGGCAGTGTTAATAGCTTTGGCAATTCCTTCTACGAAAACTTGAGGAATGGACGGGGAGTTATTGAATCCGATGCAAAGCTATGGAGTGACAGGAGGACTCAGAGGTATGTACAAGGGTTCTTGGGTGTTAGAGGCCAACCTGGATCGCGATTCAACGCTGAGTTTGGAAGAGCAATGGTGAAGATGGGTAATACTGAGGTGAAAACTGGGAGACAAGGACAAATTCGTAGGGTTTGTACGGCCATCAATTAAGGATTGTGGGTTAAATAATTGATTTGATCATAAGTTGTTAATACAATCAATTATATATATATATATATATATATATATATATATATATATATTAAAGTTATCGTTCCCCTTAGCTACAGTAAATTTGCTAAGGAATTGACATAAATGGTCCCCTGTTTATGTGACTCTCTCCATTTCCGTTTATTTTTTTCCCTTTGCAGTAGGTCAATTTGTGTCAATATCAATATTGTTGATGACCACGTGTTTCCTTCACCGTTTTCTGATCCAATCAGATTTAGATTTGTGTACATCGTCGCCGCCCCATCCTTCTCTCATCGACAATATTCCATTATACCACACACCCACCGCCTTCATCTCCATCTTTCAAGTTCTCTCTTCCGTTTCGTCTCCACCCAATCACCGCTCCCTCCACCGCAATCAGATTACCACCGCTCCGCCATCTGCTGCTTCTCCAGCCCTTCCCAGTGTCGCCCACCGCCATCGACTTCCAATAAACTATGACCGTTGTTCCTTATCACCGTCTCTCTTCCAGATTACTAGACCAACATCACTGTCTTTGTTCTTCACAGTTAAGACCCAAAACCCTCTCACCACCACCGCCCTATACGCTGCTGCTCACCACCACCGTATACAAACATGAGTTTAATCGATCGTCTCCACCCGGATTTCGATTTCGGAATTGGATATGTTATCCGAACTCTCCATCTTCCATTAAAGATGGGGTATCAAGTTTCCACCACTGCTCTTCCTTCTCATACCCTAACTCTCATCCGCTGCTTGTGGCTTACATGGTTTGGCTTCGCTTGAATACGACCAACAGGTTGGAGCCGATCACCGTTCTCATCTTCCAATGTTATCCACTCCACCACTTCTTTTTACCTCTACCTAACCCTTTCTATTCGTCTTTTCCTTACCCTTCTGTCTTCGTCTTTCTCTAAGAAAAAAACTCACCACCACCATCGCTGCTTTCGGCAATACTGACTCCGGTGAAACAAGCTTATGGGTTTCATAACTCGACGCCTTTGTCTCCGGTGGCGACTCGACGACTATGCTTCAAATCCGGCGCCTACCGGTTTTGTTTCTGTACATGCCATTAAACGAAGCCTCCGCCTGCGCTTCTATAAATTCCGATAATCGATATTTTTACGGGTAAAGTCAGGTACGTTGGTGGTGAATAGCGCATAAGGTGGTGTTTTATCTATTCAATTTCGATTCCCTTCTCTCTAAATTAACCACTAACTGAAGCTTAAAATACAAGAGCTCCTTCCACAGTCGATAGTTCTAATCCCAATTATCAGGTCAGAAGGTAATTCTCTACCTCTATTGTCGGCTTCTTTTTAGGAATCTCGGAATTTTACTATTTTTTATAATTTTCGTAGCTTGTGTGGCTGGGTTCAGTTCTCTGAATTGATGAGAGCCCATCACATGCTTCTCCTCATTCTGTTGTGGTCCTAGGAATGGATATCACAGCATGTGAAAAACAATTCCAGATTGGCAGCCCTGTCAATTGACACGATTGTTTGGATACTGATCAGGTTTGACTATCTTTGACGCTGCAACTGAAAAACACACTTCCAGTTACATGGAAAATCATCTTCGACCCTACATTTGATCATTGCAGCTTATTCAAGAAGGTCAAATACTGGACCAAGAATTAAACTTTGTTGGCACTGCATATGTTCCTGTTTATGTGATGGTCGGAGTAAGTGGTTTGTTATCTCTATTTCCACTCATTATTTGGCAAAAAGATCTCAATAAACACAAATTTAATAAATAGATCTTATATAACATAAGTTTTTATGCTGATTGATTACACTATCTGTTCCCTTCCGGTTGATATGCTCATATCATGTACTCATGAATTCCAGTTTAATTCTATTTGTTTTTCTCAGGTTCCATTCTGAACCCTTGGGTTAAGTGTCTTACTCTTTTTCAGCCAAGGAACCTAGGAATGGAATCACCAATTCCATGGATCAAGTGATGATGGGAGTGGACCTTGAAGAAGTGGACGAGCAACCATGAATCTTTACACCTACACCTATCTTGATGAGCAACCATGAATCAAATTACATACTATGTTCTGAAACATTTTTATTTTGGTAGTTTCTTTAATGATAGTTGTCTCATCTTTTTTCATTCCAGGAAATTTAGGTGGAGATCTGCATTATACAAGTGATAATGGTGTTGACGATTGCAGTTGCACCTGTTGTATCTCTTGCTTCATTCGTTACTCCTAAACCTTCTTTTTCGTCGTTGGTACGCCTAATAGTTTTTTTAGTAAAACCTAAAATTTAGTTTTCTAATCTAATTTAACAGCAATGAATGTATTGATCTATTTCTGGTGTTTGTTGGAGTTGGATTATTTATGTTTCATCAAATTAAATAAATTTTATAAATCAGAAAAAAAAATTCATAAGATACATTTGAATTTAAAATTTGGGTTGAAATCTTTGATTCGTTAATGAATTGTTTTAATGAATTGTTGTGAGGACTACACCCGACACCGGTTGTGGGGTACGTATGTTTTTATTTTCAATTCTTTCTGAATGTTTTTTGTTTGATTTAGGATTTTTGAAAATTGTGATTTTTTCTTTTTTGGCATTGTTTTTAGGTAGCAAGTTTTGGTCATTACCTATGGAAGAGAACGAGGTGGGTACTGGGTCCCGATGACATTTGGTAAAAAAAAACATTTTATTTTATTTATTAATTCTTGAATTCAACAAATATATATATATATATATATATATATATATATATATATATATATATATATATATATATATATATATTATAGGTACAAGAAAATCGAATCGTGTGAGTCCTGGAAGTGGAGGTGATTAGGTTGTTTCTTGAACGACTTGGAAGGATTTGTAGTTGGAATTCATTCCTCCAAGTTGTGGCTTATGAATGTTGTTCCTACTTCTGCTGAGGCAAATACTCTTGGAGTTTATTTACGAGTGTGGCCTTATTGGCATATATCACAACTGGTATATAATATACGAATCTTTTAAAACTTGAAATTTATTAATTAAAATTTGATTATTAAATTAGAAAGGCATTAATTAATTAATAAAATAATATTGCAGGTGTGAGGTCTTTTCCATGAATGCAAAGAAGGTATAGTAAGCACATTGTTTGTATTTAGCTGTTCCATTCAGTTTGAGATTATAGACTTTGAAAAAAAAGATAATAAAATCTCATGATTTATGATCATGGGTTTTTGCATGAAAAGGGTTCTTAAATGTATTAAGGTTGTGAGCATGGGTTTTACTATCATTCACCCCCAACCACATGTCCAAGTGATGCTTCAACATCACTCCCTAAAGGAGGTGGTTCTACTACAATTGACTTAATTACCTCTAAACAAATGGCCAGTGAAGGTGTGTTAACTTTTTCGCCCTTGTGATGATGGCTGCCTTGGTGGTTTTCTGATATGTTTACGGTTGCTCATCTGCTCTTCATTCAACAGACGAGATCTACACATTTTTGTGTGGAATGAATCTTACAAGTGGAGAATTCAGTATCGTATGAATTTTTAGCGTTGGAGAAATTGATAGCTGCATGGGATGTCGGTCTTAGTCTTAGATAATGATGTGATTTAATTTCATTGTGGAAAGTTGAACAGGATGGGAAGATGGATGGGGCTGTTAACACCTGCTGTATAATCTCTTTCAGTTTAGCAATGTACATTCTTTATTATTATTTTTTTTATAGCATACTACAAAACTTTGATATCTTTTCTTATTAACACATTGTCCTGTGAAAATTCTATCCAATTATTGGATTGTATTTTCAAAATTTTCTTATTATAACATTTACACGTTTGTAAATGGAGAAATCTCCTACAATGGCAACGTATTTTATTGTGGCTAACAACTTAGGCAATGTACTTTACTTTGACGCAAAAGTAACACCTTCTGCCCCCTCGCAACGCGGGGGGAAACTTTCTAGTTTGAATTAAAAGGATTGAATTTTTTTATTTTTATTTGTTCAATATTGCGGAATAAGATAAAGGATTGAATTGTTTATCAATAATTTATTTATTACAGTTACACCCATGTATTACATGAGTTAATTAAAAAAAATTAAATATCAAAAAGGTAAACATTAAGTATTTTTTAAAATTCAATTTTAAAATAAGGAGGGAAAAACAGATTTATTGCAATTTATAATCATATTTATTACATTCAATACTTTACTTATATAACTATATGTATTATGTTGTTTTTTAATTTTAAAAATTAAAAAATTCTAGAAATTGACTTGTGGATATTATTTATTTGAAAAATATATCACAAAATAACAAGTGTTAAAACTTATGAGAGATTGACATGTGACAAAATAGATCTTCATTTATTATAGTAGATTTGATGATTTTTTTATCACCAGTAAAATTATTCAAAAATTTGGGAAAAGAAGCCTCTTGTTACGTCTAGGATGAGCATATGACCCGTTGGACCGGACCAAACCGGAAAAAACAGGGACAAGACCCGGACTGGATTGGATAATCATATTAGAGGACCGGTTTTCGGGTTTTGTTTTTACCACTAATCGGGTTTTGGATTTGGACCGGACTGTACCTGAAATACGAGATTTAACCCGGACCGGACCGGAAAACATTTTGACCTTAAAATCTTTTGTAGATATCAACATAAGTTTAAAAATATAAAATATATAGATAGTGGTATTAAATTATTTTAATTAATGTATTGGAGCTTTTATTGAATTATATATTAATGTTACACGAAAAAATAAAAAATATGAAAATAAAAGTTTATTGAATTATTAATTAATATATAGATAATGTCTAGAAATGACAACGAGACGGGTTCGGGGCGGGACATGGTTTCCCAAATCCGCCCCGATATCTTTCGAGTATCTTATCGGGGTGCCCCATTGAGTTTCGGGTTTTCCCGTCGGATTTCGGGTATCTTATCGGGTTCACAACAATTCATAACGAAATCTTTATTCCGTTTTAAGGTACCCCGATATCTTATAAAAAATACATGTTCTAGCATCTCTTTTAAATTAAAAATATGATGCATCACTTTAATAAAATAAACTGGACGTTATATTAAAAATTATTTGATTTAAGTTTAGTGTTATATGTTAAAACATAACAAAATGATCATTCACACCAGATTGTTAATAGCTAAAAAGATTGTCCACAATAATTATTTTATCTTTGAACGTGTGCAATTAACATCAAAAGGTTTCAAACATATATATATATATATATATATATATATATATATATATATATATATATATATATATATATATATATATATAGTCAGGGTGGGGCGGGTCGGAGCGAGGATAACCCACTCCCTGCCCCGAACCCGATAACGACCCGTTACCCGACCCGAAATGATCGGGTTTCGGGTTTCCCCGTCGGGTTTATACTTTTTTGCCATCCCTAATAATGTCTCTGAAATTGACATAAAATCTCATCAAAATGGGATAAAATAGGAAAATAAAAAAAAACCCACACATTCGTAATTTATTTACTGTGGCATTATTTGTGAAATAGCCTTTTTTTTAGGAATTGACTCATCAGTCATCCCTACAGCCTATAGCGATAATTACAATAAAAAAACAAAAAAAACCTCGTGCTCTCTAATACGGCCGTGTTGATTATAATTTGAAATAGTATGTTCAAGACTAGAGAATAAAATGATAAACAAAACCTGAAACCGTAATGAACAAAGATACGGAACCCACTATGGTACTTGGAACAAGAGCGGACCGAAATCGTAAACAACACTGCCAAAGTCTAATTCGGTTCAAAACCCAAAACCCAATTTAGTACCCTAAACCGGACCTGACTGAAGCCGGACCCGATACACCCAAAAACAGTCCGCTTTTCACGTAAGGTAATTCACGATTTTCGTTCTTGGGGAAATCGTGCCCGCAACTGTGGTTCAGTTGACTTTGTAGGTCTTTCTGGTGGTCTTTTCTCCATTTGGGACCCATCGAGGCTTGAGTTACAAAACATGCATAGGGACAGGAAATTTGTTACGGTTACAAGCATGTGGAAATCTAGAAAACTTCTTTGTGGAATTGTTAACTTATATGCCCCGCAGGAGATTCAGTTGTAGATCAATCTTTGGAACTCTATTTCACATCTTCTCTTAAGTGACCCTGATAGACCTTGGTTATTTTGTGGTGACTTCAACAAGGTCAGAAATCCTGATGAGCATAAAGCTTCCATTTTTTGCAAAAAAGGTGAAGATATCATTAATAACTTTATCAATAATTTGGGGTTATCAGACCAAAACATCTGTAGGAGACGATATATAGAGAAAGATCGTCAGAGAATCAGAGAGCATAAAAGCTTTCTTGGGAAGAAGGAGGGATTTATACCTCTAGATTTGAAATATATATTCAATGTGGTAAAATTTTCTTTTTTACATCTATAACCAGGAAACCAGAGGGTTTTTAACCAGTTTGAAATTAATTAATTTAAGAAAAGAATATCATAAATGACCGTGGGATAAACGTTTTAAAAAATCGCCTCTTAGCGGTAAAAAAGTTTGAATAGTCTCCTCAATTTGGGTTTTCATAAATCTTTTATTGAAGACAAAAAATCTGTTTTTATTTTACTTTAAAGGGAAATGGATTGGTTTTTAAAAATGTATCATTAAGTTTTAGAAACATATTTAATGAATGGAATAAAAACATTCATTTGTAAAAATTAAATGTTTCAATTCATTAAATAGCACACATAAAAACTTTATTTATTGCCAAACCGGAAAAACGGACTTCATGTTCTTAAAAGAAAAGAACTGTCGTGAAATCGATTGATTAGGACTGCGGTAACTTGACCACTGCAGAGAGACTTGATCACGGGGTTAGTTATAAAATAATAAAGTGACACGGAGAGTACATAAATCATAAATAGTCTTCGGTAGTCAAAGGATACCGAGGAGGCATTTATGAAATCTGTGTTCAATAGTTAAACTTAAAAGGGAATAAAATTTTAATCATGGACGAATACATGTGCTTCAAAGACCAAATGACAAGGTGAATGCAGCAAATCTTTTTGTTAGATGCGAAGACCAGAAGTCTTCACATTTTATCCTTTTAAGAAGAACTGAGGACCATAATTCATCATTCCTAGCATTTCTAAGAAACCATTAAGTTTAGTTGAATTAAGTGCTTTTGTGAAAAAATCTACAAGTTCTTCATGGGATGGAACACAAATGAGTTCGATGTTACCTTTTAAGATATGATATTTGAGAAAATGATACAATAGTTCAATGTGCTTTGTCTTTGAGTGTTGAATTGGATTGTGTGAGATAGCAATTGCACTATCTGAATCACAATAAATAGGTATTCGTAATATTCGATAGCCATAATCCATGAGTTGATTTTCATCCAGAGGACCTGTGAATAACAACTTGTTGCGGCAACATATTCTGCCTCTGCGGTGGAGAGTGAGACACAACTTTGTTTTATTGAAGACCAACTCACTAGTCTTCCACCAAGGAATTGACATCCTTTGGAAGTGCTCTTGCGGTCTAAATGACAACCTGCATGGTCTGAGTCTATAAAGGCTTGTAGACTAAAGTCATTTCCTGATAGGTACCAGAGACCTAAACCTTTAGTCCCTTTGAGGTATTTGAAAATATGTTTGACTGCATTCAGATGCGACACCTTAGGATCAACGTGATATCTGGCACAACAACCTGTTGCAAAGACTATGTTCGGTCTACTTGCAGTTAGGTATAGTAGTGAGCCAATCATTATTTGGTATACTTTTGGATCAACTGACTTGCCAGTGGAATCTACGGCAATCTTGTAGCCAAAGGCCATAGGAACTTTTGCCGAGGAGCACTTATCCATTGAATTTTTCTTTAACAACTCTGCAATATACGTTTCTTGATGAATGAAGATTCCTTGAGGAACTTGCTTGATTTGAAGACCAAAAAAGAAGTTAATCTCTATGTTTATGCTCATTTCAAATTTACTAGTCATGAACTTGGTGAAGTTGTCTGCCATAACTTGATCAGTTGAACCGAAAATAATGTCATCCATGTAGATTTATACAAGCATTAGATGCTTTTCAGTTGAACGTCAAAAGACGGTAGGATCAATGACCCCACGCTTGTATCTAGATTTGATAAGAAACATAGAGAAAGTTTCATACCAAGCTCTTGGTGCCTGCTTCAAGCCATACACAACTTTCTTCAATTTGTAGCGATGATGAGGAAGATCAAGATTCTCAAAACCTGGAGGTTTCGATAAGTATACCTCTTCTTTCAGTTTGCCATTGAGGAAGGCACTTTTTACATCCATTTGATGTACTCTGACATTTTTGTGTGCCGCATATGCCAGGAAGATGCGTATGGCCTCTAGCCTTGCAACTAGAGCAAATGTTTTTTCCATAGTCAATCACATCCAATCGGATATATCCCTTTGCTACAAGTCGGGCTTTTGTTTCTGATAACCACACCTGCGTCATCCAATTTGTTGTAAAATACCCAACGAGTTCCAACTACAGTATGCCCTTTTGGTTTGGGGACTAGCTTCCAAACCTTGTTTCTTTCAAATCCAGCAAGCTCTTCTTGCATTGCAACAATACAGTCATGGTCCAGAAGAGCATCTTTGAT
Organism: Lactuca virosa; assembly: GCF_052849685.1. Classification (NCBI taxonomy): domain Eukaryota; kingdom Viridiplantae; phylum Streptophyta; class Magnoliopsida; order Asterales; family Asteraceae; genus Lactuca; species Lactuca virosa. The sequence goes on along the minus strand of NC_136430.1, from coordinate 316,844,936 downwards.
GGTTCTGGGTTCCGTAGAGGGCATAAAAGCTACATAATGATAATGTTTAGTTAAATCTTAAGAAGAGCGAGTGCGTAGACCTACAGAAGGACTCCCTATTATCTGGAAGGGTGGATGATCTCTTGTCCAGATGTGTAGACGTGAATGATGTTCAACATGTGCATTTGATGGAATATCTTCAACTTCGAGATGAGTTTCTCTTTGAATGTCTTGTACTTGTTCCCCTTCACTCTGAGAACATCCTGCGGATTGATCTTGAATGAGTTGCTCTGTTTAAGGTGAACGTTCCCCTTTCGAAGTTGATGGTTCCCTTTGGATTGAAGCATTGTTAGTGAAGGGAACTGTAGGAACTTCACCAGTCAATATCTCTTCAACATCTTCTTCTGAGTCTTCGGATTCTTCAGGACTCCTTAAACTATTGTTGTTGACAACTGGGTTTACTTCATCTATGACTTGAACCTTGATGATTGGGATTGTTATAGGAATTGGGGGATTGCTTTCCCCCTCAACCGGAGAGGTGGAAGTCATGTGCGAAGAGTCTTCAGATACTAAAGGACCAGAGTCTTTGGTATGTTGTAATTACATAGAATGAGAGATTAAGACTTCGGAAAGTCATGAAGTTTCTAGAGGATCGAAGAGTGTTACATATTTGACTTATACGATGTTGAGAGATCTGGATTCAATTGGAATGTCATTCTCCATGATAAACTTTGTTTCGTTGAGAGGAGTGGTCGAAGAGTGTTTCATATTTGACTTATACGATGTTGAGAGATTCAGATTCAATTGGAAGAGTGTTCCATATTTGACTTATACAATGTTGAGAGATCGAAGAGTGTTTCATAATTGACGTATACAATGTTGAGAGATCCATATTCAATTGGAATGTCATTCTCCATGATAAAATTTGTTTCGTTGGGAGGAGTGGTCTTCTGGACATAGAAATCATCAAATTTCAGGTCAAAGCTTTCTTCTGTGATACTTATTCTTTGGATTAGAACTCTATATGCTACATTGTTTGTACAATATCCCAAAAATATTCCTTCTTCTAATTTGGGTGCAAATTTTCTCAAATGCTCTTTGTTGTTGACTACAAAGCACCTGCAACCAAAAATGTGAAATAAACGAACATATGGTTTACGATTGTTTAAATGTTCATATGGAGTCTTGTTGAGTCGTTTGTTAATGATGCTCCTCTTTTGTACAAATCATCATGTTGAGACCGCTTCTGCCCACAAATAGAGAGGCAATTTGTGAAGTTGAGCATTGACCTGGTAGCTTCTACTAGAGTTCTATTTCTTCTTTCTACCATGCATTCTGTTACGGTGTGTAAGGAGCTGAGAAGTTGTGATTAATACCTTTTGACACTAGGAATTCATTAAGCAACCGATTTGTAAATTCAGTTTCGTTGTCAATTCGAATTATTCGAATGGGAATCTTGATTTGTAATTCAATTTCCTTGATCAAGTTGATCAAAGTCTACGGTGTTTCTGATTTCAGTCTTAAGAAAACACCCATGTGAAACGAGTGAAATCATCGACTATGACCAGAATGTACTTCTTTTGAAGTATGCTTGCCACCGTTGAGGGACTGCAAAGATTAATATGAAGCAACTCCAAAGGTTCAGTGATGGAAGAATCAAGTATCAAAGGATGACTTTGCTTGGTTTGCTTTCTACATTCACAAGCAGGGCATAAAGTGTCATTGTTAAATTTGAGAAGAGGCAATACTCGTACCATCTATCACGTAACAAAATTGTTGATGTATCGGAAATTAAGGTGAACAAGCTTCTTGTGCCATAGCCAACTGACCTCTGAGATAGATTTTGATAGAAAACGCAGTTGTGGTTTACCGATGACTAGATATATGTCTAATGGGAACATTTTTCCAGTTTTCTTTGATTTGATTTGACATCTTTGTTGGGTTTTAGTTCAAAAATAGTTTCATAAATTAGAAAATATGGCAAACAGAAGACTTAAAATTTCGAACATAACATAACATTTTATACCGACCAAGGATCATCTTGCAAGTTATAGAAAGATTAAAATACCAACCATAGAAAGGATGAAGAAATAACAACCTTTGTTGTTGTTTGGATCCTCTTGGGAGGTTTGGAAGTTGATGAATAATTTGCAACCTTTAAGACACCAACAATGACTCAACTTTATGTAGATGCTAGTCCATAAACTCTGAAACCATTAAGCTTTAAGTTCATAACCAATATGCACTTAAATAGGGAATGAAGATGCAAGTAACTTCAAGGAAAGATGAACAAAAGAGAGAGTGAGTAACCTCCTCTAAGGAGGTTACAATTTTCATACACCAAAGCAACACCAAAATGAAAGCCTCCAAAGGTGGTATTAAATTAGAATTAGTGTCCAAGAGTGCTTATCCCATTAAACACTTATGAAACTAGACCATCTTGTTGCCCATGCATCTTATTACTTTTGATTAAACTAAGAAGAAAGCCATCCCTCCTTTTGACTCACTTAATTTAGGCCATAATGAGTAAAAGGAGAAGAAATAGTTTATATTTTATAAACTCAAAGTTTATAACATATAAACTTTGTCTTTTTCTTAAAGACAAAAAGCTTACCTAGTCCAAAAACTTGTACATGACTTATTAATTCATACATTATGAAATAATATGTTACTTGCTAATAAAAATTATTATTTCCAAGAAATTATGACTTCCAATTAATATAAGAGTTTTATTGAATATTTATTAAAATCAAATTCTAATAAATAATCAATTATATCACGTTGTTGTTAGTGTGACCCATTATTATCATATGTTAATTAGTAATATCACTTCAATATGACTCTTGATCATACTAGACCTTTCAATCTCCCACCTGCGCAAGACTCATATTAGACTGATATAGACAGTAACGTCTAGCAACATTTCACTACCCCTAACAACATGTGACTTTGTGCCATTCTGTTAATGCCCAATTCCCCAAAATCTCGAAGCTACAATTGGTTACGGTAAGTTTATCAGTTATTCATTTGCTATAGACATCATGTTTAACATGAGATACAGATCGCGATCAATCTCGTTAGTTGTTCAACTTTTGGTAAGGCGCCTTAGATGTCTAACTCTCAACACATAAGAGGAACAAATCCCATCTTGACTAGATAAGCCCCTTACATAGTTCACACCATACCTGAAAATGACTTTTATAACTACCCGGTTAAGGAACAACATTTGACCATATCAAAGCATAGTACTCCCTACATTTAAGTCCCACCATGTATCTCAGGTGTTAAGGATACAAAGATAGTACCTTTTAATCAAGTATCATTCATGATAGCGATCCATGAGATGATTTTGATACGGGTCAGTTCAATACTAGTTCTCTGACAAGTACCTATGAAACTTGGTTACAACCACTTGCCTACTTTCATCTAGTGAGATTCAACCAATCCAATTCGTATTAGTCTTACTTTATAATTACTCCCACAATTATAACTTACTATGAACCTTTAGAATAATAACATTATTCATGGATTAAACATGTTAATATAGAACACAACAAGTATTAATGTGATGACTATATCCAAATATATCATAACATTATATAATAGTTTTTGTTATAATGTTCTAATATCCAAATATTAAATCCAAATCAAAAACCCATTTCAAGAATAATAAAGTATTATAGCTGAAGTGTGACCATTCATACATAGCTCAAAATAATGACTTTATCAATGGATCTGATAAAATTTAATTTGTATGAATTCTGTGAATACTATCATTTCCATACTTAACTTTACTATAAGTATAGTTAAATATCTTGGAGAATATGATTGGTGTTCTTTCATGACATAGAGTCTCTTAGCTTGATTAAGTATGCACTCGAAGTCACAAATATTTCTATGTGATTCTTGAATGGTATAAATCAACATAGTTTTTCAATGATCGCATTCATCTAATCATATTTGAATTCAACTTCCAAATTAGTGTATTGCTATTTTGTAGTAGATTGTGTTATTATATTTTTCTTGGACCTCATTCCAACAAAACTTACCCTTCATTCCATAACGAAGTCAAAAATACAGTTATAATTCATAATTATTTATATCTGTTTAGAAATTAACTTCTTGTGTTGCTCTTTCCATAAAGATCCTTTCTAAACTGATTGTCTCATATACATTCTCTTAGTTCTGCTAAAGTACTCTTAGAATGCTCTGTATGTAAAATAAACTACATTATTTGCCTTCAAAGATCCCTTTCTTGAAGTTGGAATATGTGAATGACATTTATAAAATAAAGATAACAATGTCAAAGATGAATTTGATTGAAAACAAGTTTAAGTCAAAAAGTGCTTGCATATAGAACTTAATTTTATTAATAAAAATGTTGACATTCACTATACAATTCCTTTAAGGGATCTAGTCTCATAAATAAAAGTTAATTATGTCAGAATATGAATATTATCGTTATGAAAAACAATTAAGTAAATTATCAAACATTTGAATAAAATAAACGAGACATAAATTTAGACATGCTAAATTTAAAACATACATTGTCCCAAAACAAATATTGTTTTACATTACAACTAATTTATGTTCTAAGTATAAATAATAAACTAAACTCCAAGAGTGTAGTTCCAACTTGGTTGTGCTCAGCTTGGTTACTCTTCAATAAATATCTGCAAGCCATTTACAAATATTAGATTAACATTTAAGTACCAAGTACCTAAGTGTTATATGAAAAGTGTGAGTTCCATCTAGTAGATACTATAAGTAATAGTCTATTCCAGATTTTCTTTCCAAATAAGAGGAGTAAATTCTCTTCCAGTGTCCATTTTCTTCACAAAAGAAACAAGATCCATCTATGTGGGCTTTATTAGATTTCTTGGGCTTAAATGTGTTCAGTCCATAAAACATGGGCCTCTTAGATCACACTAGGTGACTCTTTTAGCCTTTCATTGTTCCAATGTTTAAACTAGCTTTAAATAAAATATGATTGTATTTATTGGAATATTGCTTGACCTGTTATATCATCAGATGTATGTTTAAATTATCCAAGACTTCCTAGAAGTCATGAGTAACTATTCCTAGCTTGATGTTAGAAGCATCTTTAGCATCACATTGATGTCTTTACTAGGTATCATGTTCAGGTTTATTGCTCAAAGCAAATAGTTTAGAACTAGGACCTTTAAGTCTATACAGTTTCATATCTCTCACGAGATTGTCGCTTAAGACATGTACCCATTCCTTGAAGTTGTATCTAGTGAATATTATTGTTTCATTAAGTCATTAAAGAAAATGACAATTCATGATAATGAGAATGGATTATTTAACTACAAAATTTTAATAAAATTCATTTAGTATTTTCAATATTTAATCTTTAGTAATTAATACCCTTTTAGTTTCCAAAAACATTAATTATCAAAGTCTAGGATCCAAGTTGCAAAATAATAAATGGTTAGGTATCCTTTATCCCATCCATTTGAATTCAACCCAGTAGATATCGATTATCAATTATATCTTACTATTATTGAAACATGAAAAGTGAACCTCTAGCAATCACAAGTATGAAGATCCGAAGTCAGTAGTTTCTGAGATTGAAGATGTCTGAAATAGAAATGGAGTACGAGATCGAGATCAGTCCGAGATGCCATGAAGATCCGAGATCAGATTGTCTGGTTGAACATTTATTGTTTCTTGTCTTATTCATGATGTAACATTTCATAGGACTTATCTTTTTGTATCTTTTAGATAATCAGTTGTCAGTAGCTGATTATTAACCAGTCCTAGGAATGTTTCCAAAGTATGTACGATGTACCTCCTTAGTCTATTTAAGGAGTGTTTTGAATGAAAAGAACATATGCATTGTTACTCCAAAGATAGCAAAATTCTCTTTTACTTTTCTCTCAAGCCAAGATCTTTCACAACATTCTTCTTGTTCATTAAATGTCTTTACATTGATTATACTCCTAGTTTACTTCATTTAATATTGAGTACTTTGTTGAATATTTCATTCATGTCTTGATTGGTATTACCAGACTCGACTGAAACATCTAATTAAGAGCAGACATTGATCTTAAAGATTAAATCAAGGTTTGAGTTTTCAAACCTTGTCCTTGCGCATTGATTCTAGTACTCACAAGTGGTATCAGAGCTTGAGTGGTTGTCCTTTGAATCCATAAGAGCATATTATAGTTGATTCGAAATTACCTTGGTATTTCGATCATTTCTGTGTTCAGGATAAAATTTCTTCTATATACCACTTCTTCTCTAATATCTTAACTTTGATGGCTTTTCCTAATTCTCAACAAATGTATTCAATGTAAATAGCAAATAGCATGGTTTGCCCTTCTAGTGCCCAATTGCTAGTTGTTGAAGAGTATGATCACTGGAAATTCAGAATGGAAAGGTTCTTACTTGGTAAGGAAAAAGGTGAAGCTATCTGGAGATCCGTAAAAGAAGGTGCACATGTTCCAGATAGTCAAACTGTGAGAGATGCTGCTGTAACTCTCATGGGACAGGAAAAACAATGTCAAGCACCTCTTACTGCTGATGACATCGAGAAATTGCATATAGATCAAATTGCTTTTTCCGAAATGGTGTTTGGTGTTCCTCCTTCTCTCTTTGAGCACATTAAGTTGTGCAAATCTGCTAAAGAGATTTGGGACACACTCCAGGACCTGTTCGAGGGATCAGAAAACATGAAGGATAAGGGTTTGACTTCCGTCGTCAACGAGTTCGATACTCTCATCACAACTCCCAGTGAATCAGTTGCCTCGGCCTCTAACAGATACCAAATCGTCGTCAACAACATGACATCTCATGGGATTGTTCGAACTCCACTAGAACACAATCTGAAGTTCATCAATAGTCTTGGCAAAGGATGGGGAAACATGAAATCATGTCTTCAGAGTAATGGATCTCAGAAAAATTTGAAGCTTTACCAGCTGTTTGACGAACTTCAAGGTCATGAATCAAATGTTGCACAAACCTTAAGAGAACTCTCAGGAGGTCCTCTTGATCTTGTTAGTTCTTTCGATCCTCATGTCTCAAACCCTTTATTTCGGACGCATTCAAAGTTGTTATCCCAACTATCCCAACAGTTCAAACGTCTTCACCAACTTTATATGCTCCTACTAGTTCCAAATATCAGTTTGATAGAGACCTCGACCCTCAAGCAATGGACTCCGAACTACGCTTTCAACAAGAGTTTGCTTTACTTTCCATGAAATATAAGAGTCCTTTCAATCCCACTCACAAACCATATCACAATCGTTTCTAAGATCCTCATCAGAGTAATCCCCAACCATTTCCTAAACCTTCCGAGAATCCACCTGCATACAAGCCAAACATTTCGACACAAAATCACCCCTCGGAATCCCATGAGATTCTGAAGTCAGACAAATCAAAGATCGTTTGTCACAAGTGTGGTCATGCAAACCACTTTGCCAAAGACTGCTTGGTTGAAGCACTGCAAAAACCCAAGATCAAGGACTTTGCATACTATGCACGTCGAGCCCAAGAGATGGATGCAAGTGAGAAAGCATTCGGTATCACTGTGTCGAGAGATGTGGAAGGATATTGGTCATCAGGAGATGAAGATGATGTGAGTACTGGTAGAAACATATGTCTTATGGCTAGACAAACAATCGAATGTGATGAAGGCTACTGGTCATCTGGATCAGAGGAAGATTGTGATGATGCTGAACCGAACTACTGCTACATGGCGACCAACGACCCACCCGGTAGAAGCATTGTTCAACAGGTAAAATCTATGATTACTGATAATAATTTTGATTTGTCTATTTGTGAACCATATCTAACCCAGATCCAATCATATATTGTTGTGATATGTCAGAGAATGGATGGGTCAAGATTGCCTGTGAACCTTGCAGAAACGACTTCCCATGATATCACAGTACAAAACAGAATAGAGATCGTTAGTCGACGTCTGGGAGGGGGTCCCGGGACGATGCTCCGACGATCTAATTAGTATGAGATCTGAGAGAGATGGTAAGTGATTACAGAAAAGAGAGAATTCTGTCGCCTTCTTCGTGAGGAAGAATGATACTTTTATACCTGTCTCAGAGGCGTGTCTCTCAACTGATTCTGTTGAGGATTCTCTCGTGAGGTACGACGTGGAGGACCCATATTGGAGGGTCCTCCGTCATGTATTTTGCCTCCTTCTCCCATTGGCTGGAAGGAGATCTTCCAAATGTTCGCGAAGATCGTGGCTATCGTCTGATGAGTGAGTGGGACTCTCTGATTGGTCCCACGTTTTCCAGGGTATGATTTCCCGGAGAAAGGGTTAAGGCACGACTCTGCACCTTAACCGCCTTATCAGCGCCCCTCGTGTTGGCGAAGGCCAGAACTTGGCTTTAGACTGGGTTCTGACCAGGCTAAGCCCGGTGTCAGTTTGACTTTTATTTTGACGTTTCCTGGAGGGATACATTAACAAGTCCCTTAGGCTTGTAGGCGTATGCGTCGGTATGACAGCATCGCCGTTCGAGCCTATATCTTGACACGTGTTTGCCTGGGATTAGTTCTATCGTTAGACGAGCCTTAAGTAGCGGTATTAATGTGTTAGATTCACCGTGAGACGGTTCGTGACACCAATTTTTTCTTTAAAATCCCCCTTTTTTCCAAGACCTTTCATCCTTACTGTAACGACCCAATTTTTCAAATAAAATTTTCATTTTTCATTAACCAAACACATTTCCATAAATCAAGAATTTCCAAAATAATTGTTTCAATCCATATTCATTACAACTTTATTTTCAAATTTCAGAGTGCCGCATAAGGTCGCGTGAGAGAGAGTGCACGCCACACCATCAAGCTTTTCCCTTGTCCTTGCACTCAGATGAACCTGAAACAAATCCACAAACTGTAAGTGAATGCTTAGTGAGTCCCCCAGAGCATACCACACACATACACATATCCTGTTAGCTAATCAAAGCTACACACATAACACATAAGACATGCATACATCAAAACCTGTAAGAATGCCATGGGCTACCCCACATTGTCTTTACCTAGGACTGCCATGGGCTACCCCACATGGTCTTAAATCCAATTCCATGGGCTCCCCCACATGGTCTTTACCTAAGAATGCCATGGGCTACCCCACATGGTCTTATATCCAATGCCACGGGCTCCCCCCGGGTTCTTCCATGCAAAAACACACAATCACATATCATAACAAATCACATATCATATGAAATCACATGATGACCAACACATATAACATAATCAGATAATGGGCCGACCTTGGTGCCTTAGAACCATGGGTATGGTGAGCAGACCCACCTCACAAAGCTGAATCGGCAACTGAATTCACATATGTCTTGCTGCTCTTCCCAAAATGCCTATAACCAATAAGTAAATTATCTTAACTCAGCCCCTAAGGCTCCTCCGAGTAAAACCTAGTCAAATTCTAGGTCTATAGTCAAGGTAAACAGTCCATATTAACCTTGACTCGACGAGTACAATCAGTCACTCGCCGGGTCCTTGCTTAACTCATCGACCCGCCGAGTCACCAGAGGGACTCGTCGAGTTCCTTGATGTTCATGGCCGTAATCCACCAACTGAACACCCTTTTCCATAAACCCTTGGCCGTGAACCCTTGGTCGTGAACCCTTCGCCGTGAATGGGGAAAACCCCCTCGACTCGCCGAGTCTCTTGCACGAATCGCTGAGTCCCCCTTAGTCCCTTATGTTTACAGCCATTTCCAATAGGACTCAGGGTCCCAAACTTCAGATCTGTCCTCTACTAGTGTAGATAACACATAAAGTTGCAAACTTTACATGCATGCAAGGCCTCTCATGGCCATAATACTCGAAACTAACCCTTAACAAGGTTTTCATGCATGGAGAGGGAATGAGCTCATAAAAAGATGTAACTTTATGACTTCTGGGACCTAAAAAGGTCCAGATCTGGAACCATATCCTTGTGATAGGTCCAGATCCAACCTTGTTTCCCTTTCCTTCTATGATGGCCATAATATTCCAAAAGAAATTTAAGGATCTTAAACTGAAAGTGACAAATTGATACCTCAAACGAACTCCCAACACGAAATAGACGCTTGATCTAGTGCTTTTCCTCTTGGTACTTCCTCTTCAAGCTTGGAATTCTCCCCAAAATCCCAAAGATAGCCCCCAAATGCACCCACTTCACACATTTGAGAGTTTGCGGCGGTAAACGATCTTTTATCGTGATAAGGGAGGCCACAAGGGTTTATAATGATATTTTTATATTGGGAAAAATCCCAAAATTAGGGTTTTCTTTAAACAGCTTGGACTCGCCGAGTCGACCCTCCGACTCGCCGAGTCGGTCCCGTCCGCGTTTCATGATATCACGACTCTACTCGACGAGTTGGGCTCCTAACTCGCCGAGTTCATGCATAAGTCCTTTCCAATTCAGACCAGGTGTTACAAGTATCCCCCACTTGAACTAGACTTCATCCTCGAAGTCTGCCGAAACGAATAGTTCCGGATAGTGCTCTCGCATCTCCTCTTCCGGCTCCCAAGTCCATTTAGAGCCTCTCCGATGCTGCCATTGCACTTTCACCAGTCTTAATTACTTATTACGAAGAACCTTCGTCTTCCTATCCAAGATAGCAACGGGCTTCTCGATGTAGTTCAAGCTCTCATCCACCTGGATATCCCCCACCGAGACAACTACAGCCTCATCTGTGACACACTTCTGAAGTTGCGACACATGGAATGTGTTGTGAATCTGGGTAAGCTCTTCTAGCAGATCCAAGCGATATTCCACCTTGCCCATCCGAGCCGTGATCCTGAACGGACCTATATACCGAGGCCCCAACTTGCCCTTCTTCCGAAACCTGATGATCCCTTTCCAGGGCGATACCTTCAGTAACACGAAATCCCCCAACTGAAACTCAAGATCTGATCGCCGTCGGTCAGCATAGCTTTTCTGACGGCTCTGCGCGACCCGCAACTGGTCGCACACCTGCTGAATCATTCCGGTAGTCTTGAGCACTACCTCAGTGCTCCCCATGACCCGGTGTCCAACCTCATCCCAACAAACCGGGGTCCTGCACCTCCGACCGTATAACATCTCGAACGGAGCTCGGTCGATACTGGGATGATAACTATTGTTGTACGAAAACTCTGCCAGTGGGAGATACGTATCCCAACTCCCTCCAAAATCGAACACGCATGCCCGTAGCATATCCTCCAGTGTTTGGATCGTTCTCTCACTCTGACCATCAGTCTGGGGGTGGTACGCCATGCTAAAATGTAGCTGAGTGCCCAGCTCCTCGTGGAATTTCTTCCAGAACCCGGATGTGAACCGAACATCACGATCAGAGACTACCGACACAGGAACCCCATGTCTAGCCACCACCTCACGCACGTAAATATCTGCCAACTTCTCTGCGGATATACTTTCTGATATCGGAATAAAATGGGCACTCTTCGTCAGTCTATCCATAATCACCCATATGACATCCACACCCCTCGCCGTCCTTGGCAACTTCATAATGAAGTCCATCGTGATCTCCTCCCACTTCCACATGGGAATGGGTAGCGGCTGGACCTTATAATGAGGCCGCTGATGCTCGGCCTTGACCTTCCTGCAAGTCAAGCACCGCTCTACAAACTAAACAATTTCCTGCTTCATGCATGGCCACCAATAGCTCAGCCTCAAGTCCCTATACGTTTTTGTAGCTCCTGGATGTATAGAGAACTTGGACTTATCTGCTTCCTCTAATATCTTCTGTCTCACTCCCCCGGTCATCGGTACCCACACCCGACCACACTACGTCAAGAGACCACGACTATCCTTAACAAACAAAGGATATTGTCCTCTGATCCTCTCTACCTTCCAATTCTCTTTCTTCACTCCCTCAACCTGAGCCTCTTTGATCATCTCCAACAATGGAGAGATCAATGTCATCCTCAAACACACACTCCCAATCGGGGAACCTGCCGTCTTACGGATCAAAGCGTCGGCCACTACGTTGGCCTTCCCTAGGTGGTATAGAATCTCGCAATCATAGTCTTTTAGCACGTCCAACCACCTTCTTTGTCGCATATTGAGGTTCTGTTGGTCCATCAAATACTTCAGACTCTTGTGGTCGGTGTAAATGGTACACCACACTCCATACAAGTAATGCCTCCACATCTTGAGGGCAAACACCACTGCCCCCAGTTCCAGATCGCGAGTAGGGTAATTTACCTCATGCGGCTTCAACTGTCACGAGGCATATGCTATCACGTGTCCTCTCTGCATCAGTACCGTACCTAACCCTGAAATCGATGCGTCACAGAACAACACCAGATCATCTAATCCCTCTGGTAGAACAAGGATCGGAGCCTCGCACAATCTCCACCTCAAGGTCTCGAAGGCTAACTGCTGATTCGTACCCCACCGAAACGTCACATTCTTCTTGGTCAGACGGGTCAATGGCACCGCAATCTTGGAGAAATCCTGGATAAATCTTCGGTAATAACCCGCTAAAACTAGGAAGCTATGAATCTCCGACGCATTCTTCGGTACTTCCCACCGCATCACAGCCTCAACATTGGTTGGATCAACCGAAATACCCTCCTGGTTGATGATATGCCCCAAGAATTGTACCTCTCGCGGCCAGAAATCACACTTGGAGAACTTGGCATACAGCTTCTCTGCCCTTAGGGTCTCCAGCACCTCCCTTAAGTGTTGTTCGTGCTGTTCTCTGGTCTTAGAATAGACCAGGATATCATCAATGAAAACGATCACTGACCGATCCAGCATCGATCTACACACCCTGTTCATAAGATCCATGAACGCTGCTGGGGCATTGGTAAGCCCAAACGGCATCACCACAAACTCATAATTCCCATACCGAGTCCTGAAAGCAGTCTTCGGTATATCCTCATCCCGAATCCTCATCTGATGGTATCCCGACTGAAGATCAATCTTGGAAAACCAAGACGCACCCTGCAGCTGATCGAATAAATCATCGATCCTTGGCAACGGATAACAGTTCTTCACCGTTAGCTTGTTTAGCTCCATATAATCAATGCACATCCTATGCGATCCATCCTTCTTTTTCACGAAAAGAATCGGTGCTCCCCACGGGGAACTGCTCGGACGAATGAACCCTCGGTCTAGCAGCTCCTGAAGCTACGTAGAGAGTTCCTGCATCTATGGTGGTGCCAACCGGTATGGTGCCTTTGCTACCGGAGCGGCATCCAACACCAAGTCAATGCGAAACTCCACCTGCCTCTCCGGAGGCACTACTGGTAACTCTTTGGGGAAAACATCCCGAAAATCCTAAACAACCGGCACACTGCCTACATCCTTCGTGATCTCTACCCTTGTATCCGAGATATAAGCCAGAAATCCCGAACAAACCTGCTGGAGAAACCTCCTAGCCCTTGCATCCGATCAGAGGGTCGGCCCCTGAGATGCCCTATCACTATGTACTACCAATTCTCCCCCACTTGGGGTTCGAACCCTCATCAACTACTTCTTACAATCAATCATGGCCCCGTTGGCCCCCAACCAATCCATTCCGATAATCACTTTCAGCCCTCGCAACGGTATCGGGACTAGGTCGACACAGAATCTATCACCAAACACATTCAGGACACAGTCCCGATACACCCCCGCAACACTAATGGTGCGGTCATCTGCAATCTCCACCTCGAGCGGGGAATCCAAATTTCCCGGCGCGTCCCGGAACTTCTTGCTAAGCGCAAGAGATACGAACGATCAGGTAGCACCCGAATCAAACAAAACATGAGCAGACATACCATTGACCAAAAAGGTCCCTATACAAGCTTATAGTACATATAAGCGAAACAGATACATAGAGTGGAGAAGAATAAATACGTACCAGCCACAACGTCTGGCGCTGCCCGCGCCTCCTCGGTAGTCAGCTGAAATGCCTGGCTCTTTACTGCTGGAGCATCCGCCTTAGCAGAGCGGCTATCTGTGATCCTTATTGTGGCGGGCGCAGGCGCCACCACCACTCCCCTCCTCCCTGTAACCTCGGACAATCGACCTTTTTATGGCCAGTCTGGTTGCAGTGGAAACATATCAAGCCCTTCTTGGGGCAATGCCTGCTCACGTGGCCTACTGACCACAAGAGTAACATCCCGATATTCCAGCTGTCCGACACTCCCCACTATGAAACCTCCCGCACTTGGCACATCGGCCCCGACCCTGCTGGCCTCTACCCGAAGAATTAGAGGTCTTAGGCTTCTTAGCCTGAGCCCCTGCTGCCTGCACCTGCTCAGTCTTCCGCTTAGTACAGAAATCCAACTCCATCTCCCTCTCACGGGCCTTCTCCACCATCTCGTTCAGGGTTTTGCACCCCATAAAGCTCACGAATTCCCAGATATCATACCTCAGCATGGAATGATATCGGTTTCGTCTCATCTCCTCATCGATAGCATACTGTGGGATCAACAAAGCTCGTTCCCGAAACTTGGCGGTGATCTCCGCCACAGTCTCGGTGGTCTGCTGCAAAGCATGAATCTCTTGCACTAGTCGTTGCACCTCAATGGGTGGTGAAAACTCCAAATCAAACCGACGGACAAACTCGGCCCATGTCATCTCAACCACCCCGGCTGGTCCCACCTATCTTGTAACCTCGCACCACCAATCTCGGGCTCTGTCTCTCAGCATGCAAGAAGCAAACCCAACCTTTGCCACATCCGGGCAAGAACTCGTGCTTTGGGCGTTTTCGATATCCGCCACCCAGCATCTGCTGACAATGGGGTCCCTGACCCCGAAAAACTCCGGCGCCCCACACGCCTTGAACTCTCGGAACGAGGGAGTCCGAGCCCCAATCTGGCCCGAAGCAATCTCAGCCCTGAATGATCTGAGTCTCTCTTCCATGATCTCCATAATGCCCTCCTTGACCATCCTAAATATGACTGGGGTAGCGTCAAGGATGCCCTTTGTAACCTTGGCTGCAATGATATCGCGCAATCTTTCATCAATAGGCTCAGTACCGCTGCCCGATCCAGACCCAGACCCCGATCCCGATCCTGATCCTGATCCCCCTGTCCCGAATCCTGTCACCACCATGCTGAACTGAAACTTCATAAGTCATGACATCTATAAAGGGGATCTTCCCACATCGGTTCTCCTTAGAGCTGTCAGATCTAGCATTGGCTCGGGTACATGTCCTATGCATTCAGTAGTATGGGCCCAATACTACCTTCCACACTTACCTGTACCTTTCCCCAAAGCTCTACCTGATAACTCCAATTTGTCCCTAAACAAATCATATACTACAAACCACAGCATAATCCAAATCCTAGGCTATCCTAAGATTTGCTCTACCCATATCAATCAGACCAATCATAATAGGTTGCCTTTATGCTTGCAAATTATACACAAAAAGGATCAAATAGACTTTCAAATAAAAGATTCTACCCTAGGACCACAACCAAACAAGGAACAGGAAATAAGGCCAAATCAATCATTGTAAGGCTATAAGCTCCTAACCGTATACAATTTTAAAGCATACACATAGAAAGTCTCATACGATCATCAAGCTCAAATATCAGTATAACATAGCTAACATATTGGGAACTACTTACTTGGCTAAGCTGATCGCGCGCGTTGCACTCTCTTCTTTTCATTTCTTAAAAGTTTTTAACTTTTATTTTGAAAACAATTGATCATTTCCTTAGTTTGAGTCCTGATACACCCGAGAGTGTACCCGAATCCCTCAAACCAAGGTTCTGATACCAACTTGTAACGACCCAATTTTTCAAAGGAATTTTTCATTTTTCATTAACCAAACACATTTCCATAAATCAAGAATTTCCAAAATAATTGTTTCAATCCACATTCATTACAATTTTATTTTCAAATTTCAGAGTGCCCCATAAGGTCGCCTGAGAGAGAGTACACGCCGTGCCATCAAGCTTTTCCCTTTCCCTTGGACTCAGATGAACCTAAAACAAATCCACAAACTGTAAGCGAATTCTTAGTGAGTCGCCCAGAGCCTACCACACACATATACATATCCTGTTAGCTAATCAAAGCTACACACATAACACATAAGCCATGCATACATAAAACCTATAAGAATTCCATGGGATACCCCACATGGTCTTTACCTAGGACTGCCATGGGCTACCCCACATGGTCTTACATCCAATGCCATGGGCTCCCCCACATGGTCTTTACCTAGGAATGCCATGGGCTACCCCACATGGTCTTATATCCAATGCCACAGACTCCACCTAGGGTCTTCCATGCAAAAACACACAATCACATATCATAACAAATCACATATCATATCAAATCACATGATGACCAACACATATAACATAATTACATAATGGGCCGGCCTTGGTGCCTTAGACCCATGGGTATGGTGAGAAGACGCACCTCACAAAGCTGAATCGGCAACTGAATTCAGATATGTCCTGCTGCTCTTCCCAAACTGCCAATAACCAATAAGTAAATTATCTTAACTCAGCCCCTAAGGCTCCTCCAAGTCAAACCTGGTCAAAGTCTAGGTCTATAGTCAAGGTCAACAGTCCATATTGACCTTGACTCGACGAGTACAATCAGTCACTCGCCGGGTCATTGCTTAACTCATTGACTCGCCAAGTTCCTTGATGTTCACGGCCGTAATCCACCAACTGAACACCCTTTACCCTAAACCCTTGGCAGTAAACCCTTGGTCGTGAACACTTGGCCGTGAATCCTTGGCCGTGAATCCTTGGCCATGAATCCTTTACCGTGAATGGGGAAAACCCCCTCGACTCGCCGAGTCACTTGCACGACTCGCCGAGTCCCCCTTAGTCCCTTATGTGTACGGCCCATTCCAGTGGGACTCAGGGTCCCAAACTTTAGATCTATCCTCTACTAGTGCAGATAACACGTAAAGTTGCAAACTTTACGTGCATGCAAGGCCTCTCATGGCCATAATACTCAAAACTAACCCTTAACAAGGTTTTCATGCATGGAGAGGGAATGAGCACATAAAAAGATGTAACTTTATGACTTTTGGGACCTAAGAAGGTCCAGATCTGGAACCATATCCTTGTGATAGGTCCAGATCCAACCTTGTTTCCCTTTCCTTCTATGATGGCCATAATCTTCCAAAAGAAATTGAAGGATCTTAAACTGAAAGTGACAGATTGATACCTCAAACGAATGCCCAACACAAAATAGACGCTTGATCTAGTGCTTTTCCTCTTGGTACTTCCTCTTCAAGCTTGGAATTCTCCCCAAAATCCCAAAGATAGCCCCCAAATGCACTCACTTCACACATTTGAGAGTTTGCGACGGTAAACGGTCTTTTATCGTGATAAGGGAGGCCACAATGGTTTATAATGATGTTTATATATGGGGAAAAACCACAAAATTTGGGGTTTCTTTAAACAGCTCGGACTCGCCGAGTCGACCCTCCGACTCGTCGAGTCGGTCCTGTCCGCGTTTCATGATATCACGACTCTACTCGACGAGTTGGGCTCCCAAATCATCGAGTTCATGCATAAGTCCTTTCCAATTCAGACCAGGTGTTACACTTGCCTCCTTTCTTCACCCTCATTGTATCTATTTGGGCATTCCAAGAATTTTTATTTCCGATCACTTATTTTTTCCTCGACGATGGACCGTTACGGTAGAGTCCCTACTGCTGAGGAGTTCCAATTTTTGCAAGATCGCTTCGGTTTCTTACCGGAGCATGATGTAATGATTCCAGAAAAAGGGAGTATCGATCTAGGATTGTCGTCCTGGGAAAGTTAGAGTTCCCATTACTTTGTTCGAAGCGGGGTTGCGCCTGCCGACATTGGATTTTTTTATATGATCGTGCAACATTACGGTTTTACCGTCGACGAGTTAACCCCGAGTGCTGTCAATAAAATCGTCGGTTTTGAACTGATCTGTCGCTCTTTGGGTCGTTTTCCTACCTTCTATGTTTTTAGTTACTTTTTCTGCTCAACTACGAACTACGATGTCCGTACCTTAGCTAAGCGACGAGACATTCATCAACTGATCTCTGAGCCGGATGCTTCGAAGAAGAACTGGCAAAGGCAATGGATTTGGGTCGACCGGAACCTCGTGGGGCATGGGTATCGTGGGATACTAGACTTTTCCGACCGTCTCACCAAGTTGTTTGGGGGCAATCTGACTCTTGGCAAACGGCTGGGGAGTGTTACTATCCGTGGAGAAAACTTGGAAAACTTTATTCTTGCCGCGGCCGATATGAGTGTCGCCTGGAGGACTCGCACGAAGACGGCGTAGATGTTCGTCGTGAGATGCGATATTAACTCATCTCCTCCCCCATTTTTTATTTTGAAAATAGAGTGATGATAAGATATCTTGTTGGCTTGTGAGTCTTACTTTTGGTGTTTGCTTTCACAGGTGCGGAGGCCGAGATTTATTTGGTTATGGTCCTACGTGGTCACTATCAGAGCAAGGTTTGCTATCGAGAGATCGATCTCGTAGAGGTTCTTCCTCCTCCTGTATCTGAAAGACACATGCGGGAGCTTGCTGGACTGCACTTGGAAGAAGGGGGAAATGTGGGTTCTAGCGGGCCTGCTTCGCCTTCTCAGCCGACCGTTGGGGCTGTTTACCCAGTTTGTTCGCTGGTTTCTATTCCTGCTGGGTTTCCTGTGGATGTACACGCAGGGAGAAGTAGTGCGCCTACTCGGAAAAGGCGAAGCTTGCGTGTGGTGCCATCGTCGGATGAAGACACAGAATCCGACGATGCGGGTCGTCGTCCTCGTAAAGCTCGTAGTACTGTGTCTGTGGCCAGGCTTCTTGGTGGTATCGGGGATATTCTCGATGGTTAATTTTATATTCCTGAGCAGAGAGAGGTGGTGGTGATGCCCAGTTCTCCTGAGGCGTCACCCTCTCGATCTGCTAGTTCGCCTTTGGTTAATTCTGGTTTCGGCTTTATGTCTGGCTGTGCGCCAAGTTTTCCTGGAGGTTCTGTTCAATGTGAGAAGCCTTCTCTGATCAATGAAACAGGGACTTTATCTCACTCCCCATCTTTTGAGGCCTACGCTCCAGGCTGGGCGATTAATAGGGATTCCGTGATGTCGGAAGACACTACCGCCCAGGAGTGGAGTAGGTGCGCTCATCCTCCGGCCACGATGAGTTCGCTTGTGGGTCAATTAAGTGCTCGCATGGCTGATGACCTCTGTTACGCCGCCGCCCAAACCTCTTCTCTTATGGTTGTTGCCGTCGACCGGGTTCGCCTAGCCGGTGCGAGTCAGGGGCAGTTGAAAGTACTGAAGGGTGCCTTGGCAGGCATGGGGGAGGAGGTTCGTGATTCAGAGGCAGAGCGACAAGTTCTTGCTGAGCAGAACAACATTGTGGCCTGCGAGAAAGCCGCTTTAAAGGATCAAGTGGCTACTTTGGAGGACCGGTCAGAGAGACTTGAGGACCAAGTTAGTTTTCTCACTCGAGAGAAGGATGTGCTAACGAGTACACTGGCAAGGTGCCAACGTCAATTAGCTCGAGCCCATGCTGAAAGTGCCGTTGCCCAAGATAGTTTGCAATGGGTGTTGCAGAAGGGGATGGTTCATGTGATTGACAGGGTCATTGTTAGGACTAAATTATGGTTTATGCTAGTTCTATATTTTGTTATTGTTTATTGGGCTTATGGTGTTTTCAGTTTGGACTAGGTGGACCGAAATCATCTTTTGATTTCAGTCTAAGGGGCTGGGCTTGGGCTTTTATTAGGCCTTGTATTTTGGTCGTATATATAGTTTCTTCCGTTTAGAGTTTTAGGTTAATGAGTTCATTTTGTGCGTCTAACGGCCGTGAAAGTATTCTCTTGTACCAGACGATTTAATCAATATAATCGTGTGCATTTGAAGTTGTTTTGTGTGTTCTTGAATCGTTGCTTGATTAATATTCCGCATTCTTTAAGCAATTAAGATTAATGTCGTATAAGATCCATAGTTTTGGGACTTACAATTGGTATTAGAGCTTGGATCGGTATCAATCGAATTGGCAAGATTTTAAATGTTTCTTGGAGTTTTTCTTGGATTTTCGGGTGTATTTAATTTATTTTTGACGAAATATTGGTTGTTTGTTCTTCGTGTTCTTCATATTTTTGAGTTTTTGATCGATTTTAGCTTTAAAATTGGAAAATTTCGTGTTTTTGGCGATTTCTGCAAGATCTTCGGTCACAATCTTCGGAGTCTTCGGCAGCAGCCTCGTTCTCGGTTAGGATTTCAACGGTTTTTGGCGGCTACGAGGGTCTTCGGTTAGGTCAGCAACGATTTTAGTTAGGGCACATGTTCTCGGTCTGCAACCTCGTTCTCGGTCCTCGTATGCAGTCAGTGCTTTCGGTCAACGATTTCGGTGCGAGATCTCGGTATTCAGGGTTCTCGATCCGATACTTCGGCCTCGTGATTTCAGTTGTGGTTTCGGATTTTCAAGATTTCGGTCAAGAGGCCCCGCATTCTCGGTCTAAAACTTAGTTTTTGGTCCAAAAGCCATGTTTTCAATCAAATAATCTCGTTTTCGATCCTATAGGTTCGTAATCGTTCAAAAAGCCACGTATTCGGTCAAATACCCCCGTTTTCGGTTTAGAAACTTTTGTTCTCGGTAAAGGTTGTTCTTTGACTTTCAAGTTTGACCTTCAAGTTTGACTTTCAAGTTTGACTTTCAAGTTTGACTTTCAAGTTTGACCTTCAAGTTTGAATTTCAAGTTTGACTTTCGAGGTTTCAAGTCAAAGGGCATTTTTCTTGGTTTCGCAATCAGTTCTATTTTTGGTAAAATATTCTTTTTGGTGAATAATGAGTTCTTAAATTACCAAAGTAAATGAAAGCTCATGCTCTCAATCCTGTGATGCTAAAATTAAACATTATCGTGATTAACAAGAATTATTAATTAGGGAAATTCAGGACCTTAAATATGAAAGCTATATTCTCAGAAAGGCCCAAAAACCTTTAAAAGAAAAATTAGAGGCCAAAACCAAGGACTTTAGAAAACTTCAAGAAGAATACAACATAAAAGGTGAACACTATGATTATGCTAAAGAAAAGATTGCCAGTCTAACTGCCGAGCTTGACACGTTGAAAAATAAGTTTGAAAATGCAGACTTTAATTTTAAAAAGTTTGATGTGTGAAGTAAGAAAGTTGAGACAATGATAGAAAAATAGTTAAAATTTAAAGATAAGCAGAATAAGGGTCTAGGGTATCACAATGTTCCACCTCCTTTCGATGATAACTATACCCCACCCCTTGAAACCAATGAGGTAGAGACACCTTCTCAGTATGGCCAACTCCCTATACCAGCTTCAGTTAAGACTGAACAATCCGGCACAACTGAGAGTATTGAGGTGAGCAATACTAATGCTTCTACTTCATGTGGAGGTAAAGTAGTGGAAGATGAGAACAAGGAGAACAGAAATAATTCTAGTTCTATTAATTTTGTTGATTGTCTAACCAATGTCTCTTTGAACTCTAAATTTGTTGCTTCGAATCCTGTTAATTCCACTAGTCAACCTACTGTTAGTAAAAATATGCCACCAAAACTGTCACACCCCAAAACCGGAACGGCGGAAACGTTCGGGGCTGGAGGACGTCATGTTCAGTATCACAACAATGCAAAGTAGTAAACAAGCAACAACATCATCCATTGCATTAATAATATAATTTAATACACGTGTGTTCTGTCAAGTTATATAGACACCAAAAATATGAATCAAAATAAAAGATGAGTCTTGAACGAGCTCCATCTTCTCAAAACCTGGCACCGGTACCTGTCTACTGGTGACCTGAGAATACAAGTTATTTTGAAAGAGTTTATCAGCTTTAAAGCTGGTGAGTTCATAAGTATATTAGTGTTTGTATTTGTATGAAAGTGTTTGTAATGGGAAAATGAAATAGTACTGTAGTGTTGTATTAAGTAGCTACTGCTGTACTAACTACCTTAAACCAATTGTTATTTAAAGTACCATGTGATAGAACTGTATCCTCCTACCGACTATAAACACGACAATGTAAGACGTCGGAAGAAATGACGATTGGCACCCGTAGACTTGCAAGTGCCACTGTAGCGAGCAGCAAGGTGTAGGATAGTCAATCCAGTATAGATCTATACACAAACTCATACGCTCCCCACTTAAGGAGATTCTGGATACAAAACGGCCATGACAGGTAATGCCATGCCCCGTTAAGTGGCTCACATAACTGTAGTAATGTTCTAGTATATGTATGTGCTAGCTGTATTGTGTGTTCTCTCCCTGTCTAGCATGTATGTATGTTCTCTCTGTATGGTATTGTTTGTTTCTCATCATAGTATTCTCAATCTGTATGTTATGTTCTCTCTGTATGGTATTGACTCATGTATGAATTGACTCTTTGTATGTTTCACTGTTCTAGTAATAGTATTAGTATCTCCCTAAACTATACCTATTATAGCTTACTAATAATGTTTTTTGAATGTATGAACATGTGTGTATACCTTTGCTACCCAAAGGTATTGAACTGAATGGAAGAAGGAACTTTTATATCTATATACATATACATAATATATAACTAGGATTCAAACGACCTTCGGACAAATAACCTGAATACCCTAAGTCCACAACAAAACAAGGAACATGAAGTAAGGTGAGCTATCAGTCCTAAGTCCTTTCAATCCTACTTATATAACTATATCTATATAGATACACATTTAACAGAATATAAGTTTAAAAGAGTTTAATAACAGTATTTGATATGTAAAAGAGTTTGTAAAACAGTTTGAAGTAAAACAGTTTGATAACACAGTTTGAAAAGTAAGAAATCCACTTGTTTGGTAGTTATTAATCACATGTGATTGATATAATAACTATAATAGTTCAACTTGTATTCCCCCCATAAAAGCATTTAAAATCATTTAAAAGGTTAATTAAAGGGTATGAACTCACCTGTAGTGAGTGGTTTGGATGAATGGATTGTTATAGGATGCTAAGTGTCAAGTGAAGACTTGAACACACACAAGGATCCTAGTTAACATATAATAACACATATATGTATCCATTTAGTCATTAAACAACTAATTAACCAAGTTAAGACATCCTAAGACATGTAAAACACTTTATTTAAGTGTTATAAGTGCTAAGGATTACATCTAAGGGTTGTAGGACTTGGCTATTGAGTTTGGGGTCCAAGGGTAAGCTCTTTATGAGTTTACGGTTTTGGGACCAACTCCATTGGAGTTTACGGTCGTAAACCCATGATTTTACGGCCGTAAACTCATGGTACTTTTACCATTTTGTGATTTGAAGCTTAAAAGGTCATAAGAAGCATTCCTTCTTGAAGTCTAACCCTTTGGAAGTGATTAGGGCACCATTTCACTCCTTTGTGGAGTTTACGGTCCATGAACCATTTCTCCTTGGGTTTACGGCCGTAAACCCTAATGGTTTATGGTCTTTTTGATTTTTAAGGTCCTAAGCACTTTAAGGATATGTTCTAGACTAGTATCCAAGGCTTGGTAAGGGACTAGGGCACACTTTGGCCCCTTTATTAGGGTTTACGGTCCAAGAACATCTTGGACCGTAAACACCTTTGATCACGTGTTTCTTTGTGTTTCCTAGATGATTTAGAAGTGTAACAAGCCTTATAACAAGCCAAGGTAAGAGTACTTACTATGTAGAAGCTTGAAAAGGTGTTAGAAGTCCAAGAACACTAGTGTGTGTTTTTGGTGTTCTTGGTGAAACTAAGAACACTTGAAGATCTACACAAATGGAATGATTTCACGGATGGAATCACGTAAGATCACTAGATTAAGTAAGATATCGACTAAACAAGGCAAGAAACACTTACTTTCTTGAAGATCTTGAGGAAAAGTCGGATGATACTTAAGAGAGAAATGAGTTTTAGTTCTTGAAAATGTGAAAAAGTGAATAAAATGGCTAAGTGCCATATTTATACTCCTTGGGGTTTACGGCCGTAAACACCTTGTTTAGGCCGTAAACTCCAAACTCTTGGAGTTTTGGGACATTATTGGTGCACAATAAACCCTAGGGTATCCTCTCTCCTGTTATCTCTTGAAGTACTAACTTTAAAACACTTAGACTGACTCCAAAATGCTTAACAGTTAGCAGAAACAGTTCTGACTTCTAATGAAGTGAATGGTTGTACATAATAGAAATTTCGGGTTGTCACATCATCCCCCCGTTAGAAGGAATTTCGTCCCGAAATTAGAGTTTAAGCAAATAAGTAGTTACAAATAACTAGGTAAAAAGACGAGGATATTTTAGTTTCATCTGATCCTCTCGCTCCCAAGTGAATTCAGGTCCTCGCTTGGCGTTCCAGCGAACCTTCACTATCAGGATACGGCTCTGTTTCGTTTGCTTGACCTCCCGGTCCATGATCTCTACAGGTTCTTCCAAAAAGTTGAGGCTCTCGTTGATCTCGATCTCGTCGAGTGGGATTACAAGAGTCTCGTCGGACAGACACTTTTTCAAGTTCGAGACGTGGAAAGTAGAATGTACGTTACTGAGTTCGCGTGGTAAGTTAAGTTTGTAAGCCATAGGGCTGATTCTTGCGAGAATCTCGAAAGGCCCTATGTAGCTTGGATTTAGCTTTCCACGCTTTTCGAAGCGTATCAAGCCCTTTCAGGGTGAGACCTTCAATAGAACACGGCCGCCCACCTGGAATTCCAACAGTTTCCTTCATTTATCAGCGTAGCTTTTCTGTCGGTCTCTAGAGGCTTTCAATCGTTCACGAATCTGAACGATCTTCTCTGTCGTTTCCCGAATGATCTCCGGACCCGTGACAATGCTTTCAGGAACTCATCCTTTAGCTAACTGGGTATCACCCACCTCAGCCCAGCACAGAGGGGATCTGCACTTTCGGCCATAGAAGGCCTCGAATAGAGCAGCCTTTATGCTCGTGTGATAACTGTTGTTGTAGGAAAATTCGACAAGGGGTAAATGAGTATACCATGCTTTCCCAAAGTCGATCACTGTCACACCCCCAAACCAAGGATGGCGGAAACGTCCGGGGGTGGAGGACTTCATGTATAGTATCATAACAGCAATTGTAATAGTAATTCAAGCAAACACAACCAACATATATATAATTGAAAAAAATTACATCATTGTATGAATTACATGTTTACGAATCAATTACAGTATGTTGATAAAATATGAAATAGTAGACGCCTTAGCGTCCCATCCTCAAAAGCACTTGATTACCTGTTTAATGATTTCCTGAGAATACAAGTTGTTTGAAAAAGTGTCAACACAAAGGTTGGTGAGTTCATAAGCTTTTCGTTTGTAAAAGTAGTATTTGTGTTAGAAAAATCCAATATTTTCCTTAATGTGTAAATGTAGTCTTAAAACCCAAAGACCGAAATGTACAAGTAATTTGTCATATTTATAGTAAAACAATGCAAGTTTAAATCGACATAAACTCGTTAAATTTTAATGAAGTCCCCGTAAATTCCAATGTTTGTTAATACTTTATGTGAGTTTATTATAACCATACTATGACCAAGGTTGCCTAAAACGACGTTCTTCAGGCGTCGGAAATGTTATGACATTTGTCACCCCGGACCTATCGGTCTAACTGTTGCATGCAGTTTAGGTGTGGGTTTGTCAAACCCAATATAGATCTATACACAAGTATCACGCTCTCCCTCAAGGAGACTCTGGTTACAATACATGACTTAATGGTAATTTGAAGTAAATGTCTCACAAAGTCATTAACGGAATTACGCGTTATGAAAACTTGGTACCGTATGGCCGTACCTTGCTTAATGAAAATATCCTTTGTATAAATGTACCCTTTTTAAATGTATTTGTTATGTAATGTATCATAAACTATACTTATTATAGTTTATCAACCAAGGGTAGTACGTGGTAATGTATGCAAAGTATATTCAAAATAGTTTATTAAATGTTTGAATGTATCGATTGTACTTTGATTATAATCACTTGTTATTCTTTATATTTTATATGACCATATCCATTTGTAAACTGATGTGTGTCTAAATATTAAGATAAAATGTCATATATTGCAATAACATATAATCACATAAAGATATACACCTTGCTCAACATGTTACAAGGTGAAATGAAATTAACAGCAACTTTTCGTTGAAAAACAGTTTCTGTTACTGTTCTTAGAAAATTTATAAAAAAATCATCAAAGCTCCAAATCCAAATCCGCAAATTTTGAGAGTTTGGAATATGAGTCTAGTTTGTTCGTAAATTTTACCATGATTTTTAGTGATCTCTAACAGAGGTGAAAATGTTCATAATCACAGACTGGTCCGGGTTTGCCTCTGAAATGACAGGTAGTTTTGTAAAAATCACCATAAATTGTAGAAAAATCATATGGAGATGTTCAAGTAGCCATTTTAAAGCTAAGAGTTTGAACTACTTGCACCTGGAACAGTTTTGAAAACTAAAATATTTAAGTTGACCAAAACAGTCCGTGATTAACGTCCATCTTTTCTGATGTAATCTGTTAGAAAAAGTTTAACTGTATTCTTGATGATTTTACTTGTATTCCCCCCTTAAAACTTAAGAAAAACATGTAAATGTAGGGGTATGAACTCACCTTATGTGGTTTCAGTAGATGAAAGTGAGAGAGAGGAAGTGTTCAACTCAAGAACACTAAGAAGATGTCTTGATGATTCGAGAATCTAACACCGAATAAGATGGAACTTGTGTAAGATATCAATGATTTGAGTAGAATGGAGTTTAATAATTATGTGAATGATGAATATACTTACTAATTGAAGCAAGAAATCCCTGGAGAAAGCCTTGAAGTTCTTGAAGTTGAGAGAAAAGATGAGAGAATTTTGGAGAGTGTTCTTGGTTGCTAAGTGTAGAATGAAAGAGTTTTATGGAGAATGAGGAGAGAGGATCAATCCTCCAGCTCTTAGAACGTGGGAAGAGCTGGAGATTGGCTGTAAAGGTCCACTAAGGAGACAAGGGGTAGTGGGAAAGAGTGGCTGATCATAGAGTGAGGTGGTAGTGGGTTGCTTTTGCCATAAATTAAGGAAAAGCAAATATTCCCTCAATAATTAGTTCAATCACCAATTCTTTTAATATATTTTATAAAAACCCTGGAGATTTATATATTTTGGGGCCTTAGTTTATAAAATAAAGTTTTGGGTGAAAATCCCACGTTAAAATAATGAAAAACGGAGTTAAAACGAAGTCGTAGTCGAAAAACCGGTAAAAAGGAGCTGTCTGCGAGACTTCGGACTTCGGACCTCGGACCTTCGGACTTCGGACTTCGGACCTCGGACCTTCGGACCTTCGGACTTCGGACCTCGGACCTTCGGACCTTCGGACACTGGCTTTCGGACACTGGCTTCGGACACTGGCTTTCGGTTTCGGATCCTTAAAGCTATTTTACTCATTTTTACCCCGTTTCAAGCGATTTTTGACCCGGTTAAGGGTCGAGATGACCCAAATGATTACAAAAAGTTAAAGTAACTTTTGAGAGAGATTTGGGAGAGATTTGGGAGAGATTTCAAATAGAAAAAGATAGAGTGAAAACGATTTAGAGAGGTTTCGTTTGTGATTAATTTGAGTGTCCGGCTTCACAACGCAAGGTTCGTAAACCCCATTAAACCGTGTTTTAGTGTCGTACACAACCCCGATGATTGTGCAATAGTGTTTTATCGCTTTGGTTCGTTGTTTAGCACTTGTTAAGGCTAAGGAAATTCAAACATATTAACTTTCCAAATGATGATTTCTCATTAAAATAGCGAATTGTATAGTGATTACATAACGTAAACCCTAGCATACAAGGGTTATTGGAGTTGACCGGTTTGACTTGTTGACTTTGAATTGACCGAAATTTGACGGTTGTCACATCATCCCCCCGTTAGAAGGAATTTCGTCCCGAAATTTTCATTTTGACTGGGATTTCAAGAGTTTGGGAAGAGATGTGGATACTTTTGTTTCTTCTGATCCTCGCGTTCCCAGGTGAATTCGGGTCCTCGTTTAGCGTTCCAACGTACCTTCACGATGGGAATACGACTTTGTTTCGTTCGTTTGATTTCCCGATCCATGATTTCGACTGGTTCCTCCACGAAGTGGAGATTTTCGTTAACTTTGATTTCGTCGAGTGGTATTACGAGTGTCTCATCAGACAAACACTTCTTTAGGTTCGACACGTGAAACGTGGGATGTACTTTGTCGAGTTCCTGAGGTAATCGAAGTTTGTATGCTACTGGCCCAATCCTAGCAAGGATTTCGAATGGCCCGATGTACCTTGGATTTAGTTTCCCGCGTTTGCCGAATCGTATCATTCCTTTCCAAGGGGAAACTTTTAGTAGTACTCGATCACCCACCTGGAATTCCAAGGGTTTGCGTCGTTTGTCTGCGTAACTCTTTTGCCGATCGCGAGACTCTTTCAGTCTCTCTCGAATTTGAACGATCTTTTCTGTGGTTTCTCTTATGATTTCAGGGCCAGTGAGGGTGCTATCAGAGACTTGCCCTCTAGCTAGCTGTGTATCCCCCACCTCAGCCCAACACAGGGGTGATCTGCATTTGCGACCGTAAAGAGCTTCGAATGGAGCGACTTTGATGCTAGTATGATAGCTGTTATTGTAGGAGAATTCGATAAGCGGTAGATGGGTATCCCATGCTTTACCGAAGTCTATCACACAAGCTCTTAACATGTCTTCCAACGTTTGAATGGTTCGTTCGCTCTGTCCGTCGGTTTGTGGGTGGTAGGCCGTACTCATGTCAAGCCTAGTTCCCAATGATTTTTGTAGAGACTGCCAAAACCGTGAGGTAAATCTACTATCTCTATCGGAGATAATGGATATCGGCACACCATGGAGTCGTACAATCTCTCTGATGTACGTTCTAGTCAGCTTCTCCATCTTGTCGGTTTCTTTTATTGGTAGAAAGTGTGCTGATTTGGTCAATCTGTCTACAATTACCCATATTGTGTCAAGACCGCCCGATGTCTTAGGCAGTTTGGTTATGAAGTCCATTGTTATTCGTTCCCACTTCCACTCAGGTATATCCGGCTGTTGTAATAGCCCGGATGGTTTCTGGTATTCGGTTTTGACCTTAGCGCAAGTCAGGCACTTGCTCACATAGGTAGCAATCTCAGCTTTCATGTTCGGCCACCAGTATAATTTCTTGAGGTCCAGATACATCTTATCCGACCCGGGATGGATGGAGTATCGAGTCTTGTGTGCTTCATTCATGACGACATCTCGGAGTCCACCGAACTTCGGTGTCCAAATCCGGTTCATGATATAACGTGCTCCATCATCCCTGACTTCTAAGTTTTTATCCATTCCCCTTAATGTCTCTCCTGCCACCTTTTCTGGTTTCAAAGCTTCCAGTTGAGCTTCCTTGATTTGTATGGTCAGGTGGGAATGGATTGTCATTGTTAAGGATTTTACTCGGTGGCCCGAGTACTCCTTCCTGCTTAGAGCATCGGCCACTACATTGGCCTTGCCCGGATGATAACGAATTTCGCACTCGTAGTCATTCAGCAACTCCACCCATCTCCTATGTCTCATGTTGAGCTCTTTCTGATTGAGGATATGCTGAAGACTTTTGTGATCAGTGAAGATAGTGCTTTTCGTGCCGTAGAGGTAGTGTCTCCAGATCTTCAAAGCGAATACCACTGCTCCTAATTCCAGGTCGTGCGTAGTATAATTAACCTCGTGCGTCTTAAGCTGTCTTGATGCATACGCGATAACCTTCCCTCTCTGCATGAGCACACATCCGAGGCCTTGATTCGAAGCATCACAGTACACTACGAAGTCCTCGGTTCCCTCTGGGAGAGACAAGATCGGTGCGCTGCATAGGGCTTGTTTTAACGTTTGGAAAGCAGTTTCTTGTTTATTTTCCCACTTGAATATCACACCTTTCTGCGTCAAGGTGGTGAGTGGTTTCGCAATCTTGGAGAAGTTTTGTATAAATCTTCGGTAGTAGCCAGCAAGCCCAAGGAATTGTCGAATTTCGGTTGGCGTCTTGGGTGCTGACCAATTCTCGATTGCCTTGATCTTGGAGGGGTCCACATGTATGCCTTTCTCACTTACCACATGTGCAAGGAAATCCACTTCTCTAATCCAGAATTCACACTTAGAGAACTTAGCATAAAGCTTCTCCGCTCTTAGTGTCTCTAGCACTTGGCGTAGATGTAGGCGATGCTCTTCTTCGCTTCGTGAGTAGATCAAGATATCGTCGATGAATACGATTACAAACTTGTCTAGGTAGGGTCGACACACTCTATTCATTAGGTCCATGAATACCGCAGGTGCGTTGGTTAAACCGAAGGACATCACCACAAACTCGTAGTGCCCATAGCGAGTTCTGAATGCAGTTTTGGGAATATCTTCTTCTTGAACTCGTAGCTGATGGTAGCCTGACCTTAGGTCGATCTTTGAGAAGAAATTTGCTCCTTGGAGTTGGTCGAAAAGGTCGTCGATTCGGGGCAGAGGATATCGGTTTTTAATGGTGAGCTTGTTTAGTTCCCGATAGTCGATGCACATGCGAAAGGATCCGTCCTTCTTCTTTACAAAAAGGACTGGTGCTCCCCAAGGTGAGAAGCTTGGTCTGATGAACCCTTTGTTCAAAAGCTCGGTCAACTGACTGGACAACTCCTGCATTTCTGATGGTGCGAGGCGGTATGGAGCTCTGGCTACGGGGGTAGCTCCGGGTATTAAGTCAATTCTGAAATCGACTTGTCGTGCGAGTGGTACACCAGGAAGATCTTCTGGGAACACATCCGGGAAGTTACATACTTCGGGGATGTCTTTGATGTCTTTCACGTCTTGTTTCTTGTCTACTACATGGGCTAAGAAGGCGTGGTACTCCTTCCGGAGATACTTTTGGGCTTTGATGCATGAGATGTTTTGTAAATTCGCACTAGGTTTGTCACCATAGATAAGAAGGGTTTCGTCATTTGGTAGATTGAGGCGAACGGCCCTTTCGTAACATAGAATGTCGGCACGGTGAGGAACTAACCAATCCATCCCGATGATTACGTCGAAGCTTTTTATGGTGACTGGCATCAGGTCAATTTTAAATGTATGGTTGTCTAGAGTGAGAGTACATTCTGAGTATATATCGCTAGTGCGTTCTACTTTCCCATTTGCCATTTCTACTACATAAGTATCCTTTAGTGATTGGGGATTTTGTTCAAGTAAATGTTTATATTGGTGGCTCACGAAACTCCTCTCCGCTCCACTATCGAATAGTACGCATGCATAAGAGTTATTGAGGAGAAACGTACCGGTAACCACCGTGGGATCCTCGACTGCTTCCCCATGTCCTATTGCCAGGACTCTTCCTACTCCACCAGCATTAGGGGCTTGTGCTTTGGGGCAGTCTCTTTTGAAGTGTCCTGCGTCTCCACAGTTGTAGCAGGTCCGGGTTGCCCCCGTACTGGCGACTTGGTTGATTGGTTGAGCCGGCGCTTTACAGAAACGAGCAGTGTGCCCCTTCCTGTCGCAGTTGTTACAGTGCATCTCCCTACAAGCACCATTGTGGTGAAAGTTGCACTTGTTGCACTTAGGTAGTTTTCCCGCATATGGCTTCGGTGGTGCTGGAGTGGTAGCAGTAGTGGCAGCATTAGTGGCAGCATGGACAACAACAATTTGTTGCTTCTTAGCGGGGTCCTGTGCTGGTTGGCTCTTCTTTTCGTTCCAGAACTTCCTTTTGTTGTTTCCCCCTTTTGATTTATCAGTGGTGGTGGTTGTAGTATGATAACCGGCTCGGTGGTCAACAAGTTGTTGTGCCAGCTCCCTGGCACTGTCAAAAGTAGTTGGCCTTGAAGCCAGGACACTACTTTGCACGTGGAGAGACAGTCCCCAAAGGTATCGCTCCACCTTTTTCTCCTCCGGAGTAACCATTGTTGGGCAGAGGAGAGCCAATTCATTGAATCGGGTGGTGTAGGTTTCAAGGTCAGAGCCCGTCATCCTGAGGTTCCAGAGTTCTTGTTCCAGCTTTTGAATTTCACCTCTCGGGCAGTACTCCTTCATCATCAACGTTTTTAGTTCTGCCCAGGTTATGGAGCTAGCCACTTCGAGAGTAAGTGACTTAACACGGCAGTTCCACCAAGTAAGGGCCCGACCGGTGAAGGTTAAGGTTGCGAACTTAACTTTGCTCGCTTCGGGGCAGGAGCACACCTGAAAGACTACTTCGGTCTTTTCAAACCATTGCATCAACGTGATGACTCCCCCGCTTCCATTGAAGTTGTCGGGTTTGCCATTTGTGAAGTCTTTGTATGAACACTCTTTTGCACGCCACGTACTGTCTCCGTGGTTAGAGTGTGTAGCTCCCGATCCCGAACCACCAGCTCCGTTGGTCCCTATCTGTGACATTGCGGCCGCTACGGCTGCTGTTACTGCAGCCTGGAACATCGCGGGATCAAACTGTGGAGGCGGCGGCGGAGGAGGTGTTGCTGTGTTGCTGGAAGGTCTTGGTCTTCTTCTTGGCGGCATGGTTCTGTCATAAGTCGTAAACCAATGTACTTTTAGTAAAAGTGTATTTATAGGGAGAGAAATCTTTTATACATAAAGTATATTATTACGTTGTTTTCCGGTATGTTTACGATACATACGATTTTATACTTTTTATTGACCCAATACATTGGGTTATGAGGTAAAATGAAAGTATAAAATATTTTTATTATAGTAACACAAAATACTCCTATAGTATTTGTAAATGTTTAGTTTTGAGTTCTTAAAGCATTTAGTTACTTCATAATATTCATCATACTTTTAATGAGAATTTATAAGTCCTTGTCTTACCCGTTCGGCTAACGACCCTCCACCGATCAAGGAAGCGGTGGGTGAGAGTGGACACCCATTAAGTTGCCATTTTATAGGCAACAACCTTATACCCCCCTTATAGACCGGCTTCGTGAATGAGGCGTACTAGCGGTAAGACGAGTTTGTTAGATTTGTTGTCCATCCTGACCATCCCCCGGTATATGCAAGTCAATTCCCGGACAGATATAGTTGATCAGGCTATATCCTTCCCAGACTTGATTTACATATACCAAGGCATACCCATAATGTACAACTCCTCTTCTTTTATTTTATGTTCTTCTAGTTATGACACTATGTGAGCATGTATGCATGTATTTATACTTTTTAATAAAAAGAATCATTTATTTTCTAAAAGTATATTTATTTGAAAAATGCACAAATCAGAGACTATTAGTCCCAATTGTGTTTATAGTTTGTATATCTTATGTGGTTTGATATACTTAATTCACTATAAACTGCGCTCTGATACCAATCTGTCACACCCCCAAACCAAGGATGGCGGAAACGTCCGGGGGTGGAGGACTTCATGTATAGTATCATAACAGCAATTGTAATAGTAATTCAAGCAAACACAACCAACATATATATAATTGAAAAAAATTACATCATTGTATGAATTACATGTTTACGAATCAATTACAGTATGTTGATAAAATATGAAATAGTAGACGCCTTAGCGTCCCATCCTCAAAAGCACTTGATTACCTGTTTAATGATTTCCTGAGAATACAAGTTGTTTGAAAAAGTGTCAACACAAAGGTTGGTGAGTTCATAAGCTTTTCGTTTGTAAAAGTAGTATTTGTGTTAGAAAAATCCAATATTTTCCTTAATGTGTAAATGTAGTCTTAAAACCCAAAGACCGAAATGTACAAGTAATTTGTCATATTTATAGTAAAACAATGCAAGTTTAAATCGACATAAACTCGTTAAATTTTAATGAAGTCCCCGTAAATTCCAATGTTTGTTAATACTTTATGTGAGTTTATTATAACCATACTATGACCAAGGTTGCCTAAAACGACGTTCTTCAGGCGTCGGAAATGTTATGACATTTGTCACCCCGGACCTATCGGTCTAACTGTTGCATGCAGTTTAGGTGTGGGTTTGTCAAACCCAATATAGATCTATACACAAGTATCACGCTCTCCCTCAAGGAGACTCTGGTTACAATACATGACTTAATGGTAATTTGAAGTAAATGTCTCACAAAGTCATTAACGGAATTACGCGTTATGAAAACTTGGTACCGTATGGCCGTACCTTGCTTAATGAAAATATCCTTTGTATAAATGTACCCTTTTTAAATGTATTTGTTATGTAATGTATCATAAACTATACTTATTATAGTTTATCAACCAAGGGTAGTACGTGGTAATGTATGCAAAGTATATTCAAAATAGTTTATTAAATGTTTGAATGTATCGATTGTACTTTGATTATAATCACTTGTTATTCTTTATATTTTATATGACCATATCCATTTGTAAACTGATGTGTGTCTAAATATTAAGATAAAATGTCATATATTGCAATAACATATAATCACATAAAGATATACACCTTGCTCAACATGTTACAAGGTGAAATGAAATTAACAGCGACTTTTCGTTGAAAAACAGTTTCTGTTACTGTTCTTAGAAAATTTATAAAAAAATCATCAAAGCTCCAAATCCAAATCCGCAAATTTTGAGAGTTTGGAATATGAGTCTAGTTTGTTCGTAAATTTTACCATGATTTTTAGTGATCTCTAACAGAGGTGAAAATGTTCATAATCACAGACTGGTCCGGGTTTGCCTCTGAAATGACAGGTAGTTTTGTAAAAATCACCATAAATTGTAGAAAAATCATATGGAGATGTTCAAGTAGCCATTTTAAAGCTAAGAGTTTGAACTACTTGCACCTGGAACAGTTTTGAAAACTAAAATGTTTAAGTTGACCAAAACAGTCCGTGATTAACGTCCATCTTTTCTGATGTAATCTGTTAGAAAAAGTTTAACTGTATTCTTGATGATTTTACTTGTATTCCCCCCTTAAAACTTAAGAAAAACATGTAAATGTAGGGGTATGAACTCACCTTATGTGGTTTCAGTAGATGAAAGTGAGAGAGAGGAAGTGTTCAACTCAAGAACACTAAGAAGATGTCTTGATGATTCGAGAATCTAACACCGAATAAGATGGAACTTGTGTAAGATATCAATGATTTGAGTAGAATGGAGTTTAATAATTATGTGAATGATGAATATACTTACTAATTGAAGCAAGAAATCCCTGGAGAAAGCCTTGAAGTTCTTGAAGTTGAGAGAAAAGATGAGAGAATTTTGGAGAGTGTTCTTGGTTGCTAAGTGTAGAATGAAAGAGTTTTATGGAGAATGAGGAGAGAGGATCAATCCTCCAGCTCTTAGAACGTGGGAAGAGCTGGAGATTGGCTGTAAAGGTCCACTAAGGAGACAAGGGGTAGTGGGAAAGAGTGGCTGATCATAGAGTGAGGTGGTAGTGGGTTGGTTTTGCCATAAATTAAGGAAAAGCAAATATTCCCTCAATAATTAGTTCAATCACCAATTCTTTTAATATATTTAATAAAAACCCTGGAGATTTATATATTTTGGGGCCTTAGTTTATAAAATAAAGTTTTGGGTGAAAATCCCACGTTAAAATAATGAAAAACGGAGTTAAAACGAAGTCGTAGTCGAAAAACCGGTAAAAAGGAGCTGTCTGCGAGACTTCGGACTTCGGACCTCGGACCTTCGGACCTTCGGACTTCGGACCTCGGACCTTCGGACCTTCGGACTTCGGACCTCGGACCTTCGGACCTTCGGACACTGGCTTTCGGACACTGGCTTCGGACACTGGCTTTCGGTTTCGGATCCTTAAAGCTATTTTACTCATTTTTACCCCGTTTCAAGCGATTTTTGACCCGGTTAAGGGTCGAGATGACCCAAATGATTACAAAAAGTTAAAGTAACTTTTGAGAGAGATTTGGGAGAGATTTGGGAGAGATTTCAAATAGAAAAAGATAGAGTGAAAACGATTTAGAGAGGTTTCGTTTGTGATTAATTTGAGTGTCCGGCTTCACAACGCAAGGTTCGTAAACCCCATTAAACCGTGTTTTAGTGTCGTACACAACCCCGATGATTGTGCAATAGTGTTTTATCGCTTTGGTTCGTTGTTTAGCACTTGTTAAGGCTAAGGAAAATCAAACATATTAACTTTCCAAATGATGATTTCTCATTAAAATAACGAATTGTATAGTGATTACATAACGTAAACCCTACCATACAAGGGTTATTGGAGTTGACCGGTTTGACTTGTTGACTTTGAATTGACCGAAATTTGACGGTTGTCACAATCACACAGGCTCGCAACATATGTTCCAAGGTTTGGATAGTCCTCTCACTTTGCCCGTCGGTCTGTGGATAGTAGGCTGTACTCATGTCCAGGCTAGTTCCTAGGGAAATTCGTAGCGACTGCCAGAACCTCGAAGTGAACCTACTATCTCTGTCCGAGATAATGGATATGGGAACACCGTGCAGTCGTACAATCTCCCATATGTAAGTTCTTGTAAGCTTCTCCATCTTGTCTGTTTCTTTGATAGGCAAGAAGTGTGCGGACTTGGTCAATCTATCGACGATGACCCATATGGTATCAAGTCCACCCATTGTCTTGGGCAAGTTGGTTATGAAGTCCATAGTGATCCGCTCCCACTTCCATTCCGGTATCTCCGGTTGTTGTAGTAGAGCGGAGGGTTTTTGGTATTCGACCTTGACCTTGGCGCAAGTAAGGCATTTACTCATGAAGGTAGCAATCTCTGCTTTCATGTTAGGCTACCAGTATAGCTTTTTAAGATCCAGATACATCTTATCTGAACCTGGGTGGACGGAATAACGAGTGTTGTGTGCCTCGTTCATGACCAAGTCTCTGAAACCACCGAGTTTTGGGGTCCAGATCCGATCCATGAAATAATAAGCTCCGCCACCCTTAACTTCCAAGTTCTTATCCATCCCTCTCAGGGATTCACCCGCCACGTTTTCAGGTTTCAAAGCGTCTAGCTGAGCCTCCTGAATTTGCGTGGACAAGTGTGAATGGATAGTCATAGTCAAAGATTTGACTCTACGACCAGAATATTCTTTCCGACTTAGGGCGTCAGCTACTACGTTGGCTTTACCCGGATGATAACGAATTTCGCTTTCGTAGTCACTGAGTAGCTCGACCCACCGTCGTTGTCTCATGTTGAGCTCCTTCTGGTCGAATATATGTTGTAGGCTTTTGTGGTCTGTAAAGATAGTGCTTTTCGTACCGTACAGGTAGTGTCTCCAGATCTTCAGAGCAAACACAACTGCTCCTAGCTCCAGATCGTGGGTAGTGTAGTTGACCTCGTGTGTCTTCAGCTGTCTCAAGGCATAGGCGATGATCTTACCTCGCTGCATCAGAACACATCCGAGTCCTTGATTTGACGCATCGCAATAGACAACAAAGTCTTCTATCCTTTCGGGGAGGGATAGTATTGGTGCGGTGCACAAGGCTCGCTTGAGCGTTTGGAACGCTCTCTCCTGCTTCTCTTTCCAGTCAAAGGCCACGCCCTTCTGGGTCAGTGTTGTAAGAGGTTTCACAATGTGGGAGAAGTTCTGAATGAACCTGCGATAGTAGCCAGCGAGGCCTAGAAATTGACGAATTTCAATAGGCGTCTTCGGTGCTGACCAGCTCTCAATGGCTTTGATTTTGGAAGGGTCCACGTGTAT
Source organism: Lactuca virosa (assembly GCF_052849685.1). NCBI lineage: Eukaryota > Viridiplantae > Streptophyta > Magnoliopsida > Asterales > Asteraceae > Lactuca > Lactuca virosa. The sequence goes on along the minus strand of NC_136430.1, from coordinate 316,807,522 downwards.
TCCCTCTTTGCTAACCACGTGCCCTAATAATTCGACTCTTCGGATCCAAAATTCGCATTTCGAGAACTTCGCATAGAGCTTCTCCGAACGTAATGTTTCTAAGACTAGTCGCAGATGTTGACTATGTTCCTCCTTACTACGAGAGTAGATAAGTATGTCATCGATGAAGACGATGCCGAACTGATCCAAGTAAGGACGACACACCCTATTCATTAAATCCATGAATACTGCGGGCGCGTTTGTTAATCTGAACGGCATCACTACGAATTCGTAGTGCCCATAACGAGTTCGAAAGGCTGTCTTCGGAACATCCTCCCCTAGCACTCGTAGCTGGTGATATCCGGACCTTAGGTCGATATTTGAAAAGAAGTTTTCCCCTTGAAGTTGGTCAAATAAATCGTCAATACGAGGCAAAGGATAACGATTTTTGACGGTCAGTTTGTTGAGCTCCCTGTAGTCGATGCACATACGAAACAATCCATCTTTCTTCTTGACGAACAAGACTGGAGCTCCCCAGGGTGAGAAGCTTGGTCTTATAAAGCCCTTGCTGAGCAGTTCGTTAAGTTGACAGGACAGTTCTTGCATCTCTGCAGGTGCTAGACGATAGGGAGATTTGGCTACGGGAGTAGCCCCTGGAACTAAGTCGATTCTGAACTCGACTTGACGTTGCGGAGGTAATCCTGGGAGTTCTTCTGGAAAGATGTCAGGAAAGTCGCGTACTACTGGAATGTTCTGAATGTCTTTCGTTTCTTGGCTTACATCGACCACATGAGCAAGGAATGCGCGACATTCCTTTCGCAAGAATTTTTGAGCTTGAATGCTCGAGATGATACGAAGGTTTGTGCCGGGTTTGTCGCCATATACTACTAGAGTTTCGCCAGATGACAGATTTAGGCGTACAACCTTTTCGTAACACATGATGTCGGCATGATGAAGACTCAACCAATCCATGCCGATAATGACGTCGGAACTTTTAATTGATACTGGGATGAGGTCGATCGAAAATGAATGGCTATCTAGAGTTAGGGTACACCCTATGAATATACTGCTAGTGCTCTCCGTCTTTCCATTAGCCATTTCTATAGTGAACGGTTCTTTAAGTGCTCGTGATTTTTGCTTAAGTAAACGAGCAAATGTTTGGTTCACGAAGCTCCTCTCCGCTCCACTATCAAACAGAATGCATGCATAAGAGTTATCGAGGAGAAACGTACCCGTGACCACTATGGCGTCGACAACCGCTTCCTCGTGAACTATGGCCAGAACTCTTCCCACTCAACCGGCATTCCCTGCCTTTGGGCAGTCCCTCTTGTAGTGGCCCACCTCGCCATAACCGTAGCAAGCTTGGCCCACTCCTACGCTGGGGACTTGGTTGAGTGGCCTCGCCGGAGCTTTGCAGAAACAGACGGTGTGCCCCTTCCTATTGCAGTTCAAACACTGCATTTCCCGGCAGGCTCCTGTATGGTGGAAGTTGCACTGGTTGCACTTAGGCAAGATTCCAGCGTACTGCTTCACCGGAGCAACAGCGGCAGGTGCTAACGCAGCATGAACTACCACGATCTGCTGCTTTTTGGCAGCCTTCTTCTTCTTTTTGTCATCCCAGAATTTCCGCTTGGAATCAGCGGTTCTGGTGGGTTCTGAGATGGCCATGGTTGTTGTTGCGGCCGGGGTACGAACCCCATGGTCTATAAGCCGCTGTGCCAATCGCTTGGCACTATCGAATGTAGTGGGGTTTGAAGCCAAAACATTTCGCTGGAATGGAGGCACCAGCCCCCATATGAATCTCTCTATCTTCTTCCCCTCTGTGTGAACCATGTTGGGACAGAGGGCCACCAGTTCACAGAACCTGGCGGTGTAGGAGACTATGTCGGAGCCCTTCATGGTTAGGCTCCATAGTTCTTCCTCTAGTTTTTGGATTTCGCCCCTCGGGCAGTACTCCTCAATCATTAGCTCTTTCAGAGCTTCCCAGCCCATAACATTTGCCACTATTAGGGACAGTGACTTGACATAGCTATTCCACCATGTCAAAGCTTTTTCTTCAAAGGTGCAAGCAGCAAACTTGACCTTGCTCCCCTCTGGACAGGAACAGATTTCGAAAACCGATTCGGTCTTCTCGAACCATTGCGAGAGGGCAATGACTCCGCCGGTCCCTCTAAAGGACTTGGGCTTGCAGTTAGTGAAGTCCTTATAGGAGCACTCTCTCAAGGGCACATGAGCTTCACCAAGAGTAGATTGAACAGGGGTTCCTCCTCCAGTGGAACCAGAAGAATGATATTGAGCCATGGCTGTAGCCACAGCCGCAGCTACAACAACATTTAGAGCTGCCGTATCGATTTGAGGAGCAGGTGGTGTTGCAGTTATCGGAGGATCGCGTATTGTTGATCGGCGTGTAGGCATCTTTTAACTATAAGTTTAGAAAGATGAAGATATTGATAAGAATTTAATAGGAACATTGATGAGAATGACTCATGGACTAACTCTCCATAGCCCAACAACACAATTGAATAGTACGCTTTGAATGTAGATCTAGTACTAACAGATGATAGCATTTGGATAATAATTTCCGTGAAATTAGATATCTGTCAATAATACTGGAATTACAGATGTAATAAGTTCGGTAAAAATGGCCTAGAAGTAGGCCTTACATCAACCAAGATGGGAAAATTTTGACAGAACTACGACCTAATCAAGACCTAACAGGTCTTAGATTTACAAGGATAGGAAATTAGACTAGAGTTTTTACAGAAACTAGGTTATATCCAAAAGAGAAGTCGATGGGACTCTATCGGCGACGAGAACTACTAGAGTGAGTTCTTGACTCCGACAGAAGACGTTCTATGTCCCTCATACGCCTTTCAGATCTTGCTTGCTGAGCTCGAAGTTCTCTGACTTCAGCTTGGGTTTCAGTAAGTTCTCTCTGTAGAGCTGCATTGCGGACCTGAGTCCTCTCATGAGCAGACTCTAGCTGGCGAATGCGGACTGTGTTAATGCCAGAGTTGCCGTCAATCTCTACGACTCGGTCGATAGTGGCTCGACCTTGCTCGGTGTTGTGAGCAATCCTACGGACCATGACGGGTAGGACCCTGTCAGCTGAACCTCCCTCGGTGAGGTTGTAGAAGCTTCTGTCTCCATTGTAGGGAATGGGTTTACCCTGTTCCTGACTCCATCTATTCAAGTTTGTGGCCCACAGGGGTGTGAGTCCTTGAAATGCTGGACGAGGGTTCATGTTTGGGTCTTGAGCAGCTGGGGGTAGGTTGTTGACTTCAGGTTCCGAGTCAGAACCATCAGAAAAGCCTTCAGCTTCTTGATCATCCAATGGGATTTGGTGATCATCTTCTGGCTCTTCACCAAGCCATCCAACATTGCCTTCTTTGGGATAATACGGGTCTCCGGGGATATGGAATCCAGCCATGATATCTATGCGAGAAAAGGGATAAAGAAATAATTAATAGACGAACTAACTAGATAATTATAAGAGGATCTTTATCAGTTACTCCAATACTTGTTTAGTGCATACCAGTTATATGTACTCAAAATAGGATAGACCTTCGAATAGGTGACCCTAACTCTAAGCCCACAACCAAACAAGGAACAGTAAGTAGAGCAAAGATTACAGATTCTAAGTCTATGACATCCTAGTACATATAATCTTAGCGTATCCACTCAGCAATTATTGGCATACTAATAAAGACCTTTTTAGTTCTCAAATAAGTAGTTAATAGTAACACAGAATACTCCTATAGTATTTTAAGTTTATGTTCTGTTCTAGTGTTTTCGTTGTAGTAGTGTTGGTAAGTTTTTAGACTTGTTGCAACCTCACAACCATCCTTAGGCACATGCTAATCACTCCTCGGATAATATAGTTGATCAGGCTATATCTTCCCAGGGTTGACCATATGTCTCTAAGTCTACTTGTGCTGTCCAACAATCGTAAATACTTTTGTTCAGTCCTAGTGACACTGATTTTAGTATGAATGCAGGTATGTATACTTGGTTAAATATTTTATTATTTAAAAGTATAAACTCTTGATCAGAGTATTTTAATCCCGCTGTGTTTATAGTTCGTATATCTTTTATGGGTTGATATACTCGATTCACTATAAACAATGCTTTGATACCAATCTGTCACACCCCAAAACCGGAACGGAGGAAACGTTCGGGGGTGGAGGACGTCATGTGCAGTATCACAACAATGCAAAGTAGTAAACAAGCAACAACATCATCCATTGCATTAATAATATAATTTAATACAAGTGTGTTCTGTCAAGTTATATAGACACCAAAAATATGAATCAAAATAAAAGATGAGTCTTGAACGAGCTCCATCTTCTCAAAACCTGGCACCAGTACCTGTCTACTGGTGACCTAAGAATACAAGTTATTTTGAAAGAGTTTATCAGCTTTAAAGCTGGTGAGTTCATAAGTATATTAGTGTTTGTATTTGTATGAAAGTGTTTGTAAGTCTGAATGTATAAGTTTGAAAATGTTTGTAATTGTTTGAACTCCCCTAGAAAACCCTATGTTACCTACTAAAAGTAGCCTTCTACCAAGGCATCTAGTATCTGTGTGTGTATCTCTTGTAAGAGTATGTATTTTCCCAAATCTGACTATCATTAACCAAAAATATAGTTTTTACATTGCTGTTTATTGTGTGAAGGTCACAAAGTGAATGTAATGGGAAAATGAAATAGTACTGTAGTGTTGTATTAAGTAACTACTGCTGTACTAACTACCTTAAACCAATTGTTATTTAAAGTACCATGTGATCGGCCTGTATCCTGCTACCGACTATAAACACGACGATGTAAGACGTCGGAAGAAATGACGTTTGGCACCCGTAGACTTGCAAGTGCCACTGTAGCGAGCATCAAGGTGTAGGATAGTCAATCCAGTATAGATGTATACACAAACTCATATGCTCCCCACTTAAGGAGATTCTGGATACAAAACGGCCATGACAGGTAATGCCATGCCCCGTTAAGTGGCTCACATAACTGTAGTAATGTTCTAGTATATGTATGTGCTAGCTGTATTGTGTGTTCTCTCCCTGTCTAGCATGTATGTATGTTCTCTGTGTATGGTATTGTTTGTTTCTCATCTTAGTATTCTCTATTTGTATGTTATGTTCTCTCTGTATGGTATTGACTCATGTATGAATTGACTCTTTGTATGTTTCACTGTTCTAGTAATAGTATTAGTATCTCCCTAAACTATACCTATTATAGCTTACTACTAATGTTGTTTGAATGTATGAACATGTGTGTATACCTTTGCTACCCAAAGGTATTGAACTGAATGGAAGAAGGAACTTTTATATCTATATACATATACATAATATATAACTAGGATTCAAACGACCTTCGGACAAATAACCTGAATACCCTAAGTCCACAACCAAACAAGGAACAGGAAGTAAGGTGAGCTATCAGTCCTAAGTCCTTTCAATCCTACTTATATAACTATATCTATATAGATACACATTTAACAGAATATAAGTTTAAAAGAGTTTAATAACAGTATTTGATATGTAAAAGAGTTTGTAAAACAGTTTGAAGTAAAACAGTTTGATAACACAGTTTGAAAAGTAAGAAATCCACTTGTTTGGTAGTTATTAATCACATGTGATTGATATAATAACTATAATAGTTCAACTTGTATTCCCCCCCATAAAAGCATTTAAAATCATTTAAAAGGTTAATTAAGGGGTATGAACTTACCTGTAGTGAGTGGTTTGGATGAATAGATTGTTATAGGATGCTAAGTGTCAAGTGAAGACTTGAACACACACAAGGATCCTAGTTAACATATAATAACACATATATGTATCCAATTAGTCATTAAACAACTAATTAACCAAGTTAAGACATCCTAAGACATGTAAAACACTTTATTTAAGTGTTATAAGTACTAAGGATTGCATCTAAGGGTTGTAGGACTTGGCTATTGAGTTTGGGGTCCAAGGGTAAGCTCTTTATGAGTTTACGGTTTTGGGACCAACTCCATTGGAGTTTACGGTCGTAAACCCATGAGTTTACGGTCGTAAACTCATGGTACTTTTACCATTTTGTGATTTGAAGCTTAAAAGGTCATAAGAAGCATTCCTTCTTGAAGTCTAAGCCTGTGGAAGTGATTAGGGCACCATTTCACTCCTTTGTGGAGTTTACGGTCCATGGACCATTTCTCCTTGGGTTTACGGCCGTAAACCCTAATGGTTTATGGTCTTTTTGATGTTTAAAGTCCTAAGAACTTTAAGGATATGTTCTAGACTAGTATCCAAAGCTTGGTATGGGACTAGGGCACACTTTGGCCCCCTTATTAGGGTTTACGGTCCAAGAACATCTTGGACCGTAAACACCTTTGATCATGTGTTTCTTTGTGTTTCCTAGATGATTTAGAAGTGTAACAAGCCTTATAACAAGCCAAGGTAAGAGTACTTACTATGTAGAAGCTTGAAAAGGTGTTAGAAGTCCAAGAACACTAGTGTGTGTTTTTGGTGTTCTTGGTGAAACTAAGAACACTTGAAGATCTACACAAATGGAATGATTTCACGGATGGAATCGCGTAAGATCACTAGATTAAGTAAGATATCGACTAAACAAGGCAAGAAACACTTACTTTCTTGAAGATCTTGAGGAAAAGTCGGATGATACTTGAGAGAGAAATGAGTTCTAGTTCTTGAAAATGTGAAAAAGTGAATAAAATGGCTAAGTGCCATATTTATACCCCTTGGGGTTTACGACCGTAAACACCTTGTTTAGGCCGTAAACTCCAAACTCTTGGAGTTTTGGGACATTATTGGTGCACAATAAACCCTAGGATATCCTCTCTCCTGTTATCTCTTGAAGTACTAACTTTAAAACACTCAGACTGACTCCAAAATGCTTAACAGTTAGCAGAAACAGTTCTGACTTCTAATGAAGTGAATGGTTGTACAGAATAGAAATTTCGGGTTGTCACAAAAATAAGCAAAACAGACTGCTTGTTGTAAGTGTGCTTGTGGAAACAATCTGAGACAAGGCATGGTCTTGCAACCAGGGACATGCAGAAACAACTTCTATGTGAAGAAACAGACATGTTTCCACTGTGGAACACATGGACACATTGTCAGAAATTGTCCAAATCGTGCATATGTTCCCTACTATACAGAAGGTAGGCAGAACGTATCAAGAGGAAGATCTTTCAAAAGAAATTCCTCGAGGTCACGTTCCAGTGATGGTGATTGGAATTCTAAAAGGGGAAAAAATCGGACCCCCAAGAACAAGAAGGGAATGTCGGACAAGAAGTCAAATTCAATTGATGTTTCAGTCAAACCAAGATCAGTTAGGTCGACATCATCTCGGCGATCGGTTTCTAGCTCTAAAGAAAATGCTGAGGCATCCGTCCGATCAAACAAGAAATTGGTTAAACCAGACTACAGATGTATACCAAAATCTTACACTCCTAAATCATCTAATGATTCTAACATTTATTCATCTTTTGTGTGTGATAAACATGATATGTCATGGGAACAAGTGCCATGTGTGGATAGTGATGGTCAACCCAGTTTCAAAATGGACTGGGTTCCCAAAACAAATTAATCCCGCAACTTGTGCAGGAACGACTATGGAGGAATATCAACAGACCTTGGTATGTTGATAGTGGTTGTTCCAGACACATGACATGAGGGTATGTTTCCTTTGCTGGAGGAGAAGTAAGTAAGATCAATCAAAAGGGTACGGTAAGTAATGGTGTATTTAGCTTTGAAGATGTCATTTTTGCTCCAGAGTTGAACGAAGAGGTAACAATTACATTTTCATTTCAAAGACTAATTTTTTTTTATTTTATTTGTGTTAAATTTGCGCATTTATTTTATTTCATTTCTTCCCTATGCACAAATTTAGGGGGAGAAATCAAAAATAAAAAAATTGTAAAATAAAAAATTAAAAAATAAAAAATAAAAAATCTGAAAAAACATGTCCTCTTTCGTAAGTGTTCTCGGGAAGTGATATGAGATTTAGTGATAAAGGGAAAGTTAAATTGCTTTATAAAATTTGATCCCAAAATCCCAAAAGGTTTACTTTATTTTATTTTTCGTTTTTCAAAAATTACAAAAACACAAAAACATTTCTTTTCTTCTGTCAGTTTAATGGTAAATTTATTCATGAAGTTCAGTCTGAAACAATGAATTGACAGAGGATTCCAATGCGAATGATAGACTCTTCTATATTGAGACATATACCAGTCTTAATAGGAGTCTTCACATCAAATGTTAATGATAAAAAGTCATTTTCACCATGACTAATGTGAAACACCCAACCATTCTTCACCCATATCTAAACTTTCTCCATTAAATCATTTCCACGTACCAGTATCCCTTGAGGTTCGAGTATAAAACAACTTGGCTGACGGTTACCGGAAATTCTGTGTTTATGATCTTGGAAGTCATTATCACCACGACCTTAAGTGAAACCCAAAATCTGAAATCCATCCATTTCTGAATTGATGCTGAACATATTAATGTTCTAGATATTTTCACCCATGAAATTGATGGATAATGGTTCATACCTGGTGTGACACTGTACAAACTGTCAGTTAGGCCGTTTCTTTCTAAGAATTGTCATACTTATTGAATTGAAAGTCTGAAACTGTACAGATTGTCAAATTGGTCTTGTCAGTTTTCTTTACCTAAGAACTGTCATGGCACTAGAATGGTACATTCAACTGAGATTCGGAAACCATTGAACGTCTCGCCAAGGGCCAAATTAACTTGTTAACTTGAAAAAACTGTATTGAGATATTTGATCAAGGATATACAGGGGCTAACATCAAAACTAGCCTTGAGTAGTTCTCTGATACTCAATAAATCGCAGTGTGTTCCTCCGTGTTCACATAAATACTGCGAGTAGTCTCCTTCTGAGCCAAGGTTGGGCCCTTGAACAATTGTGGTGAGAAGGGCCTTTATGACTATGTGATCCAAAGGGACTTTTTAGTCATGGTTACCTTTTAAGATGCATCCATGATCGACGAAGGATATTCATTCGATGGAACAGAGGAGCGGTCAAAATTTGGAAAGTTTACAAAGACTGAAGATGTTTCAGATAATGTTGATGAAGACATTGTTGTATTTCAACCAATGATGGAGATATTCAATGAAGCGATGATTTCACAGACTAAGACTAATAGAGAAAGTGATTCATTCAAGCAGTCAAGCGTACCAACACCCGACCAGATGGGTGCTCACATAGAAGAACTACATCGAGCTACGAGGATTCCTCCCTAAACAGTTCTTGTAACCACAGAATCACCATCTGAGAGTGAGAAAGAAGAATCAGATTCCTCCCTTATGTGAAGGAAGCACAAACGCAGATAGTCAGGGGGAGTGCTGATTTATGACCTTATACAAACGCCATCTACAACCATTAGACCAACCCAAGTTACAGAAGATGTTCATAGCCTAAATTTTTGAGACGAAGCTGTGGGTTGCTACAATGGTTCGATCAGATGTTCATCTTGCAAAGAAACGTTGACAAAACACCAGCAAAAAACAAGAAGGAGATTGTTAGGACTAAATTATGGTTTATGCTAGTTTTATATTTTATTATTGTTTATTGGGCTTATGGTGTTTTTGGTTTGGATTAGGTGGACTGAAATCATCTTTTGATTTCGGTTTAAGGGGTTGGGCTTGGGATTTTATTAGGCCTTGTATTTTGGTCGTATATATAGTTGCTGCCTTTTAGAGTTTTAGGTTAAAGAATTCATTTTGTGCGTCTAACGGCTGTGAAAGTATTCTCGTGTACCAGACGATTTAATCAATATAATCGTGTGTATTTTCTAGAAGGGAATCCATTTAAAATGGGCTTTACAATTGGTATCAGAGCTTGGATCGGTATCAATCGAATTGGAAAGATTTTAACTGTTTCTTGGAGTTTTTCTTGGATTTTTGGGTGTATTTGATTTATTTTTGACAAAATATTGGCTGTTTGGCCTTTGTGTTCTTCATAGTTTTGAGTTTTTGATCGATTTTAGCTTTAAAATTGGAAATTTTCGTGTTTTTGGTGATTTCTGCGAGATCTTCAGTCACAATCTTCGGAGTCTTCGGCGGCAGCCTCGTTTTCGGTTAGGATTTCAACACTTTTCGGCGGCTGCGAGGGTCTTCGGTTAGGTCAGCAACGATTTCAGTTAGGACACGTGTTCTCGGTCAGGTTCTCGGTCCGCAACCTAGTTCTCGGTTCTCGTATTCGGTCAGCGCTTTCGGTCTACGATTTCGGTGCGAGATCTCAGTCAGTCTTCTCGGTATTCAGGGTTCTCGATCCGAGACTTCGTCCTTGCGATTTCGGTTGTGATTTCAGATTTTCAAGATTTCGGTCAAGAGCCCTTACATTCTCAGTCTAAAACTTAGTTTTTGGTCCAAAAGCCACGTTTTCAATCAAATAACCTTGTTTTCGGTCCTATAAATTTGTATTTGGTCAAAAAGCCACGTATTCGGTCAAATACCCTCGTTTTCGGTCTAGAAACTTTTGTTCTCGGTAAAGGTTGTTCTTTGACTTTCAAGTTTGAGCTTCAAGTTTGACTTTCAAGTTTGACTTTTATGTTTAACCTTCAAGTTTGACCTTCAAGTTTGACTTTCGAGGTTTCAAGTCAAAGCACATTTTTTGTTGGTTTCACAATCAGTTCTATTTTTGGTAAATTATTCTTTTTGGTGAATAATGAGTTCTACAATCACCAAAGTAAGTGAAAACTCATGATCAACATGGATTATTAATTAGGGATTGAGGACCTAAAATATGAAGGCTATACTCTCAGAAAGGCCCTAAAACCTTTAAAAGAAAAATTAGAGGCTAAAACCAAGGACTTTAGAAAACTTCAAGAAGAATACAACATAAAATGTAAACACTATGATTATGCTAAAGAAAAGTTTGCCAATCTAACTGCCGAGCTTGACATGTTGAAAAATAAGTTTGAAAATGCAGACTTTAATTTTAAAAAGTTTGATGTGTCAAGTAAGAAAGTTGAGACAATGATAGAAAAACAGTTAAAATTTAAAGATAATCAGAATAAGGGTCTAGGGTATCACAGTGTTGCACCTCCTTTCAATGATAACTATACCCCGCCCCTTGAAACCAATGAGGTAGAGACACCTTCTCAGTATGGCCAGCCCCATGTACCAACTTCAGTTAAGACTGAACAATCCGACACAACTGAGAGTATTGAGGTAAACGATACTAATGCTTCAACTTCATGTGCAGGTAAAGTAGTGGAAGATGAGAACAAGGAGAACATAAATAATTCTATATCTGTTAATTCTGTTGATTGTCTAACCAATGTCTCTTTGAAATTTGAATCTGTTGCTTCGAATTCTGTTAATTCTACTAGTGAACCTAGTGTTAGTAAAAATATGCCACCAAAATAAGCGAAACAGACTGCTTGCTATAAGTGTGCTTGTGGAAACAATCCGAGACAAGGCATGGACTTGTAACCAGGGACAGAAAGAAACAACTTCTACATGAAGAAACATACATGTTTCCACTGTGGAACACCTGGACACATTGCCAGAAATTTTCCAAATCGTGCATATGTTCCCTACTATGCAGAAGGTTGGCAGAATATGCCAAGATGGAGATCCTCCAAAAGAAACCCTTCGAGGTCACGTTCACACAATGATGACTGGAATGCTAAGAAGGGCAAGAATCAATCTCCCAAGGACAAGAAGGGAATGTTTGACAAGAAGCCAAATTCAAGAGATGGTTCTGTTAGACAAAGATCGGTTAAGACGAAGTCATCTCGGCGGTCGGTTTCAAGTTCTAAATCGAGTGTTGAGGCATCCATCCGATCAAACAAGAAATGGGTTAAACCAGACTGCAGATGGGTACCAAAAGTTCACACTCCTAAACCATCTAATGATTCTAACATTTCTTCATCTTCTGTGTGTGATAAAAGGATATCTCATGGGAAAGAGTATCTTATGTAGATGGTGATGGTAAATCCAGTTTCAAAATGGACTGGGTTCCAAAAGCCAACTAATCCCGCACTCTGTGTCGGAGCAACTATGGAAGAATATCATCAGACTTTGGTTTGTTGATAGTGGTTGTTCCATGCACATGATAGGAGACATCTCTCATCTGTACGACATTTTGAACTTTAATTGAGGGTATGTGTCCGTTGCGAGAAGAAATAAAGGAAAGGATCACAAATGGGGATCGTACTTAACGATGTGAAGCATTGTTGAACTTGTTAACTTTGTTCCAGAATTGAAACACAGCTGAGGCTGAACACGTTGCTGCATCTGCGTGCTGCTCTCAGGTCATCTGGATGCATCTTCAATTGTTGAATTAAGGTTTGAGATTTCTTATCGATACTTCTAAGTTTTTCCTAAAATGATTCGTTTTGAAGACAAATTTTTAAATTTGTGCATTTATTTTATTTTCTTTCTTCCCCATGCCCAAATTAAGGGAGTGAAATCAAAATACAAAAAAAAAAAATCAAAAATATGTTCTCTTTCGTAAGTGTTCTTGGGAAGTGATATGAAGTTTAGTGTTAAAGGGGAATATGAAATATGTGTAATACACTGAAGCTGAATTGTTTGGACTCTGTGTTCAATGTGCTGGTAGGCACGAAGGATTCAAAATGAAAGGACTAGATATTGTTAACAATGAAAGGACTTGACAGTGTTAAATCATCTGGACTTACATAGTTACATTTGGACTGACCATACGACGCTTGGATAGATTGAGCAGTGAGATAAACAAGGGAGCCTGCGAGACACATTAAAGTTAATTATCTTGAACTGTGGTTCAACACTTCTTCGACGTACGGACTTCTGTCCTTAATTCTGGTGCTGACAGGATGAATGGGGGTTTCGATAAAGTAGGTGTGTGTGAAATTGTTTTTCTTTCTTATCCTCTATGTCAGTCATATGTTGCCCCCTTTGCGTGATCGGAAGATCCGACCTGGGACGCAACATATGCACCTCTATTTCTATACATCTCTATCTATGCATCTTTCTATCTATCTATGTCAGTCATATGCTATCCCCTTTGCGTGATTGGAAGATCCGACCTGGGACACACCATATGCACCCTTCTATCTCTATAAAACTCTATCTATGTTAGTCATATGTTGTCCCCCTGCGTGATTGGAAGAGATCCGACCTGGGATACAACATATGCATCTCTATATCCGTCTTCTCTCTCAAATAATTGAGCACTCACCTAAAGTAAAGAGCTCTTTGGAATTCCTTAATTGTTAGGGTATGTCGTGAACTTGGGAAAACGTTCTAGTGAGCTTAAAATTGAATTGGTTCATGATTAAAGGCTGACTATAGATCTCGCTACTGATTTTTAGTGGACAACAAAACCCTTTGTCATCGCCAGCAAAATGGTCTATTTAGGAATATAATCACAATGCCTTGTCATTTATAATCTATCCAACTTGTCAATATCCTTTGTGTTTAAGTGGACCACAATATTGGTGATTGACCAGAGCTAAACATGTAGGTGTGTGCTGATAAATGATATTGAATTGCTTGACAACTTTGATCCCAAAAAGTTTTAAATTTAGTTATTATTTTTGTTTTTGTTAAATTTGTTCATATTTTTCCTCTATGCACCAATTTAGGGGGAGAATTAAAAAATCAAACAAAAATCATAAAATTTAAAAAATCCAAAAATATGTTTATTTCTGTTTTTATTTCTTTTGAAAAAATCAAAATTCCAAAAATATTTTATTTTGAGAGTATTTTTAATTTTAATTTTATTTCTTAGTTATTTCTATTGTGTGCTAAGTTTATTTTTACTTTTATTTTTTATCTCAAAGTTTCGTTTGTCTTAAAAAGCGAATTCAAAAAGAAGAAGACTCAAGGAGACTGTATCAGAATTTTCTGAGCAATGAGAAGAAACTTGGAAAGGAGTTGATGGTCATTACACTTCACTACTTTCACACGGAATTGAAGGCTTACAACTTTACTAATTGGCAGTTTGGCAGTATATTTCTAAGAACTGTCGTATTTAAGGAATTAAAAGTCTGAAACTATACATATGTCATGACACTAGGGCGATGTACCTCGCAAGGCACGATTATCACTGAACGTCTCGCCAAGGGCCAAGTTAACTTGTTTAACTTGAAAAATTGTATTTAGATCTTTGATCTAGGATATGCAGGGGCTAACATCAAAAAGGCCATGAGTAGTTCTCCGATACTCAACAAATCGCAGTGCGTTCCTCCGTGTTCACACAGATACTGCGAGTAGTCTCCATCTAAGCCAAGGCTGGGTCGTTGAACAACTATGGTGAGAAGGGTTATTTTTATGAATTTGTGATCCACAAGGACTTTTTAGTCATGGTTACTTTCCAAGTCGCAACGGTGATCATTAAATAATACTCATTCTAAGGAACTAGAAGTGAAGATTATTTTTCAACATTCAATCTTTCAACCCAGAAGCAAGTTGAAGCTGTATTTGAAGTCATGTGACATATTGCATTGAAGCCTCCTCAATCAATTTGCTGCTATCTATGAACCTGCTGAAGTGATACAAAAGAATTGGTCTCTCTGTTATTATCTCTGAAGTGTTTCACAGCTGAAAGTGTTGATTTTCAAGAACCTTTACAAGAAGCCTCTACACCAAATGTACGTTCAAGCTCAAATCTCTGAAGGAAGTCAAACTATTCAAGATAAAGTCATTCATGTAGAAATTCATATGTCCATCTTGAATTTGTGAAGAAATTGAAGATTAAAGCTAAAAGTCAAGAACGAAGAGAGGATTGAAGAGAAAACAAAGCTATAAACGAAGGGGGAGATTGTTAGGTCATAAATTGGGGTTTATACTTTGCTTTTCATAACCTATTAGAGTTCTCGGTCTAGGACCGAAAACACCATGTTTTGGTGTTGTTTGGACCGAAATCACATGTGATTTCGGTTAGCCTTAATATTGTCTTGTTTGGGTTTTGGGCTGGGCCTTTGTTATTAGGTCTAGGTATATATTTTTATTTAGGCCTTGTAAAGTGAGAGGGACGTTTTTTGGGGTGCTTTATAAGTCAAGAACACGTTCAAGAGACAAACAGAGAAAAAAAAGTGTAATCAAGAATCTTATGTACCCGACTATTCATCTATAATAGTGTGCATCGAAGATTAATCATCTTGTCCTTATTCCATATTACATCTTGCATCATTCACTAGATTGGGATTCTACACCATCATAGTGAATCCGAATGATACACAACGATTTGGGGCTTTACATTCATCGAGAGCACTGAGTTTGACAAAGGGGTCCAGGATGTTCGTGAGGCTTGTGAAGTCCTTGGGTTTGAGAAGGGAAGGCAACTGAGTGGTTTCTCCACATCTTCCGGTAAATCTGAAGTTCCGGGTCCTGGCCAAGTGGCGAGCAGGGCCAATGAGGTCAACACTGTCCTTACATCTTTTTCCGAGACGGATTTTGCTGGCCTCTTCCGTTTAGGGGGGTTAGATTATGATGGCTTCCATCAGTTTTGTGGCAAGCTGAGCCCGGGAGGTTCTTCCTCGGACTCCGAGGGCTGACTTGTATATGCCCCTTGTTGTTTGTATTTCTGTGTACTATGTGTATAGTGTAAAACATTGGTTGCTAATAACCATGGACTGTGTTTTTGGTTTGTATTTGGTATGGAAGTGCTCTCTTCCTTTTTTTTTGTATGTATGCACATTCTTTGAGCTGTAATTCGTTTTTGCACATTCCCTTGTTCTAGGGTTTACGTTAATCTAGTAACGTGTGCTTCAGATTTCGCATAGCTGCTAATACTGAGCTATGTTCTTCTGACTTGTATGTTTAATTAGGCTTATGATATTAAGCCATGAAATAATAGTCAATGCTGTTGAGTATGCTGTATGGTGTAACTACCAATACACTGGCTGAGATCATCATCTCAAGGCCTTTACTGTTCAATTTTTAGGGGGAAAGGTTATGAACCTTTTACGACCCCTCGTTTTGTGCCATTTACACAATCTCATCTCTGAGATGTTACTTGGCATATTGTAGGTAAAGACTATGATTCTTTTAAGACCTACGACTGCATTCTTGCATAAATTTTTCTCAAGTAGCGTAGGTGATCAGCCGTTGTTGCTACTTGGAAAATATGCACAACCTCTACATTTTGTGTTTTTGCAATACAGAATTCTGGAAAGTTTTTTGAAAATGAAAATTATATCATTTCTAAAAGGAAAAAAGAAAGACATGAGACAATAGACCCGGAATGTCTAGATGTCAGGGCATGTGCCCGGTCTTTGCTTTGGCGCCTGAAGTATGGATATCCTGTACGGAGTTGGACCATACTTCTTGTTTGGCAGTGACGTCTTTCTACGCCTGATGTAGGTTATCCTTCATAGGCTGGCGCTTCTTCTTATTTTTCCCAGCGGGGCCTGGCATGGGGGAGTTATGTTTCATTTCTCGTTCCCTGGGGATGTTCTCGTCTGTCTTTCTTTACGACCCGATGCGTGTTGCAACCGTGGGAAGCGCCTCCCCTTGGTCGGGTGAGAGTGCCTCATGTGCGATTCTACGCACCCATCTTCCATGCATGTCCCGCTATCACTGTAGATGATTCTTTGCTTACCAAGGGCTCTTGCTGGTGCTCTCCTACGGGAAAACCTACTTGTTAAAAAGAACGGCATTCCGCCTCCGCTGTTGTTGTTTCGTGCACTTGTGCCCTCTGTTATGAGGGGCTTTGGTTTATCAGCGAAGATTTGCTCTGGAGCCTAACTCATTCTTTTGCTGGGCCTTGCCTGGTTTTCAACTATGGGCTAGTCAGGTGCCTTTGCCTGTGGGCCATCGTTTTCTCGCCGTGCGCTTGTCACTCTGTATTCTTGTTGACCGTTCCTTGGATTGGCGTGACTGCCCTTCTGTGGGAGAGATGTTGCGAGTCAACTGAACACATCTCGTCGTCGTTTCCTGGTCTCGTGGGCTGGCACTTGTGCCACAACAGATTTTCTTTGTGGGTCTTCTCTTTTTTGGCGACCTTCGTTTTGACGCGATTGAGTTTCTTGCCTTGCTCCTCGTTGGGCGTCGTTCCCAATTGTCAGCTTGGTCGCTACTACCGTTGCTGACCCATCACTGGTGATGAATTTGAGAACACCGCGAAGAGTAGATGGGATTGCTTGCAGCTGGAAAAGCACAGGGCGGCCTAGGAGAATGTTGTGCTCTGCCAGACGATCGACAACTGAGAATTCGAGCACCCTTCTTATCTCCTTTGCTCCGTCATGAATGTTCCCGTTGGCCAAATGCGGTGACCAGTGAAGCCAACTAGTAGTCCGTGGCACGGTGGCTGGATGCACTCTTTCCATTTGATTGGCAATTGACGAAGGCAATGCTCATAGATCACGTTGACTCTGCTTCCGTTGTTGATGTAAACTTGTTCTACACGGTGTTGACTAACAAAGCCGGTGATGTGCAATGGATCGTTGGGGTCCCAATGTTCTGTCCTGGGGTCATTTACTGAGAATGCTATGTTGAGGATGTTTTGGTGGTATGGCCCTGCATCCGAATATCGGTTTTGGTGGTTGGTGCATGGGCGGGGCCCGGTGATGGTGAGTATCTCCGCCCTTTTTTCGCGGTCTTTTGCTCCATCCTTTTGATTTTTGGGTTGGTGTTTATCTTCGTTGAATTTTTCCCTGAGGTCTTTTGCTATATCAACTATGTTCCCCACTAGTTGTTTTTCGTCAATCTCCCTGTTTAGCACTATACACTCGTTTGTATCGTGCGTTTTGCTTTTATGATACTCATAGAACTTGGGGTTGTCTTTATTTTCCTTGGCTGGGGCATTGTTGATTGCATGAACATCGGTATGACTACATTTTCTATCATCCCTGTAGAACGGTCTGTACCTTCTAGACATATGCCGGGGGTGACGATTGTGTCGCTGCTGGTCGCCATCTTGCCTTCCCTGCTGGGTCGAGATTGGCCGCGACACCGCCTCCTCCTGCTTTTCATATGCATTGACTATAGCTCTGATATTGGCCTCCTTTCACTCTTCCCCTTCAATTTGCCTTAGGAATTTTTCAACACGGAACTTGAGTTCGTCCCGAGATCTGGGGACAGTCCCCTACATCTTCTTCGATAGGGGGCCCAGGAGTAAACCTTGGGAGAAAGCGCCTGTTACCAGGAACTCTTCATGTCCTGGAACATTCAAGGTTGCCAGTGTGAACCGATCTTAATATTCACGGATTGATTCCCCCTCTCTCTGCTTGCATGCCATTACAGAGTTAGTGTCCCCTTTGCCTTTCCTCAACTGCATGAAACTGGAGATGCTTCCCGGCCTCAGAGTTTTGAACCACTTGCCTGCATTTCTGGTTAGGGTGCAAGGAAAATAAGTGCAGGTGAACCAACAATCCATGTTGAGGGATATCATCGTCCATTCATAATTGTTAATGTGGTCGTCTGGGTCTGTAGTACCGTCATATTTGGGAATGTGTGGGATCATCCCCGTGTGCGGAATCTCGTACTGCAGCAGCTTGTGGCTGAAATTAGAGCTGGCACTTCGCATAGGGTTGTCCATGTATGAGTATTACATCCCGACGTAGGCCATGTGCTGCTGAATTTGGTACGGGCTTGCATACATCTGGTTATGCATGGCCACTGGCAAGATGTACGGCTGATACTGCGATAGGTTTGTCGCCGATCCAAATTGTTGGATTCCGTACTGCCCTGCCGGAGGAGCCATATGCGGGCTCGTTCCTGTATACTGCTGAGCGTATGGGGTAAACGGTTGAGCCGTTGTCGTTAAGGGATTAAACTCAGATTATACTGGGAACTGGGTGTTGGGTCCATAATAGTCGGGTCCCTATCTTGTCGAGATCTGGCCGCCTGTGGTTTGCGGTTGGGATGGTGCAGGGGTTAGATCTAGCGTGTGTTGTACCAATGTGTTGAGGATCAGTGGTTGTTGTATATATATCGGTATGTATGGCAAACCTGTCATGGTGGCTTGTGGGTATACCATTGGGGAATATTGTGGCTGTGGTTGAATGGTGTGCGGGATCCACGTCCCGATGCCGGAGGTAAGTAGGAAAGACTGTTGTTGTGAAACAGGGATATCTGTTTGATGTGTTGTGACAATTTGTGGAGTTGTGGTTACGATCGCTACTTATGGAATTGTGTTGGCTGTTGGGCACCAGAGGCTGGCCGTGAGGGTTGCTGCTGTCTGTACTGCAGAACTAGATGGCGTTTGTGAAACCGGAGTGCGATTTGATGTGTGCTCTTCCTGAATGAAAGTTTTCCCTCCTTCTAGTGACTGCATCGGAAGCAGAGGGCTTTTTTCTAGTGCTCAGACACCATTGGGATCTCTCCTGCCATTGCTGCTCGTTGAATTTGTTGTGTGGATATATCGTTCTAGAGATACGCCCGGATGGCACCAAATGTTGTGATATGCCAGAGAATGGATGGGTCGAGATTGTCGGTGAACCTTGTAGAAACGACGTCCCCTGATATCACATTACAAAACAGAAGAGAGATCATTAGTCAATGTCCGGGAGGGGCTCCTGGGACGAAGCTCCGACGATCTAGTTAGTATGAGATCTGAGAGAGATGGTAAGTGATTACAGAAAAGAGAGAATTTTGTCCCCTTCTTCGTGAGGAAGAAGGATCCTTTTATAACTGTCTCAGAGGAATATCTCTCAATGGATTCTGTTGAGGATTCTCTTGTGAGGTGCGACGTGGCGGACCCATATTGGAGGGTCCTCCGTCACGTCTTTTTCCTCCTTCTCCCATTGGCTGTAATGAGATCTTCCAAATGTTCATGAAGATCGTGGCTATCGTCTGACGAGGGAGTGGGACTCTCTGATTGGTCCCATGTTTTCTTGGGTATGATTTTCTGGAGAAGGGGTTAGGGCGTGGCTCTACACCTTAACCGCCTTATCAGCGCCCCTCGTGTTGGCAAAGGGCCGAACATGGCTTGAGACTGGGTTCTAACCAGGCCATGCCCGGTGTCAGTTTGACTTCTCTTTTGATGTTTCCTGGAGGGATACGTTAACAGATATAAACATCATTTATAAAGCCTATAAGTCTGCGATTAAAGCTAGTGAGAAGATGGAGAGTGAACTAAGTCGTCTTAGATTACATTTCGAGGATAAGAAGCTTAAGATAGAGTCTTTAGAACATGAGCTTGCAATGTCAAAAGATGAATGTATCATTCTTAAGGACCAATGTGAAATCACTTATTCTAAAAGGAATGTTTTAATTTTTGATAAAAAACGTCTCAATGCCAAAATAGATGCTTTGCATAATGCCATAGATATTCTTGAAGAAAATGAACGGATGACTCACAATTTTCGTCATCCCTGGTGGATAGAACCTGGTATCGGAAGCGAGTTTATGAAACCTATTGCTCGTCCCTTGAAGGTGTTACAAAATCTAACTTTTATACGAGACATTCCGAACCGCAAACATTTGGATACCCCTGTCTCGCCATTGTTACCCCTTACTGAGACTTCGTACCAATTCTCATCCCTGATTCGTGAGTTTCAACCAATAGTTGTCAAAAGTCTTGATTCTATGCCTCTTCCACCTCTGATACCCTGGACCTGAATCAGACCTCGGAATTTTCCCCAAGCATTCCCAATAATGTAATTAAAATTCCAAACCACAGTCCTCCTCACAATTGTGTTGTTGAAGAAATCATTCCGGAGACAACTAGACCTGACTCGGATAAGTCAGATTTTGTCTGGGAATCTTTTGATAGTGGCGTTGAAGAAGAAATCGTAGTAGAATATTCATATGATTCTTGTGTTTCTGATTCTCAATTGATTTCAAAAACCACCTTAGTGCCAATTAAACCCAAGTTCAACAACCCATATGCTGTCCAAGCTTCCAAGTCATCATCTGACTCCAGGGAGAAACCCTCATTAAATAAAAGAGATGCCATCGATCCTAAGATAGAAGCCAAAATGCCCTAAAAAAGGAAATTAGGTCAAGACAAAACTCCAGGTTCCTTGAGAATTCCAAAAAGAAAGTATTTTCAACTGTGAGATCGACCACTAGGAACCATAACACGTTTGTGCCTGTTAAGATTCTTAGAAGGCCATCCATTACTCCTAGCTCGGTAGTTCAAAACAAAGTTGTCAGTCCCATTTCGAAAAAGTCTGTTGTTACTTGTCCCACAAGAAATAACTCTCCTCGGATTGTTTCCTCTGTGTTTATTGCTAAATATGATGGTACGATTTTTAAACCTCAACAACCTTGAAAACAAAATGTACCATCAACAGCAGCAAAAAAGAACGATTTGTTAAAAACACTGTCACTCAAAAACTTTCAAAGAATTCAAAACAAAAATTTGAGTGGAGAGCTAAAAGTGTTGAAAAAGATATTGCTACTTCAAGATATTGCTAAAAGTCTGTTGTTACTTGTCCCACAAGAAATAACTCTCCTCGGACTGTTTCCTCTGTGTTTATTTCTAAATATGATGGTACGATTTTTAAACCTCAACAACCTTCAAAACAAAATGTACCATCAACAGCAGCAAAAAAGAACGATTTGTTAAAAACATTGTCACTCAAAAACTTTCAAAGAATTCAAAACAAAAATTTGAGTGGAGAGCTAAAAGTTTTGAAAAAGATATTGCTACTTCAAGTAACACTGTGATCCCTACAACTCCAAAAACAGTCGGTCTGAGAAAAGTTGTTCCAAAACACCCTATTGTTGAATAGGATTTCTGGATCAATGAAAAGACTTTGGCATTTTGCTTCTTTCCCAAAAGATCTCGGAACAAGCCCTCCGAGACACTTGTTGCTTAACACTCACAAAATTGAATGGAATGATTCCTCTCCCTTGGTTGCCTTCACTGCCCGTGCATCCATTCTCTTTTTCTATTCCAGTAGTCTTATGCGGTCTGGTCTGTCCATTAGTTTCTTAAATCATAGTAGTTAGGAGGTTGTTGTCCTAATGAGTGTAGCGGAGTGCTCCCTATCCTATTACTCATCTATAGGACTATCACCCTTGCTTTCCATGTCTCTACCTTTCTTTCCTAGTCCTGAGTTTTTCTTCTTGACTATTGCGGGTTTGGCACTATTCAATACTAAATATCTACTCGTGGATCCAAGTCCAAAGCCCATGCCGAAGTCCCAAAATCTAACTCGGAGCCTATAAACTCCAAAATTCACTAATTTTTGAAGGCACTCTGTGCTTCGGAACAAGATACAATATGGTATATTGATAGTGCTTGTTCCATGCACCTGGCGGGGCAGGAAGATTTTATGCGTGATCTCAAACTCTCACCAAGTGCAAGCTATGTGACGTATGACAACGACTCCAACTCTCATATCCGAGGTTATGGCATCATCACCAATGGAAACTTCTCTGTCTCAAATGTGGCATACGTAGCTGAGCTGAAGC
Source organism: Lactuca virosa (assembly GCF_052849685.1). Lineage (NCBI taxonomy): Eukaryota > Viridiplantae > Streptophyta > Magnoliopsida > Asterales > Asteraceae > Lactuca > Lactuca virosa. The sequence continues at coordinate 316,785,207 of NC_136430.1, read as the reverse complement.
ATAATCTAATTAGTGTGGCTCAACTTACTGATGCAAATCGTCGAGTTGAATTCTGCAAGAGACACAGCTATGTCATGAACGAAGACCGGTAATAATGTTTGATCAAGTGAAATCACAACCAGAACATGTATCCTCTTGAAATCAACATGATCATTGGCAAACCTCAACTCTGTCTACTCTCAAAGGTAGTTCCTGATGTCAGTTGGTTATGACATCGAAGGCTTGCTCATCTAAATTTTCAATATATGAATAATCTTGTTTCCGGTGAAATGGTCAGAGGTCTGCCTCTCCTCAATCTTGAAAACGAACATCTCTGTGCTAGCTGTGAATGTGGGAAGCAATAGAAGAATGGTCATCCTATCATCATCGAAAAATCAATCTCAGAACCGGTAGAACTACTTCATATAGATCTCTGTGGACCCTCTACTGTAGAAAGTCTAGATCACAAGAAATACATTTTTGTGATTGTGGATGATTTTACAAGGTTCACCTGGGTTTTCTTCCTTAGGCTCAAGTCAGAAACAACCTCGGAACTCATCAACTTTATCAAAGGAATTGAATTTCTCGTCAAACTGCCTGTTCGACGAATTCAAAATGATAATGGTTCGGAGTTTACTAATGTCACCATTGAGAAATTCCTCTCCGAGAAAGGTATTGACCATAATTTCTCAGCTCCCTACACTCCTCAACAAAACTTTGTGGTTGAACGAAGAAACATAACCCTAGTTGAAGCTGCTCGATCGATGCTTAACTTTTCAAATCTTCCACTTTATCTTTGGGCTGAAGCAGTGTCCACAACTTGCTTCACTCAGAATCAAACCCTCATCAATCGTCGCCTCAATATAACTTCGTACGAATACATGAATGGTCGTAAGCCGAGTATCTCCTTTCTACATGTCTTTAGATGTCGATGCTTTATAAAAATAATCGTGATCAACTCACTAAATTTAAGCCAATAGCAGATGAAGCAATCTTTCTTGGATACTCAGAAAAATCAAAAGCTAATCGAATCATGAATTGTCGAACTTGTGCTCTTGAAGAAAGCTTTGATGTCACCTTCGATGACAACTATGTTCGGAATTCTGGCCTAATCCATGTCACAACCCACATCATGGAGTCCGATGCTCCATCGCCAAGATGTCCGAATGCTTAAATCATTCATGAAGTCAATTTTGAAACCCTCTTCGGACCTTCTTAAACAACTTTCGAATTGAAATCCCAATCAAGACAAAATCTCATCAACTGCAGCTCCAATCTCACTAATTGTTTCCAGTCCGACAGCCACATTTCCTCCATTTGATTCCGAACCGATTCAAAATTTTTAGGTTGAGGGGGAGAATGGTATTCCCTCTATTGAATCAAATGTTGAAGGATTCCAAGATACAGCGGATCAATTTGCTGAATTCGATTCTATTCCGGACAACAACGACCATAACGCCAACTTCTTTGACTTTTTGGACGAAAATGACGCTGATACCTCCGGTTCAGAAGTTAAAAGGGAGCATCATCCTCAAATTCTAGTTGTTTAGGGGGAGCAACACAACCCCATTGTTGATGTCAGATCATCTGTTGCAGAAGAGCTTCCAAGAATACACGTCTAGACTAAGGATCATCCTCCAAACCAAGTGATTGGAAATCTAAATGCCAGTATACAAACTCGTTCTGCCACCAACATCCAAAATGAATGTCATTTCTCGGGACTTATCTCAATGGTTGAAACAAAATCCATCAAGGAAGCACTTGAACATGCTGACTGGATTACAACCATGCAAGTAGAATTGGCAGAATTTGGCCGAAATAAAGTGTCGACTCTCATCCCTCCTCCTCAGGATCATCCCATTGTAGGTACGAGATGGGTGTTCTGAAACAAGCTATACAACATTGGAGTTATCATTCGAAACAAATCAAGATTGGTGGCCAAAGGATTCACTCAGATTGAAGGACTTGATTACGACGAGAACGTTGCTCTTGTTTCCCGTCTTGAAGCCATCAGAATCTTTCTTGCTTATGCAGCTCACAAAGGCTTTAAAGTTTACCAAATGGACGTAAAAAGTGCCTTTCTTAATGGTGAATTGGCTAAGTGAAGTGTATCTTCCATAGCCTCCCGGTTTTGTCAATCCATCTTATCCAAATTATTGCTACAAACTCCGAAAAGCTATTTATGGCCTCAAGCAAGCTCCTCTCGCATGGTACGAGACTCTCATCGAATTTCTCAAGAGTTCTTGTTTTCAAAGAGGCATTATCAATCCTACCCTGTTCCGAAGATCAAATGGAAAACATCTCATGCTGGTTCAAATCTACGTGGACGATATTATTTTTAGATCCACCGATCCATCAATGGTTGCTGATTTTACGAAGCTAATGGTTAGTTGATTCCAAATGAGTATGAATCGTGAACTAAGTTTCTTCCTTGGTCTCCAAGTAAAACAAACCAACAGAGGAATATTTATTCACCAAGAGAAATACATTTCTGAGCTCCTTAAGAAATACTCAATGGACACCTATGCCTCTTCAAAGGTACCTATGAGTTTTAGACATAAGATATTTTCGGACCCATCAGGTGTTGCTATTGATGAAAAGAAGTATAGAGGAATGATTGGCTTGCTACCCTACCTAACAACATGTCGTCCATACATCATTTTTTTCTACATGTTTGTGTGCCATATTTCAGGTCAATCCAAATATGTCTCATCTTTTGGCGGTCAAACAAATATTACGATACCTTAAAGGTACAAAGACTCTTGGAATCTGGTACCGCGCAAATGAGAGTTTCCTCCTATAAGCATATTCTGATTCGAACTATGACAGTCTTCAATTGGACAGAAAAAGCACCTCTGGTGCCTGTCAATTTTTGGGTGGAAGATTGGTTAGCTGGTCATCTAAGAAACATAACTGCATTTCACTTTCAAGAGCCGAAGTGGAATACATTCACTACAAGAAAAAAGGGCTTTTGTGACTAAAATATCAGAGACTAATTATTCAGTCTTAGATACCATGTATCCGGGACTGATGAGTTAGTCTCAAATACTATCTAAGACTGGTTTTAATGTGTGAAACATTAGAGACTGACCAAACTTATTCGAGGCTAAAATCCAGTCCCTAATTTGTTTGCGTCAATTTAGGTTTTGTAGGAAACATATTGGGGACTGAATTTCAGTCTCGAATAGTCTAACCCCAACTTTGACTTTGGAGGAAAAGTTATGTGGGACTAAATTTCAGTGCCTGATAGACTTGCATAAATTTTAATTGTCATTGTCGTGACCACCACCACCTCCATTTCTATGGCTGCTACTGCCATAACCACCAACGCCGCCTCCGCAATCACTACCACCATCACACACCCTGCCACCACCCCATCTACCACCACCATCACCACCACCCATCTATGCTACCACCACCAGCACCCATTCCACCACCATCATTACAACCATCATCGTTTTCGTTGCAGCCACCACAATCACCCATGTTGCCACTGCCAACTTCACAACCACCACCACCACTACCCCATCTGCCACCACCACCATCACCATTGTCGCCATCGTTATCTCTACGAATGTCACCCTCACAACTGCCAACGCCTTCTATGCGACCACTACCTCCATAATCATTTGTCGCTACCGCTACCTCCACAACCATCAACACCACCTTCGTGACCACTACCCCCACCGCTACCACCACTATCTTTTTCGCAACCACCAACACCACCTCCGCCACTACTACCACCAACTTCCGCCACCTGTAACCCTTTTGTTACCAGCACTACCACCACCACATTCGCCGCGACCACCACCACCATTATCACCACTAGGGATGACAACAAAAAAAAGATACCCACTTTCACAACCAAAAACAAATTTCATAGCTGTGCAATTACAAACTTGTCTACACAATCAAATTTGTAGCTATCTAACAACAAAATTAGGTAAAAAGCTATTTTTGTAAATATTCATCTACAAAATTGGCTACTAATTAAATTTCCTTACAAATATAAAAGAATTAAAATATTTCAAAATTATAACTTTCAAAAATTTAAATTGAAAATAAAACTCCCCCCAAAACACTAACCCCCCCCCCCCCCAATTAATTATGTGCTCCTGTCTTGATAGAAAAACACGTCTTCCTTCGCTAGGGTTTCACATTGTTTGTACCCTTCCGTCTCCCTTATTTCTTTCTAAAACACACATTAGGTGAGATGAGATGTAATCCAATCGAATGATAATTGGGGAAGAACAAGATTTACATAAGCTAATGGTGGTGGCTTCACAAAATTTGTACTCTTTGTTCTCCTTTATTTCTTACTTCACCCTATCTATCTAACTACTTGTCTGTTTCAAATCTGATTATGAACTTGGATTCTTGAAGTTATGGTTTTTGTTTTACTTCAAACCGTCCAAGTGTATTGAATTAGAAAAATCTGATTATAAACTTGGATTCTTGCTTTTGTATTTTTAGTTCATGAGATGTTTAAAAAACATAACTATGTTTCAAGTTTCAAAAATAATAAATAAAAATATTTTTATAAATTTGGGCCCACCAAGAGCCATAGTTAGTTGTTGTTTCCATTTGGTAGTTTTTTTTATCGTTGTTGATACCGGCAAGACCCAGCCAGATGATGTCTGCTGGTTGGTAGTGAGAGGACTCTTAGTACCTGCATACCCAAAAGGGGGCACTGGTTCAAAAACAAGAATTTTTCTCTTTCTTGCTCTCCCTTAGCAGCGGGAAAGACCAAAAACATGGAAAGTAAAGGCTCTGGGCATGTCCTCTTCGCTTCCCAAGAGATTGGATTTAGGTAAAAGGGCCTTGTCGGCCACCGCTTTTATTTTCATTCATTTTTCCTATTAAAAAAGAAAATAAAAGACCCCTAAGAAGAAGCCCAAAGAAAGAGTCTTCTTACAGGTTAGTTGATATCTTTCCAATGTGACCTCTGATCTTCCTTGCTCCTTAAGGAGGAAATCAATAGCCTTTAAGATAAGAGGCTAGCTCCTGTCTTGGTTGGGTATTAATAGCATTCAAGGTTAAACATGACTCCTACAGAGTTAGCAAAATACGAAGTTCTCTTCTTTCTTTTTTATTTTGACTTGGTTGGCAGGGTCGGGGCCTTTCTCGCTGGGCGAGTGCATCCGATTTTGAAGTCCTTTCCTAAACCACTTCCCTTTTAGTTGCTGAAAGATAGACAGAAGGATTTCTAAATGACATTGAGTTCCACGAATATTCAGGCTAGAAAGATGCTATTTGCTGCTATTCTATCTATTTGTGCATCAAGTTCGAAGAAGATCCCAATCTATAATGAAGAAATGATAGTAGCTCGTTGTTTTATAGGCTTTATCATATTCAGTCGGAAGAGTTTAAGTAAGACTTTGAAAGAGACTCTCGACGGGAGAATCCAGGCTATTCAGGAAGAATCACAACAATTCCTCAATCCTAATGAAGTAGTTCCTCCAAAATCCAATGAACAACAATGATTAATTAGGATCAGCTTGCGAATTTGTGGCACCGTAGTAGAATCATTACCAATGGCACACAATGCGCCTAAGTGCAAAAAGATAGTGCAAGCTTTGTTATGGAGAAACGTAAATGTTAAGTCAACAATACTTCCAAATGCCACTTCTTCCCGTCGCATCCGTTTTCAGGGCGATCAAGTCACAAGTTTTCACTTCTCAGTGAGTGAAAGATTTGTTGGGAGGGGAGATTTGCTCCTCATCCGGGGGTTCATTTAATTCATTATGAATTCAAAAGTGAATGTCTTAAAAACTTCATAGAATTCATGATCGGCCATTCCATTTGTGCTTTCAGCAAGTAGGCGACACGAATCTATTTCTATGCTTCAATCGGATACCAATTGCTTGGATGAGTTTAAAGCTTCGAGATGACTTGCAGAAAAAAAGCTTTCTAGGTTTGTCTTTTGTCTCCATAACAAATGGTCAATTTATTGATGGGCGAACGACGGGGATTGAACCCGTATGTGTTGGATTCACAATCCACTGCCTTGATACAGTTAGCTACATCTGCCCCTACCCCCACACATGTTTCAGTCTCTATCTATGATCATATCCTTTCTGAACTCCCCTATGAACGCTATCAAAGAAAAGCTTTTTCCTAGACTATAGTTCCAAATCTATTGTTCTCTTTCCGAATTAGGTGAAACAAACAAAGAGGTTGGGCTGTTCACTTCATTGATTTGACTGAACTGTACTTAAGATTAAAGAGAGGGGCCGGGTGCCTATTTTCACTCAGCCTGATCATGAACTCATAAACAAGATGGAGTCTAATATATCCCTTGTTTGACTTAAATCCAAAGATATGATGCTAACGTTCCAAAGGAACAAGCTGCTCAGACTAAGGGATACTTATAGGACTCTGAACCTATGAGAGAAGCAAACACTTCTTTGCTTTGCAGTAATTTTTTTTTCTAGGAATTCTTCTATAAAGTCTTATGCTTCGATATTTAAGAACACTGAATGTGCCCAGAAATAGAAAGCTTCTGAATCCTACAAGGAGAGCAGCCTGACACATCTATAAAAAGTACAAGAATCAAACTTTAAGAGCTCCAGAAGGATTACTAAACGTTGAATATCCCTATGATGCTAGCCAGTGAAAAAGGAAGGAGTCTACTTCTTTGCTGGCTTGACTCCAGAAATAGTAGAGGAAGGAAGCGATGATCGGTCTATCCCATTAAGCGTAATCCCGCTAACCAATGAAAGGACTACTCTTCTTTGACTGTGAGTGATGACACCGGATCCGAGCTAAGTGAGAGACGATAAATGTGATTAAACTGCTTTATACTACTCAATTTATAAGTCTTGCCTAAGTCCTATACTTGAATGAAGCATCCTGGTTGAAAGTCGTATTTGCTTTTGCTTTTCTTGTTCTTTTTTCAACAAAAGAATTAAGGTGATAGAGTCTTAAAGGAGACGCTAGGCTTTGGAATTAAATGGAATGATTCCTCTCCCTTTGTTGCCTTTACTGCCCTTGAATCCCTTCTCTTTTTCTATTCTAGTAGTCTTATGCGGTCTGGTCTGTCCATTAGATACTGATCGATCCAGAAAATGAGAGTGCGAAGGATTTTGTTCGCTCGAGGCTTAACAGAGAGTCATATCTGTTCTTGGTGGACTGTAGTCTACTACAACAGGAGAAAGAAAAGCAGGCCATCATATAAGACCCTCTTTACGCTCTCTCTTTCTGCTCCCTCCTGTCAGCGATATTTAACACTGAAACATATCTGCTTAGATTTGAAAGAAAAATATTGGATAAGTAGTCATGGTGAAAAACATATGTGGTCTACTTTTAAAGATTCTTTCATGTTTCTGTTTTAACTACTAGTGTGGTATAGAGTCAAGATAATTGAAGTGACCAGTAGTTGCATTCATTTCATTCTCAGCATTTACATTATAGTCTAGTGGACTACTAAGACATACCTTCCAAGTTTCACCTTTACTTCGTTTGTCTGTGCATGACCAAAATGGATGGCTTTATGTTTTGGTTTGAAATAACCCATAATCACCTCCTTAGTTTATGGTAGCTAGTTTTAATTTGGTTTCTTAATTTAAACAGTGTTCATGGCATAATAAATTGTAAGCATTATAATTTTTACCTCTTAAATGTGTAATGATTTTCTGCAGTATTTTTTGTAGGGTTTGGAAGATGCACCGGTAGTTTTCTGAGCTTAAACAATATTTGGGCACATCAACCCTTGATTACTAGTAGATTTTCTACTCCAATCAAACATCTTTGATGAAGTCATTTTCTTGCTATTTAAATGATTAGATTTTATATTTATCTTTTTTAAGAATCTGGACTCTGTAAATTTAATTAATCAAGATAGTGATTTTATTAAGGACATAACCCTGTCTCACTCTATAAGTTATTTATAAATTCCATAACATGACTGATTAATATTCAAATAGATGTTTTTTTTCTCATATTGAAAACGACTCTTAATCTAATTTTAACATATGCTTCTGTACTACAAATTTGTATCAAAGAAGACTTGAACCTTAACAAATTGGTTGAGGGACACAAATTAGATTTCATCCAACCTGTACTAACAATTACCAAACAGCCCCAAGACTAGTTACTAAAACAACCCTTGCACTTACAATTACCAAACAAGCCCCATGCAAGTTCCTGTCACAAAAACCATTTTTGTTATTTTTTTATAGTTACCATTTTTGTAATTATTTTGTCTGTATAGAGTCGTTTTCTGTAATGTTTTGGACATGGGTCTTTTCTGTAATTTTTTGACAGAGACCTTTCTGTAATTTTCTTATAGGGACTTTTTTATGTAATTTTCTTACAAGGATATTTTCTGTTTTTATGTTAAATGCTTAATTGATTATGTATTTGTTGTTGGTTCTATTTTCTAACCTTTAAATATTGGAGGAATTGACTTGATAAGTTTGTGTGTTCTTTTACAGTGACATTTGACTTAGTTGTGCGGTATAAATGTAGGTGAAACGTTCATGAAATTCACCTACAGTCTTTGATGTGTTCGTGTATACTTATACCAAGGCGAAACAAGTCCATGTAAGTTTATTTTATTCTATATCATATATTTGTTTAAATATTCTGTAACTTATTCTAACTTTATCATTGTAGGAAACTTTTGAGTATTTGCGTGATAATTAGGTAGCTATAGGGAAGAAGTTCATGATAGTGATCTATATTATGAAGTTGCTGGAGGACATGATCATGATAAAAGACTATATGGAAAGACGTTCATCGTTGACATGATTGTTCCAACTACCAACTCTTTTGAAACTTGTACTTCACTAGATCCAAATACCTAAAACTACAAAATCAAAACAAAGATTCAAAAGCTAAAAGAAATTGTAGAGCAACAATAAATGTTTATAAAGAATAACGACAACTACGAATATCCAAGGTTTGGGTGATATGGTCAAAGCTTTTACAAGTGATAACTTTTTGATTGTGTGTTTACTGCTTATAGCTACATTCAGCTTTTTAATTAAGTTTAAACTTGTATCAGAATTGTCTCAATCGTCCTTAAAAGATGAAGCAGATATGAAAATTACAGTTCATTTATTTATTACCCGCCCATTTCATGTATGAACAACAAAGAATTGTATATTTTGGTCACTATAAATGCTAGTTTGAGACTAAAGTTTAGTCTCAAAAAGTAGCATTTGCAACTGACTATTACTACTAAAATTATGTATCTTAGTCCTAGTAAACACGTATTAGAGTCTAAATGATCCGAGAATGATAATCAATCACTGAGAAATCAGGTTAAGGATTGAATGACATTGTATCTAGTAAATGAAAAACCATGTTAGGGGCAAAATGACATTATATCTAAGACTAATATCCAGTCATTGAAAAATCATGTTTTCCTGTTTGGGACCGAATGACATTGAATCTAAGACTGATATTCAGTCCTTGAAAGTTAGTCTCAATGATTGATATTGATTTTAATGAAAAATATTAGAGTCTGAATGATGTAGTATCAAAGACTAATATTTAGTCCCCAATAAATAATATTAGGGACTGATGTGACATAAAATTTTGGATTTGAAGAAATCATATTAGCGACTGAATGAGAAAGTTTCAAAGACCGATTTTTTTGTCTCTGATGCTTTGGTGTATTAGTGACTGATTTTTAGTCCCAGATACATAAAAAAACCACTATCTAGGACTAGGTATCAGGGACTAGCTGGGGACTAGCTAAATCAGTCCCTGATTCTCATCAGAGACTGATTATTGACAAACTGAGACTGATTATGTCTGTCATTGATACCCCTTTTTCTTGTAGTGATTGATGCTGCTAGTTGCACGTCTCAAGTTCTTTGGATGAAATCACAACTTTTAGATTATGGTTACCGGTTCCAACGAATTCCAATCTATTGTGATTGTCAAAGTGCCATTGCGATTTCACACAATCCAATTCAACACTCCATGATGAAGCACATTGATATACGGTACCATTTCATTAAAGATCATGTTTTAAAAGGAAACATTGAACTTATTTTTGTTCCATCTGACAATGAAATTGCTAATGTCTTTACTAAGGCATTAGACGAAACCAAATTCAATGGTTTTCTGAAGAAAAAAAATGGGTATGATGTTTCCTGATCCTCAATTCCTTCAAGAAGCTTGCACTCTCTGATGTTATCATCAGGAAGTGAAATAATTCTGAAGTCAACATTATTTTTCATCTCGGAATCGTTTCCTCTCGGAATAAATAGGATCGTTTTATGTGTCTTTTTATCTAACATTTTCTTCTAGTCTAAGTTGTATAGCTCACTCAATATTTTAAAGTTTATGACCAATATAGTCACACTAGTATTTTGTTTGATCACGCCTCGAAATCCATCTCAAAAAGTGTGTTATGAGGATCATCTCGGAATTCAAGTCCAAAATAGTAATTTGTGTTCGCCTCTTACCTTTATCCGAGATCTGTTTGTTCATGTCTCGGAATCTCAAAATCTGTTTAAATATGTCCTTTAAGATCTTCTTACATTTTACCTCTGATATTCAGTATGAGTCTGTGCAATCTCGAACTCTATATCATGTATAAGCTTTTTCATTCTCATCTCGGAAGTATCTTATGACAATTCATCTCGGAACTTTCATGCTCCGAGATCAGTTTGACAAATCATCTTGGAACTTCCTTGCTCCGAGATCACTTTCTTTAAAAGAAGGTCAAAAAGTTTTTCATTATTATCTCTGAAATGTTTTTTTTCTTAATAACTTAAATGGTTATTTTTTCAATGATGATTATCCTTTAATCTTTGTACATCACACTTTTTGCACACGTCTCAATAAAGTAAACATCTTGTCAATCAAACGACAGTTTCCATTTTGCACGTCTTTCCATAGTATTCTTTTGTCCTTCCAGGTCAACTCATACCAAATGTGGCAACACATTAAATGCGATCCAATCCATATACGGGTTTCATCATTACACCTTTTTTAACCCGACCGACTTTCATCCAACCTATAAAAGGTCACCAAAACCCATTTGATACTTTACACGCTCATCACTTTCATCACTTTCTCTCTACAAATTATTCTTCGAGCTTTCAAAACATGCAACAATGGCGTCCTCTCAAACTGCCCCCAAAATCACCATAACTGCTCCCAAGAAGAAATCCACCAAGGGCCCTGCCTCATCGTCTTCAACTGAACCATTCCTTCGAGACTCCACTCAACTATCCTCCTTGGATCCCATGGACTATGATGAGTCCATCCGGATTATGATCGAGTTCATATCCCTTCATCCCATCTCTGTTCCTCTCACAGAAATCCCCGATTCACCCATTCCACTTCGTCTTCTTCACACCGCCTTCGACAAAATCAAGATCGAAGATGGAGTCCTAGAGATTAGGATTACTGGTGATCGTATTGTACCAGTCTCAAAGCAAACATTCTTAAGGGCCATTGGATTTCCAGAAAACCCTAAGGGTGTCACAGTTCAAGAACCATCGTCTGAAGAGTTTCAGACGTTTCTAAACCACATTGGGTATGCTGAAGAGTTTAAAGCAAAAAATGTTCAAGAAATCTGGATTCCATGGGTTATGGAAAGCTCTCATGTACCTCATCCTTCGAGGTCTCTCAGGGAAACATGGAGGAACGGACACTATAAGCAAAGACTGGCTCTACGTCGTCTACATCATCTACTCCGGAAAGACGAACGTTGTCGACTTGACCAAAGTCTCATGGAAAGACTTTTAGAAGTTTGCTGTGAAAAGAAAGCCTCAAGAGATATAAGTCCAAGATTCTGGGCTCTTACCATTCAAAAACTCTACCGAGAGAGGCGTGAACCAATTCCAGTCGATACCATTCCAAAACAGGAATTTCTGACCTTCAAAGCTATTAAGACTTATCGCCTTCCGAACCAGGAATTTTTCGGACCTATTCGTAGACTGACTGAGCACATGTTCCCCACTCTACCATCTGATTCTCCCTATTTGAAACATCATTTAGAGACTTCAATTGTGAACGACCCTACACAGTCTACCCCCATCTCCATTGAGCCCACCTCGGATGTGGCCAAGTCAGTCTCCACTGGCGGAAAGAAAAAGAAGGCTGCTAAAAGAAAGATCTCTCCTTCTAATCCAAAAGCCAAAAGAGAGACAAAGTAGATACTTCCTCTCAAAATGAATCTATCAAAGACATTCCGACTGACTCTGGTCATCCTCTCACCCTATTCGCACACTCTTCCGAAGTACCCTTCGGTGTTTCAAAATCACCTGCACACACTCACGGGGAGTCTCCACATAATCCACCCTCACCTTCCTAACAAGGTGATGTCGGTGTTGAACAAAGTCCCATGCTACCCCCTGGAACACACTCATGAGTCATCTCGGGTACCCCTCCTTCTTCTTCTACACAAGCATGATTCGAGACCCTTGTCTCGGATCCTAAGCATTCTGAAGTTGGGGTAGTACCACCAACCTCGGAAGCCACAACTGTTCTGATACCTGGCTCAGGTAAAGGACGATCAGGTACTGTCGATCCCGATTGGCTAGACTTTTTTAGCAGGGCTCATACAAGGCATCCAAAGCTCACTTGATCACAAGTTGAATCAACTCTCATTTCGACGAGAAATCGAGCAATCCAGAGCAACACACCTTTTGTTCCTCCATCATATGGCGTCACTGATCAAGAGTTTGCATCTGGAGAGACCCATCAAGAGAACATTCCAAAGACCTCCCACCATGATGAATTACATTCAAATACTGATGAGGAACATTCTTCAGAATTCATGTTCGATGATGATAGTGTCTCCATTGCAGCTCCTCCAGTGATATCATCTTTTCACATTCTTATGAAGCCATATTTATCAAGGCCCGTATATGACTTTGGCCTTTCATTGTCCTCATCAGAGCCTGTGGATGAAGATATTCATGTTGATGTTCACGTTCACCACACTCTCGGAGGTGAAACAGAATCCATTCCTCCCAAGAATGAGCAAACAACCATATCTAACCCAGATCCAGTCAGATATGAACATCATTTATAAATCCTATGAGTCTACGATTGGATATAGTGAGAAGATGGAGAGTGAACTAAATAATCTTAGATTACATTTCGAGAATAAGAAGCTTAAGATAGAGTCTTTAGAACATAAACTTGCAATGTAAAAAGATGAATGTATCATTCTTAAGGAAAAATGTGAAATCACTTATTCTAAAAGGAATGTTTTAATTTCTGATAAAAAACGTCTCAATGCCAAAATAGATGCTTTGCATAATGCCATATATATTCTTGAAGAAAATGAACGGATGACTCACAATTTTCGTCATCCTTGGTCTAAAGAACCTGGTATCGGAAGCGAGTTTCTAAAACCTATTGCTCGTCCCTTGAAGGAGTTACAAAATCTAACTTTTATATGAGACTTACTGAGACTTCAGACCAATTCTCATCCCTGATTCGTGAGTTTCAACCAATAGTTGTAAAAAGTCCTGATTCGATGCCTCTTCCGCCTCTGATACCCCTGAACCTGAATCAGACCTCAGAATTTTCCCATAGCATTCCACAGCTCTTCTGCCTCTGATACCCCTACCCATTCCGAACCTCTAGTCCACTAAGAGAGTTATAAAGCCAAGTCTGAGAGTTCCACCTCGGACACAGGATCATCAGCTGAAAATTTTGTTGACCCCTTTGCCTTATTGGAACTCCGAGACAATGGGTCTGTTGCAGTCTCCAAAGTTGAATCCTTAGACAAGTATGTTGCCCAACTTGATTCTAAACTTGATGCTAAAGTGTCTGGTCTCGACACTAAGCTTGATGTCATTCTCCTCTCCCTCTCGGAAATCAAGAAACCAGAGCCCTCGAATGAAGAAAGGTCACAACAGCTGGATCAACTCATCTCCCTCCGACTCAAGCACACCATTGAGGAGTTTGAGCAAAAATATAATTTGAGTCTTGATCACTACCTCGACACCATCACCACCATGTTGAATGTTCATGATGACATGATCAGCGCCAGCAACGAGCTGATAAAACAAACTCGTGTCAGGCATGAAAAGCAGATTCAGAGTATGGAGAAGGAGATCATGAAGAAAGATGAGATGAATCTCATCATGCATCAAGTCCTCATCAAACTCCTCCGAGCCTGCTGGAATATAGTAGATGTTCCAAACAATAAGTTCGATGAAAATTTTTCCATCCTTGCCACTTTATTCGACCACCTCAAAGCTCAGGCTCCAACTTCTGAAGCCTATGATTCCCTCACCCTGTAGATGAAAACCAACTTTCATAAGTTGTTTGATCAACTCTCAGAATTTTAGAGCTTAACTTTACTTGCCTCAGTTGCAGGGCCATCCGATGTAAGAGGGGGGAAGGTCCAAGAAAAAGAGATCAATCTATCTCTTGGAAGCCTGCCTCGGAGTTTAAACTCCGAGATGATTCTGATGATGATTCTGTTCAATTTGTTTCCATAGGTACTCCGTCTGATGATGATGAAGAAGATGACAAGTATATCACAAATGTTATGGTAGGAATTCAAGATCCTAAGAAATTTCTGGCGAAAGTTCTTTCTGAGGAAGAGCAAAGGTTATGGTCTGCTGTCTCTTGGCTATCATCCTTAGCTGATGTTCTACAAAGAAGCCATGAAATGGAAAAGGAAAATACCAAGCTTACAATCAACACTTTCTGAGCTACTCAGTCGATGGCCCACATCTTCCACACCAGTCCTGACCCTGTTGGCCTCTAGATCGAGAATCGGAAGTGCTGGATGTAACATCATGATTTTTTCTCCAAAACATTCTTTATTTTTAAGAACACTTTTTAACCAGAATACGTTTGCATAAGTCTTATTTTGAATTTTATGAAAAAAATCACCAATGTTACTTTATAACCAAAAACAAGCTTCACCAAAATTAAAGTTCATAAAACCAACTCCAAAACAAATTCTCAAAAGCCAAGTGTAATGAAATCTTCACGACATGACCAAAATGGTATCATTACTAAAAACCATGATTTTTCAAACAATTTTTTTTCTCATTTTTAAAGCATTTATTTAAAAGAATATGTTAGCGGAAGTCTCATTTCAAATTTCATAAAAACATCAAATGTTACTTTTATTACCAAAAACAAAATTCATAAAAATTAAAGTTCATAAACCAATCCAAAACAAGTTCTCAAAAACTAATGTTATGAAAACTTAACGACATGTCCAAATGGTATCAATACTAAGACATAAAATGGAATGTAACTACCCAAGAGCCCCAAATCCTCAAGAAAGCATTAAATCATGCTACCTGTACCAATGCAAGGCAAAATCCACAAACAAAGAAACAAGTGTTAGCAAATTCTAAGTGAATCAACGATAAGTATAATGTTAGTAAAACACACATAGCATATCATCACATACATCACATACAACACCTACATCACACACATCACATACATCACTAGAGTATCATTAAGGTCTACCATTGTTATTTAGATTTTAATATTAGAAAAATATTAATTATACCTAACCTAACATTAGGTTCATCACTACCCTGTAAGGTATGTTGGATTTGGTGTCTAAGCCCATTACTATAACTGGGATGTACTTGACCCGATTGTAGCATCATCCTTTTGGGTTTCCTTTATCAGTGCCATTTGATAGGATGGACTTTTGAGAATAAGGTTATTTGTGATTTATTAATATATTATAAGTATAATATATTAATTGAGAAATCATATTATTTTTAGTATTGATCAAGAATTAATTTGGAATTAATTTTGTGATCAAAAGAGACTAATTAAATATATGGGGATTGATTATGTAAATCAATGATTCTTATAGTGTGGGCCAATGATCCATGATTTTTTAGATGTGCTAAACCAATGAGACAATCCATGGATAGTCCATGGAGGTTTAACCCATGGAGCATAAGAATGTGAAAGGTCATGGAGGGTTTGCATGAATGTGACCCTAGCTTAGTAACACTATAAAAGCATACCCATAGTCCCAAAATCGGCTACCCCATTCATTCTATGAGAATGAAATTGATTTTGTGCTAAGTCACTTATTCTCTCAAGCCTCCTCTTTCATTTGGTGTTTGTGAACCATTAGAGGCATCACACTTGAGGTGCTCAAGCTTTTGAAGGCCAAGAACTACAATTCCTACTAAGAGGTAAGTTATCTAACTAGTTGTATTGTTCAATTGTTCAATTGTATGCTAGTTAGGGAGAATGCTTTGGAAAAATTGAAAATGGATGTATAACTAGAGAAAACATAGATCCAAAGAATTGAGGGTTGCATGTGCACCATAGGAGTGTTATAGTGCTCAAAACCCAACAGTGGTATTAGAGCCTAGGATTGTTTATGTTATACTTGATGCCTACTAGTTTTCAAAGTTGAAAAAACTCAAATTTCTGGCTTCTGACTGATGAACTCGCCGAGTC
Organism: Lactuca virosa; assembly: GCF_052849685.1. Lineage (NCBI taxonomy): Eukaryota > Viridiplantae > Streptophyta > Magnoliopsida > Asterales > Asteraceae > Lactuca > Lactuca virosa. Next base: position 316,768,845 of record NC_136430.1, on the reverse strand, counting down.
CACTGGCTGACTCGACGAGTCCACTCAGTAACAGGGCTACTCGACGAGTCAAGTTCATGCACTCGTCGAGTTGAAGGCTCTGGCTGCAGAATTTCGAGTTTTTGGCCAGAATTGGATTAGGATGTTTACCACAAACTGTTTTTGAAACATAAAATCTGTTTTCTTCATATGGTAGTGATCATGCTCATCCAATTAAAAGATAATTGTCAAAAATTTAATATTTGTATTAGTCTATGTGATAGGCTAATTCTTGTAAAATTGTTGATGTGAGCTATCTTGACTTATGAGTTTAACTAGGTCATAGATAAATTGTTTGATAATTTTTGTTAGTTAAAATGTTGATCTTAATGATTTTAATGACCTCCATAACTTGTCCTCAAGTTATGGAAAATGAAAAGTCTCATCCATTAAAATAACATTATACTCATAAGTTATGAATTCCAAGAGTCATCAAAAGATAGTTGTTAGTTTAAATGTTAGGCGAATTACTTGTATCATTTGATTTGAAACTATTTTGCCTTATGAGTTAGTTTAGAACATGATTTAAAAAAAATTATATGATAATTTTCCTTGTTAGAATTGATCTAAATGTTCTTTAATGAGTTTCATAACTTGTCCTCGAGTTATGGAACATGAAAAGTCCTATCATAAATGTTTTAATGAACAACATAACTTGTCCTCAAGTTATGGAATATCAAGAGTCTTTTCATAAAACCAACATTAACTCATAAGTTATGGAAACCAAGAGTTTTGAAAACTTGTCTTCAAGTTTTGGAATTTGTAAAGTCTCACAACCAAAACATTTAATTCCAAACCCTAGAGTTTTAAAAGTTAAAATTCACCACTTAAACTTTATAATATTATAAGTTTTATAATATATATATATATATATATATATATATATATATATATATATATATATATATATATATATATAGGGCTAGGTTATTTTGTTTCTTAAATTTATTGTGTGCTAGAATGCACCAATAAGAATTTAGTAAATTAAATAATTATTTAATTAAATAAATATATATATATATATATATATATATTAATAGATTTCCATAATTATATGTATATTAAATGATATCCATAATTATAATTCTCTTTTTATGGACACTAATTAAATCCGTCATTAATGTTAACAATAACATTCTTTCAGAATAAATTCGCATCTACGTTTTTATATACGATTTCATATTTTGTTTCACGACTCACTCACTTAAAATACAATAAAGTTGCATGAAATATGAAGAACGAGAGTGTATTCTACTAGAATACACTCTCATTCTGCTGGAATACACTCTCATTCTTCTAGATATGAATTCATTCTGAAAGAATATTATTGTTGACATTAATGGCGATTTAATTAGTTTCCATATAAATGAATTATAAGTATGGATAGCATTTAATATACATATAATTAATACTAAATTCTTATTGGTGCATTCTAGCACACAATAGATGTGAGAAACATTTGAACCTACCTCTCTCTCTCTCTCTCTCTCTCTCTATATATATATATATATATATATATATGTGTGTGTTTGTGTGTGTGTGTGTGTATAAGACAAGTCAGTCTTACCGTTAGTAGGCCTCATTCATGAAGCCAGTCTATAAGGGGGTATAAGGTTACTGCCGATAAAATGACAGTTTAATGGGTGTACACTCTCACCCACCACTTCCTTGACTGGTGGAGGGTCGTTAGCCAAACGGGAAGGATAGGACATTAATTCTCATTAAAACTATAATGATAAATATAAAGTAACTAAACTTTTATTAAATTCCCAATCTTAGTTACTTTAGGAAAATGTGAAAATGTTGTTAATCCATGAAATTACACTTTGCACCTTGTTAAGTCGTTAGTGGAAGGTGTGTGGTCAACCGACACACTAATTTGGGACTGAAAATGTGTGGCAAAGGGTATCTTGATGTTAATCATAGATCAATGGAGCATGTGTGGTTAACCGACACATTGATTAGGTGATTTGTAACATTGTGTGTATCAAGCTAATTTGCATGGTTATTCAGACCTTGTTTGTGATCCTCGGCATCCCAGTCACAAACTTGAAGGGCACAATCGAGATTTAAACATGCCATTGAAAAGTTCAATGAATCTGAAAGGATCTAGGAATTTCAATCCAATTAAAACTTAATAATCTATTTCGTTTTTTATGGTGGAAATTGGTAAATCGTCATTTACCTACCTTCAAATATTTTACAATTAGATTACGACATCCCTCTTCGCAATTGTAAAATATTGTGTTGGGTCCTAACCTTAATATTTCATTTTGGGTGTTATATTAAGGACTTAAATGAACTAACTTGAATTTCTCCTTTGTAGATGTCTAGTTCAGACAACTATGGTCTTCCCGAATCTTTTGGAAAAAGCTTTCCACATGAAGATGATATTCCACAATATCATACTTCACTTCCTCCACCTCCTCCAATTATTTTCCTTGACCCACAAGTTCGAAGACTTGAAAAGTTCAAGGTCACTCAAGCCCTATTGGTAGTAAACACCAAGATGGAAGGTCTGTGTGTGCACATGTCTTGGATATGAAGTCACACATTGACAAGCTGGGAATGTTGGGTGTCATTTTCCCGAGAAATTTGGCTGTTGACTTGGTTCTTCAGTCACTTCCCGGGTTGTATAGTCAGTTTGTTAAAGACTATTATATGACAGACCGCGACGTGACCCTTATTGATCTTACCTATTTGCTTATTGCTGCTGAATCAGCAATGATTTGGCGCAATGGTCAAGCAAATTTGATTGGAAGATCTACTTACCAAGCTGCCATGGACATAGGCAATGACATAGATAGTCTAGAAAAGATCCCTTCTCCTATGGGAAGGGAGTTGGCTATGGTCAAAAGATTTGATCATAAGAGAAAAGCTAGTTCTGAGATAGTTCCATGTGCAAATGCCAAAGAGTCTACTTGTTTCTACTGCCATTTGAAGGGACATTGGAAGCGAAGCTACCCTGAATACCTGAAAGATCTAAGAGAAGGTAAATTCAAAAAGGTTTGACTCTATTTCAGGTAAGTCCACTATCTAACTCTATTAAGTTCCTATTTTGAGATTTATAATACATGATGTGATAAGATTATATTTTGATGTTTTGTAGGATCGAAGAAAAGAAAGGAAGCTTAAGGAAAAAGCATGATGAGTTTGATCGCGAAGAGATGGATTTCAATCACGTGGTTTGATGATCAGATTTTGGAGCTGCTGCTTAGAAGTTATGATAGACTGCTTAGAAATATATAGTAACATAGTTTTCATTTGTAATTGCATTGTAAGGAAAACAAATTTCCGCACCTTTTATAAATTAATCAAATTTTGATTTTTTATCTTATTTATATTTCCTTGCAATGGCATATGAGAAAATTGATGGTTGTTTTTTAGCAATATGGATTTGATTCTTTCGTTTGTGGTAGTGTCTAAATTTACCAAATAAGAAAAGATTCTCATCACCCAATTTTCTATTGGACGTAAACTTGGGATCATGCAACTTGTATTGTATGATGAATGAGAACCTTCATCTTTGGCAAATTAAGACTAATTCCTTGTTTGCATATAGAGGTGAGTTAAGTGAAGGACTAGGGGATCGGGTACACTTGGTTGTGCGGTGGTCAGGTCCACCACAAAGAACGATAAGACTATTCGTTATGGTTTACTAAAGTTAGTAAATATAGTTGTGCTTACAAGATTAAGTATAATTCTCAGTCATTGAAAAGTCTCAATGTATAGCAGAATGAATAAGAAGAATCAAAGTCGGCAGAAAGATAAAAGTTTCTCCAATCTGAGAAGATGGGATAGTACTTGAGTAACGTGTTTTATGATCATCATAATGATTATGAAAACCATATCACAATTTGATCCTCTAAGGACGCCTTAGTGCATTTGTTTGGCTAAGAACAGAAATCAGGAATTGTTGAAATGGTTAAATCAATTAAGATGAAGCATACTTCGTTCCAAAATCAAATCTTAGAGTCATACTCCAAGATTCTATATTGAGTGATATATCAGAAAATGTAGAGTAAAATGTTTTCTACTCTTGTACATTTTAAATTGGTAAGTTGTAATGTTTTGGATAAAACAAAGATCAACTATGACCGATTGTCAAAAGTGATCGTCTTGATAAGAAACCACACTAAATCTTGAATATTTGTTGTCAAATAATGATTCATGACAAAGAGAATCTTATATGTCAAGTGGTCAGTGGGAGTATTAAAGATCTTGAAAAGTTTTGAGAACTAATCAAGAGTAAACTTATTGTTAATCACTAGCACACGACTTGAGGTTTGTAACCTATCATGTCGACATATTCTTGTTTCCGTGCCCATTCCAGTTGAAGTTGACTATGCATGTGATTTCTATGAGTTCTCAATTATTTGTATAAGAACTTGGAAGCAATGGTAGGCCCTTGAGCTGCCAGGTGGCAAGAAATTAAGATTGAATAAGTTTGGTCCATATGAGTTTGGATTTGTCATTAACCATGTCGTGTGATTATGGTTATGAAAAATTCACATGGATAGGAACACATACACCATAAAATCTAAGTGTCATAAGGTTCTTATCCAATTCATGAAAATGATTGTGAGGAAACACTTTCACTAAGTAGATTTTAAAGATTTAGCAATTGTGATATATGCATTCTCAAATTCGATAATGACTACGACATCCCTGTTTATAGTTCGAATTGTGAGAAATGGCAAAAGGTCTAAACATTTGAGACTTATTACTGTAAGTTCAAAAATTGTTTAGACACACATATGATCTTTCTAATAAAAGGTGTGTGAGCTTAGATAAAGGCTTATTGAAGCATCTCGTGTCAGAAATCTAAACTTTGGTAAGAAAGTCAATAAAGTATTGGTTTCTAGAAGTCCAACTGATTTCTGGATTTATGTCACAGCTAGTGGGAGCAAAAATATTATGCAAGTAAAAAAAATATTGTTATGCTAGTGGGAGCATAATTATTATGGTAAATGTTTCAAGTTAGCAATGTTAATTATAGAAAACAAAGTTTTCAATTCGCAAAGTTGCAGGGTTGAAAAGTTGTTTTGCTATAATTAAGGGAGAGGAACTTATAATTCATTTCAATTCTAAAAGTTTAGATTGAGATTTTAATCAAATTTGCTCAAGGATTTATATGAATACCATGTTGAAATGCTTCAACATTGGATATTCTATGGAAATATTATAGCAAAACACTCGTCAAGTATCATGTCTTTATGTAAGACATTATGAATCGTATCCCATTTGCTTCGGGTATAGGATCGATTGCATATGCTATAATATTCATGTGTTCTAATTTTCCAATTGCCGGGGGCATTAAGAGTGAAAAAGGACTAGAACTGGATATGACTAATGTGACAACCTGAATTTTTTTTGCTTTATAAGTCAAACTAATCAACCATAAGTCAGACTCACTCCTGCTATCCTTTGGCACTGTTTGGAGTCTGGTTGAGTGTTTTAAGCCCAATACATTCAAGGAATGAATGTTAGAATGTACCTACTAGAGACACTGTGCAACATTCAAGCCTTAACACCACCAAAATGGAGTTTACGGCCATAGAGTTTTTGGACTGGCCGTGAACTCACCCCTATATAAGAAAAACTTAGCCATTTTTCTCATTCTTTCCTTTCCTTGTCCAAAAACTCCCCAAATGCTCTCAAGTATCATCGAGTTCTTCATCCTAGATCTTCAAAACGTAAGTGATTCTTCCATATACTTGATATATAGTAAAGATTCATGCTTAGAACCTTGAAATCATAAAGAATGTAAGATCAACAAGAGTTTACGGCCAAGCAATCTCCCTTGGCCGTAAACCCCTATAAAGGTTCCATTTGAGCCTTAAATTCTTCCTAAGGCTTAGATTCGAGACTAGAACACTCCCTTGTGCTTTGTAAGACCTTGAAAAATCACCAAACTCATCATTTAGAGAGTTTACGGCCCAAGAGTAAACATCCTTGGCCGTAAACTCCAATTATGGCCAAGTCTTGGACCTTAAACACATCTAGGCCTTTGCTAACCATTAGAACACTTGAGCGCTTGAAACACCTTACCTTGAAGACCCAATAAGACACCCTTTTAGAGTGTTTACGGCCATAAGGGTTTATGGTGTGGCTGTAAACACCTCAACACACTCCAATAACTTAGTCTTTCTCATCCTTGTGTAGAGCAATAGTCCCTCAAGCTTCCCTAGCCTTCAAACACACACTTATGCATCTTTGACCATGATTTTGCGGCCGTAAACTCCCTTGGCCGTAAACACATGGCCGTAAACACCAAACCATGGCTTAAACACCCTTTAGATGAATCACATGTGATTCCAACACTTGGTCAAAGTGTTTCCTAGTCCAGAAGGTGTTTCCTTTCATATAGTTGCTTATAAACACTATATTCATGCCAATACATGTCATTATATTTCATTTAGGACTTGTTGTGTCTTGGGACTTCACTCGTGGAACTTCTCATCTTTACGCACACATTCGTTTGAATCACCCACCTAAGGTGAGTTCATACCCATGTAATCAATCTTTTAATTCATTTTAAATGCTTTTAAGGGGGGGGAATACAAGTTGAACACAATGATAATTGTGTAATTATTTGTTATAAATAACTTTCAAAAGATTGCTTATGTCCTTTATAAGTGATCAAACCATTTCAAAAACACTCTCAAAGTTATGTTAATCATTGATTTATAAAACTCTGTTTTAAAAGAATCATCATAACTTGGTAGATAAACAAGTCTTATTTCAAGGATATAACAATTCAAATAAACATACTAGTAAACTGTAATAGGTATAGTTTAGGGGTTCAGTTCATACTATAACAAGTAGAGAGAGTCATACTATAACTAGTACAGAGAGTTCATTCTATAACAAGTACAGAGGGTTCATTCTATAACAAGTACAGAGGGTCATACTATTACAAGTACAGAGAGTCATACTATAACAAGTACAGAGAGTTCATTCTATAACAAGAACAAAGAGTCATACTATAACAAGTACAGAGGATCATACTATAACAACTAACGAGGGTTCATTCTATAACTAGTACAGAGAGTTCATTCTCTAACAAGTAAAGAGAATTCATTCTATAACTAGCGCAGAGAAGAACATACTATAACCATAACAGTAGAAACATTCTATGGACCAGCGCAATACGTTATACCGAGTTTCAATAATAACGGTACAAATTCAACGTACCAGGGTTAGCAAACATGAAGTATGACACCTACTTTATACTGAGTTTCAATGATAACGGTACAAATTCAACGTACCAGGGTTAGCAAACTTGAAGTATGACACATACAATTTACTGAGTTGTTACTAATAAAGGTACATATACAACGTACTGGGGTTAGTGAACATGAGTACGATACATGAATTATTTATAAAGGTACATCTACAAAGTACCGGAAAATAATAAATAAAACACCTGAATATATACAAAACTCACAGTAGTTTCGAGGAAGGCGTTAAGAGTACAATATTTCATTACTTCTAGTAATTGTCCAAATATTAGAACAACGCCTCATAACTTATTCATAACATGAACATTCTGTTAGAAGGTGACTTATAATGCTAACTTTATGATTTCTCGGTAGATACATCAAGAATATATATTAATTGAGTTCAGTAGATAGTAGAATGTGTGCTTTCCGCTTCATTTCCTGTTGCTTGTTTGGTTGTGGGCTTAGAGCAGATGCACCCAGTCTACTATCTATTCAAACTTAACTATATATATTCCGTATACACCAAGAAATCATAAGGAGTACTAGGTATCGGTCAGGTCATAGTATACAAATTCAATACATCGTTTTCTAGTACAAAAACATACTTTCAGATAGAACATTGAGTAAACTAAACTAGAAACTTAACAGTGAAAGGTTTAATCCATTTTATTAAACCAATACAAATTAAAGGACCTTAAGTGGTTAATTTTGTAATACCTTAGTTTACATATCAGTGTTATATATAATCAACTATCTGCTTGATATTAGTCTATATATAACAAGTATAATCTAAGTGACTGTAGAAAGAACTATTGTGATTGCCATTTTTATTCATAAAGAAATGAGGGTTTTCCTACAAGATGTTTTCATTAAGATAAAGGAACTATTACAATTAACTCCATGAATACCAAAGGAATGCAGAAGAGTTATATTCAGTAAAGATCCAACAAATAATGGAATTTGTGACTTCCGCCTCATTCCCTGTTCCTTGTTTGGTTGTGGGTTTAGGGCAGATTCCCACAATCGATTATTTGTTTGATCTGTATTCAATATAACTTATACTCATTTAGTATACATAGAAAGGATTGTAGAGTCATTTATACTTATCTTTCAACACATCAGAAGATATATGATCTTCTGAGGAACAGGCAAACTTTTCTAAAAAGAGCTTTCAACTTACTAATACAACATCTAAATACTTATGAACTCACCAGCTTAAATGCTGATCTACGCTTTCAAAATAACTTGTATTCTCAGGAAAATAGTAGACACGTTCGCACGTTGGGAATCAGAAGATGGAGCATTGTAGCTTCATATCTTGTTTTGTCAATTACTTTTGTAATCTATCTTTTGTGAATCACATACTTTGTAAACACTTTCTTTCTAATGAAATGGTTGTTTATTACTTTGATTACTACGATGCATGTCTTGTGAATCTAAACATGCCATCCTCCGCCCCTGAACGTTTCTGCCGTTCCGGTTTGGGGGTGTGGCAGATTGGTATCAGAGCATTGTTTATAGTGAACTAAGTATATCAACCTATAAAAGATATACAACTATAAATACAATGGGGCCGAAGTGCTCTGGATAATAATATATTTTAAAGGTATAGCAATACCTGATAGAAGTATACATACATGCTTATACATACTAGAACAAGTATCACAAGAAGAACAGAACATAAGTATTTAAAGGTTGAACACTGCGGTCAAACCTGGACAGTTATGTAATCACATCTGGAATGCATATAGCCTGCTCAACTATATTCATTTGAGATATGACCAACATGTGTTTGGGAGTGATGTAGTGTTGCAACAGCCTTAAAACTTACCTAACTCTATTCAAGGGATTTCTAGATCAGAACATCAAGTTAAATACTATAGGAGTATTTTATGATACTATAAGACAACAACAAGTATAAAACATATCAAGTTCAATACATTAAAATACTATAGGAGTATTTTAGGCACTATAACCAACTTATGTGAGAACTTAAAAGACCCTTCTGGTAGGTCTATGATTCTGGAGTGATGCTTTCAAAGTTTTATATAATTGAGATTTTATAGACTTAGAATTTGTGATCTATGCTTCACTTCCTGTTCCTTTTATGGTTGTGGTTTTAGAGTAAGATCACTTATTCGAAGGTCTATTTAATCTTAAATTATATACAACTTGTATACATTGCACAATTATAGGAGGACCTGGAAAGGATCACCCCATAATGTTACACTTAAACTCATAAGTTCTTTAGACATTCCTATTCTCGCACGACAAACCCAGAAAGATGTAACCACTTCCTCATAGCGGTCAGCAGAAGAGTCAAGGAGGGACAAGAAACAGATTTATGTGAAGTTTTTCAGATAAGAATCAGCCAGAGAAACTAAAACATCCTATACATCACACTAATAAATAATAACCTTAATTGACTTAGTGAGTTAGTGAATACACCACTCACACTATGTGTTAAGATTATTACTTTCCCTGTAAACCTGTAACAGATATTCAGTTCACAGAAATTCATTTAAGGGTAACCACTTCCGATTCATGAAGTTTATTTTATATATAGACTTCCATTATGAATAGTTTTTCAAAACCTTATGAAGGTCGGAACCAGATACACTAAGATCTGTTCTATAGGCTCGTACCTCTGTATTCTTGATTCCTAAGAAGACAGAACCCATGTCTGGTTGATGAACCAGATACACTAGGAAACAAGGATAACTTAGTTCGAATAACACACGTACAATACCCAGTTCTACTTACTATCATGGACATATCTCAGAAATGTTGATAGAAACATTGAGAGTAGTCCAGCAAAGCGTAAAATTGTTTAGTACATTTAAGTTGATGGGATACATCTAGTGATGACCATCATTACTCACGATATCATTTTTCGCCATGCAACAGAATTATGTCTTCACAAGGAGGAAACCAACCAACAGGCGAGACACCAATTCTATAGATAGACTCCGCTACTTTTCAAGTCGCAGTCACGGCTGCTGTGACAGCCATCATGGCACATTTCAATAACACCAGCGGAAGCGGAAGCAGTGTCGGTCAGGCAAATCGTAGTAACAATCAAGGGAAACAACGAGTGTCGGTTAACAAAGACACCCCAAACCATAAACCTATGAACAAGAAACGAAAGTTTTCGGATAAAAAAGGGGAAAAAGTCGACTCAAGGTTCTAACAAGAGACGACAGCCTGTGACTACCCCTGTGATCACAACAGCAGTCTCAATATCTGGCACTTCATCTGCCACTGCAACCCCCGTCAAACGATATGCAGGAAATCTCCCAATGTGCAACAAATGCAACTACCACCATCACGGGGTTTGCCGAGAGATACAATGTAAAAATTGTAACAGGAAGGGGCACATTGCCCGTTTCTGCAGGGCAGCAGTACAGCTAATCTTCCAAGTAAAACAAATTTGTTTCAACTGCGGAGAATCTGTACACTTCAGAAAGGAATGTCCAACGGAGAGAAATGACGAAGGAGTTCACTTCTGTAGAACTCCGACTCAGCACATCACTTTAACCACCGATGCTAGTATAGTGCAGGTATGCCATGCATGTGGTGAAATGGGACATGACAAGAAAGACTGCCCAATAGAGAAAGGTGACGGAGGAGAAGGAGGAATCTAACGACTTGACATAAAGGAGTAACAAAAAACCTCGCTTTTGAAATTTTTGGTACGTTTCTTAAATTAAAATTTCTTCAAAAATTTTATATTTATATAAGATTAAAACTTGGGGGAAAACATTTAAAAGTAATTATAACAACTCATTCGTCTGAACAAGTCACAATATTCACAAGAGAACTAAAGATCCGTTCAGGGAAGCTATAATAGCTTAGTTTGTACATCAGAGTTGTGCATAACTAAGATCTTGCAGACTTAGAGTGAGTAATTCCACCTTAATTCCTGTTCCTTGTCTGGTTGTGGATTTAGGGCAGAGTTACTCAGTCAACCGTCTTATTTATCTTAATTATACATAACTTGTACATGCCAGGCGATCATAGAAGTACCAAAGAGGATCGAAACATAAAGTACTGACACTAGTTATCAAAACACTTGCACTATTAGTACTTGCTCATCGCAGTACGATTTGTGACAGTGGTAATATCAAGGAGAAAAATGAAAACACTAGAATGTTTATACAGAGTACATTGTCGAACACACTCGAGATACATCATCACATAACAAGTATTTCTTTCAAATCGGCCAAACTATTGTTCAATAAAGAGTCCGTTTCTATCATTCATCATGAGATGGCGTGGTCCTCACCATACTAAGTTCATATGTTTCTATCGCCACGATCGTCAAATTCACGAACTTTCATCATACGTAACGACAGTCCGACCTAAAACTCAGTTTTGTCTTTCGTATTCTAAACCCCGAAGTACTTGTGCGAAGAGTATTTTGTCCTTCGATGCCTTGCCGTCATATGTCCGCAGACCTTTCTGAAATACCACTCGTCCAGCAGACCTAGTTCAAGCACAGAAGCTAAGGACGAATACAGCCCACCTATCACTATTAAGTGTATGCGCGAGGGTGGTATATAACTATGATTACGCAGATTTAGTATGTGTGTTTCCGCCCTATCTCCTGTTCCTTGTTTGGTTGTGGACCTGGGGCAGAGTCAAACATCCGACCATCTAACTAATCCTAATTACATACGACTTGTATACACGAAGTAATGATAGATGGACCGAGTATGAATCCTGTCATGAATAGTAGGGCAAAGTGCCAGGTCTACGAGTAGGTATTCTGCCAATCAGAGGAGCACAACCCCCAGTAGTACTGCTAAGAAAACTAATTTCGGGACAAAATTCCATCTAACGGGGGGATGATGTGACAACATGAATTTTTTTTTGCTTTATAAGTCAAACTAATCAACCATAAGTCAGACTCACTCCTGCTATCATTTGGCACTGTTTGGAGTCTGGTTGAGTGTTTTAAGCCCAATACATTCAAGGAATGAATGTTAGAATGTACCTGCTAGAGACACTGTGCAACATTCAAGCCTTAACACCACCAAAATGGAGTTTACGGCCATAGAGTTTTTGGACTGGCCGTGAACTCACCCCTATATAAGAAAAACTTAGCCATTTTTCTCATTCTTTCCTTTCCTTGTCCGAAAACTCCCCAAATGCTCCAAAGTATCATCGAGCTCTTCATCCTTGATATCTAGTAAAGATTCATGCTTAGAACCTTGAAATCATAAAGAATGTAAGATCAAAAGAAGTTTACGGCCAAGCAATCTCCCTTGGCCGTAAACCCCTAAAAAGGTTCCATTTGAGCCTTAAACTCTTCCTAAGGCTTAGATTCGAGATTAGAACACTCCCTTGTGCTTTGTAAGACCTTGAAACATCACCAAACTCATCATTTAGAGAGTTTACGGCCCAAGAGTAAACATCCTTGGCCGTAAACTCCAATTATGGCCAAGTCTTGGACCTTAAACACATCTAGGCCTTTTCTAACCATTAGAACACTTGAGCACTTGAAACACCTTACCTTGAAGACCCAATAAGACACCCTTTAGAGTGTTTACGGCCATAAGGGTTTATGGTGTGGCCGTAAACACCTCAACACACTCCAATAACTTAGTCTTTCTCATCCTTGTGTAGAGCAATAGTCCCTCAAGCTTCCCTAGCCTTCAAACACACACTTATGCATCTTTGACCATGAGTTTACGGCCGTAAACTCCCTTGGCCGTAAACACATGGCCATAAACACCAAAACATGACTTAAACACCCTTTAGATGAATCACATGTGATTCCAACACTTGGTCAAAGTGTTTCCTAGTCCCAGAAGGTGTTTCCTTTCATATAGTTGCTTATAAACACTATATTCATGCCAATACATGTCATTATATGTCATTTAGGACTTGTTGTGTATCGGGACTTCACTCGTGGAACTTCTCATCCTTACGCACACATTCGTTTGAATCACCCACCTAAGGTGAGTTCATACCCCTGTAATCAATCTTTTAATTCATTTTAAATGCTTTTAAGGGGGGGGGATACAAGTTGAACACAATGATAATGGTGTAATTATTTGTTATAAATAACTTTCAAAAGATTGCTTATGTCCTTTATAAGTGATCAAACCATTTTAAAAACACTATCAAAGTTATGTTAATCATTGATTTATAAAACTCTGTCTTAAAAGAATCATCATAACTTGGTAGATAAACAAGTCTTATTTCAAGGAAATAACAATTCAAATAAACATACTAGTAAACTATAATAGGTATAGTTTAGGGGTTCAGTTCATACTATAACAAGTAGAGAGAGTCATACTATAACTAGTACAGAGAGTTCATTCTATAACAAGTACAAAGGGTTCATTCTATAACAAGTACAGAGGGTCATACTATAACAAGTACAAAGAATTCATTCTATAACAAGAACAGAGAGTCATACTATAACAAGTACAGAGGATCATACTATAACAACTAACGAGGGTTCATTCTATAACTAGTACAGAGAGTTCATTCTCTAACAAGTAAAGAGAATTCATTCTATAACTAGCGCAGAGAAGAACATACTATAACCATAACAGTAGAAACATTCTATGGACCAGCGCAATACGTTATACCGAGTTTCAATAATAACGGTACAAATTCAACGTACCAGGGTTAGCGAACATGAAATATGACACCTACGTTATACCGAGTTTCAATGATAACGGTACAAATTCAACGTACCAGGGTTAGCAAACTTGAAGTATGACACATACAGTTTAATGAGTTGTTACTAATAAAGGTACAAATACAACGTACTGGGGTTAGTGAACATGAGTATGATACATGAATTATTTATAAAGGTACATCTACAAAGTACTGGACAATAATAAATAAAACATCTGAATATATACAAAACTCACAGTAGTTTCGAGTAAGGCGTTAAGAGTACAGGATTTCATTACTTCTAGTAATTGTCCGAATATTAGAACAACGCCTCATATCTTATTCATAACATGAAAATTCAGTTAGAAGGTGACTTATAATGCTAACTTTATGGTTTCTCGGTAGATACATCAAGAATATATATTAATTGAGTTCAGTAGATAGTAGAATGTGTGCTTTCCGTTTCATTTCCTGTTCCTTGTTTGGTCGTAGGCTTAGAGCAGATGCACCAAGTCTACTATCTATTCAAACTTAACTATATATATATATATATATATATATATATATATATATATATATATATATATATATATATATATATATATATATATATATATTCCGTATACACCAAGAAATCATAAGGAGTAGCAGGTATAGGTCAGGTCTTAGTATACAAATTCAATACATCGTTTTCTAGTACAAAAACATGCTTTCAGATAGAACATTGAGTAAACTAAACTAGAAACTTAACAGTGAAAGGTTTAATCCATTTTATTAAACCAATACAAATTAGAGGACCTTAAGTGGTTAATTTTGTAATACCTTAGTTTACACATCAGTGTTATATATAATCAACTATCTTCTTGATATTAGTATATATATAACAAGTATAATCTAAGTGACTGTAGAAAGAACTATTGTGATTACCATTTTTATTCATAAAGAAATGAGGGTTTTCCTACAAGCTGTTTTCATTAACATAAAGGAACTATTACAATTAACTCCATGAATACCAAAGGAATGCAGAAGAGTTATATTCAGTAAAGATCCAACAAATAATGGAATGTGTGACTTCCGCCTCATTCCTTGTTCCTTGTTTGGTTGTGGGTTTAGGGCAGATTCCCACAATCGATTGTTTGTTTGATATGTATTCAATATTACTTATATTCATTTAGTATACATAGAAAGGATTGTAGAGTCATTTATACTTATCTTTTAACACATCAGAAGATATAGGATCTTCTGAGGAACAGGCGAACTTTTCTAAAAAGAGCTTTCAACTTACTAATACAACATCTAAATACTTATGAACTCACCAGCTTAAATGCTGATCTACGCTTTCAAAATAACTTGTATTCTCAGGAAAATAGTAGACATGTTCGCACGCTGGGAATTAGAAGATGGAGCATTGTAGCTTCATGTCTTGTTTTGTCAATTACTTTTGTAATCTATCTTTTGTGAATCACATACTTTGTAAACACTTTATGTGACAACCCAAAATTTCTATCTTGTACAACCATTCACTTCAATAGAAGTCAGAATTGTTTCTGCTAACTTTTAAGCTTTTTGAAGTCAGTCTAAGTGTTCTAAAGCCTAGTACTTCAAGAGATAACTGGAGAGAGGATACTTTAGGGTAAAGTGTGCAACATTTAATTTCCAAAACTCCAAGAGTTTGGAGTTTACGGCCCAAATAGTGTTAGGGCCGTAAACCCTAAGGACTATATAAATGACACTTAGTCATTTTTAGCTCTTTTTCACATTTTCAAGTCAAGAACCATTCTCTCTCAAGTATCATCCAAAGTTTCTTCAAGATGTGCAAGAAAGTAAGTGTTTCCTTCCTTATTTATTTGCTCTCTTCCTTAATCTAGTGATCTTACATGATTTCATCCATGAAATCATTCCATTTGCTTAGATCTTCAAGAGTTCTTCATTTCACCAAGAACACCAAGAACACACACTAGTGTTCTTGGGCCGTGAACACCCTTTCAAGCTCCTTTATTGTAAGTATTCTTACCCTAGTGTGTTATATGGCTTGCTTCGCTTCTTATCCTACTAGAAAACAAAAAGAAACACAAGATCAAAAGGTGTTTACGGCCAAGACATGTTCTTGAGCCGTAAACCCTAATAGATGGGGCAAAGTGAGCCCTAGTCCCTTCCTAAGCCTTGGATACTAGTCTAGATCACTTCCTTGAAGGGTTTGGGACCTTAAAAACCAAAAGGATCAAGAACACATAGGAGTTTACGGCCAAGATGACACCTTGGGCCGTAAACTCTATAAGTTGGGGCTATTGTGCCACAATGACTTCCTCAGGCTTGGACTTAACCATAAGATGCTACACCATGACTTATAAGACCTTTAAACACAAAATGGTATATATTACCATGAGTTTACGGCCATAAACTCACGGGGACATGACCATGGGCCGTAAACTCATGAGTTGGTACCATTTGGGCCATAAACTCCTTTGAAAGGCCCTACACCCCTTAGATGCAACCCTATGGTACTCCTAGCACTTGAATCAAAGTGTTATCCATGTATTAGGGTGTCTTTACTTGATTAATTAGTTGTTAATTAACTAATTGGATACATATATGTGTTATTATATGTTAATTAGGATCTCTGTGTGTGTTCAAGTCTTCACTTGACACTTAGCATCCTATAACATCCGTTCATCCAAATCACTCACTACAGGTGAGTTCATACCCCTTAATCAACCTTTTAAATGATTTTAAATGCTTTTATGGGGGGGGGGGGGAATACAAGTTGAACTATTATAGTTATTATATCAATCACATGTGATTAATAACTACCAAACAAGTGGATTTCTTACTTTTCAAAATATGTTATCAAACAAACTACTTCAAACTGTTTTACAAACTCTTTTACATGTTAAATACTTTTATTAAACTCTTTTAAACTTATATTCTGTTAAATGTGTATCTATATAGATATAGTTATATAAGTAGGATTGAAAGGACTTAGGACTGATAGCTCACCTTACCTCCTGTTCCTTGTTTGGTTGTGGACTTAGGGTATCGTTTGTTTGTCCGAAGGTCGTTTGAATCCTAGTTATATATTATGTATATGTATATAGATATAAAAGTTACTTATTTCATTTCAATACCTTTGGGTAGCAAAGGTATACAAACATGTTCATACATGCAAACAACATTACTAGTAAACTATAATAGGTATAGTTTAGGAAGTTACTAATACTATTACTAGAACAACGAAACATACAATGAGTCAGTTCATACATGAGTCAACACATACTATTATGAGAAACAGAGAGAACATACATACATACTAGATAGAGAGAGAACATACAATACAGCTAGTACATACTATACATTATACAAGATAACATACTATTATGAGAAACAGAGAGAACATACATACATACTAGACAGAGAGAGAACATACAATACAACTAGTACACACAATACATATACAAGAACACTACAACAGTTATGTGAGCCACGTAACGGGGCATGGCATCACCTGTCATGGCTCGTTTTGTATCCAGAATCTCCTTAAGTGGAGAGCGTTGAGTTTGTGTATAGATCTATACTGGATTGACTATCCTACACCTTGCTGCTCGCTACAGTGGGACTTGCAAGTCTATGGGTGCCAAACGTCATTCCTTCTGACGTCTTTCATCGTCGTGTTTTTAGACGGTAGTATGGTACAGGCATATCACATGGTGCTTTAAATAACAATTGGTTTAAGGTAGTTAGTACAGCAGTAGTTACTTAATACAACACTATAGTACTATTTTATTTCCCCATTGCATTCACTTTGTGATCTTCACACAATGAACAGTAATGTAAACACTATATTTTTTGTTAATGATAGTCAGATTTGGGAAAATACATACTCTTACAAGAGACATTTTACAAACATTTGATACCTTGGTAGAAGGCTACTTTTAGTAGAAAACATAGGGTTTTCTAGGAGATCCAAACATTTACAAACATTTACAAACTTACACATCACATACTTACAAACACTTTCTTATAAACAAAGACACTAAAATACTTATGATCTCACCAGCTTTAAAGCTGATAAACTTTTTCAGAATAACTTGTATTCTCAGGTCACCAGTAGATAGGTACCGGTGCTAGGTTTTGAGAAGATGGAGCTCGTTCAAGACTCATCTTTTATTTTGATTCATATTTTTGGTGTCTATTAAACTTGACAGAACACACTTGTATTAAATTATATTATTAATGCAATGGATGATGTTGTTGCTTGTTTACTACTATTCATTATTGTGATACTATACATGACGTCCTCCACCCCCGAACGATTCCGCCGTTCCGGTTTTGGGGTCTGATAGATTGGTATCAGAGCATTGTTTATAGTGAATCGAGTATATCAACCCATAAAAGATGTACGAACTATAAACACAACGGGATTTAAAAATACTCTGACAAAGAGTTTATACTTTTAAATAATAAAATATTTAACCAAGTATACATACTTGCATTCATACTAAAATCAGTGTCACTAGGACAGAACAAAAGTATTACGATTGTTGGACAACACAATCAGACTTAGATACATATAGTCAACCCTGGGAAGATATAGTCTGATCAACTATATTATCTGAGGAGTGACTAGCATGTGCCTAAGAGTAGTTGTGAGGTGGCAACAAGTCTAAAAACTTACCAACAATACCACGACGAAAACCTTAGAACAAAACATAAACCTAAAATAATGTAGGAGTATTTTGTGTTACTATAAATTACTTATGTGCTTATTTCTTATATCCCTTTTCTCGTATAGATATCATGGCTGGATTCCATCTTCCCGGAGACCCGTACTATCCCAACAACGGCAATGCAGGATGGCTGGGAGAAGAGCCAGAAGATGATCACCCAATCCCTTTGGAAGATCATCAAGCTGAAGGCTTTTCTGATGGTTCTGACTCAGAGCCAGAAGTAAACAACCTACCCCCAGTAGCTCAAAACCCAAACCCAAATCCTAACCCTCGCCCAACATTTCAAGGCCCCACACCTCTGTGGGCATCAAACTTGAACAGATTGAGTCACAAGCAAGGTCAGCCGTTACCTTACAACGGAGACCGAAGCTTCTATGACTTAAGCGAGGGAGGCTCAGCGGACATAATTTTGCCTATTCTAGTCCACAGGGTTGCTCGTACTGATGAGCAGGGTAGAGCGGCTATCCATCAAATTTGGAGGTTGATGCTAGCACTGGAGTCAACACAGTCTGCATTCATCAGCTGGAGGCTGCTCGCGAAAGGACTCAGAACCAGAATGCAGCTCTGTAGAGAGAACTTGCTGAAACCCAAGCCGAAGTCAGGGAACTTCGAGCTCAGCAAGCAAGATCTGAAAGGCGTATGAGGGACATAGAACGCCTTCTGTCAGAATCGAGGACTCACTCTAGTAGTTCTCGTCGCATATAGAGTCTCCTCGACTTCTCTTTTGGATATAACTTAGTTTATGTAAAAACTCTAGTCTAATTTCCTATCTTTGAAAAACTTAGACCTGTTAGGTCTTGATTAGGTCGTAGTTTTGTCAAAATTTTCCCATCTTGGTTTGATGTAAGACCTACTTCTAGGTCATTTTTCCCAAACTTGTTACATCTGTAATACCAGTATTATTGACAGATATCTAATCTCATGGAAATTATTATCCAAATGCTATCATCTTTTAGTACTAGATCTACATTCCATCGTGCTATTCAATTGTACTGGTGGGCTATGGAGAGTTAGTCCATGTGTCACTCTCATCATTTATCCTTATTTTATTCTTATGAATATCTTCATCTTTGTAAACTTATAGATAAAAGATGCCTCCACGCCGATCCACGAGACGCGATCCTCCGATAACTGCCACACCACCAGCTCCCCAAATCGATACAGCGGCTCTGAATGCTGCTGTAGCTGTGGCTGTGGCTACACCCATGGCTCAATATCATTCCACCAACGCCAGTGGTGCGGAAACGCCTGTTCATTCTACTCATGGTGAAGCTCCTGTACGCTTGAGAGAGTGCTCCTACAAGGACTTCACAAACTGCAAGCCACTATCCTTTAAAGGGACTGGCGGAGTCATTGCCCTCTCGCAATAGTTCGAAAAGACAGAGTCGATCTTCAAGATCTGCTCATGCCCGGAAGGAAGCAAAGTCAAATTTGCTGCTTGCACTTTCGAGGCAAAGGCCCTGACATGGTGGAATAGCCATGTCAAGTCACTATCCCTTATAGTGGCGAATGCTATGGGCTGGGAAGCTCTGAAAGAGCTAATGATTGAAGAGTACTGCCCGAGGGGCGAAATCCAGAAACTGGAGCAGGAACTGTGGAGCCTAACCATGAAAGGCTCCGACATTGTGACCTATACCGCCAGATTCTTCGAGCTGGTGGCCCTCTGTCCCAACATGGTTCATACAGAGGGAAAGAAGATAGGAAGGTACATATGGGGGCTGGTGCCTCCATTTCAAGGGAATGTCCTGGCTTCAAACCCCACTACATTCGATAGTGCCAAGCGGTTGGCACAGCGGCTTATTGACCATGGGGTCCGTACCCCGTCAACAACAACAACCCTGGCCATCTCAGAACCCGCCAAAACCGTTGATTCCAAGCGGAAGTTCTGGGATGACAAAAAGAAGAAGAAGGCTGCCAAAAAGCAGCAGGTCGTGGCAGTTCATGCTGCGATAGCACCTGCCGCTGCTGCTCCGGTAAGGCAGTATGCTGGAAGTTTGCCTAAGTGCAACCAGTGCAACTTCCACCACAATGGAGCCTGCCGTGAAATGCAGTGCTCTAACTGCAACAGGAAGGGGCACACTGCCCGCTTCTGCAAGGCTCCAGCAAAACCAATCACCCAAGTCCCCGGCGCTGGTGTGGGCCAAGCTTGCTACGATTGTCGCGAGGCGGACCACTACAAAAGGAACTTCCCGAAGGCATGGAACGCCGGTGGAGTGGGAAGAGTTCTGGCCATAGGCCACGAGGAGGCGGTTGCCGACCCCACAGTGGTCACTGGTACGTTTCTCCTCGATAACTCTTATACATGCATACTGTTTGATAGTGGAGCGGAGAGGAGTTTCGTGAACCAAAAATTTGCTCATTTACTTAAGCAAAAAATCACGAGCACTTAAAGAACCGTTCACTATAGAAATGGCTAATGGAAAGCCGGAGAGCACTAGAAGTATACTCATAGAGTGTACCCTAAATCTAGATAGCCATTCATTTTCGATCGACCTCATGCCGGTCTCAATTAAAAGTTTCGACGTCATTATCGGCATGGATTGGTTGAGTCTTCATCGTGCCGACATCATGTGTTACGAAAAGGCGGTTCGCCTTAATCTGCTGTCTGGCGAAACTCTGGTAGTTTATGGCGACAAACCCGGCACGAACCTTCGTATCATCTCGAGCATTCAAGCCCAGAAATTCTTCCGAAAGGAATGTCGCGCATTCCTTGCTCATTTGGTCGATGTGAGCCAAGAAACTAAAGTCGTTAAGAACATTCCAGTAGTACGCGATTTTCGCGATATCTTTCCAGAAGAACTCCCAGGATTACCTCCGCAACATCAAGTCGAGTTCAGAATCGACTTAATTCCAGGGGCTACCCCAGTAGCCAAATCGCCCTATTGTCTAGCACCTGCAGAGATGCAAGAACTGTCCGGTCAACTTAACGAACTGCTCAGCAAGGACTTTATAAGACCAAGTTTCTCACCATGGGGAGCTCCGGTCTTGTTCGTTAAGAAGAAAGACGGATCGTTTCGCATGTGCATCGACTACATGGAGCTCAACAAGCTAACCATCAAAAATCGTTACCCTCTGCCTCGCATAGACGATTTATTTGATCAACTGCAAGGGCCGAACTTCTTTTCGAAAATCGATCTAAGATCCGGATATCACCAACTACGAGTGCTAGGGGAGGATGTTCCGAAGACAACCTTCCGAACTCGTTATGGGCACTACGAATTTGTAGTGATGCCGTTCGGATTAACAAACGCGCCTACAGTATTCATGGATTTAATGAATAGGGTGTGTCGTCCTTACTTGGATCAGTTCGCCATCGTCTTCATCGATGACATACTTATCTACTCTCGTAGTAAGGAGGAGCATAGTCAACATCTGCGACAGGTCTTAGAAACGCTGCGTTCGGAGAAGCTCTATGCGAAATTCTCGAAATGCGAATTTTGGATCCGAAGAGTCGAATTCTTAGGGCACGTGGTTAGCGAAGAGGGAATACACGTGGACCCTTCCAAAATCAAAGCCATCGAGAGTTGGTCAGCACCGAAGATGCCTACCGAAATTCGTTAATTTCTAGGCCTTGCTGGCTACTATCGCAGGTTCATTCAAAACTTCTCATGAATTGCAAAACCTCTCACGACTTTGACCCAGAAGGGCATGGCCTTTGACTGGGAAGAGAAGCAGGAGAGAGCGTTCCAAATGCTAAAACGAGCCTTGTGCACCGCACCAATACTATCCCTTCCAGAAGGAATAGAAGACTTCGTAGTCTATTGCGATGCATCCAACCAAGGGCTCGAATGTGTTATGATGCAGCGAGGTAAGGTCATCGCCTACGCCTCGAGACAGCTGAAGAAACATGAGGGCAACTACACCACACACGATCTTGAGCTAGGAGCAGTTGTGTTTGCTCTGAAGATCTGGAGACACTACCTATACGGTACGAAAAGCACTATCTTTACAGACCATAAAAGCCTACAACATATATTCGACCAGAAGGAGCTCAACATGAGACAACGACGGTGGGTCGAGCTACTCAGTGACTACGAATGCGAAATTCGTTATCATCCGGGTAAAGCCAACGTAGTAGCTGACGCCCTAAGTCGGAAAGAATATTCTGGTCGTAAAGTCAAATCTTTGACTATGACTATCCATTCCCACTTGTCCACACAAATTAAGGAGGCTCAGGTCGACGCTTTGAAACCTGAAAATGTGGCGAGTGAATCCCTGATAGGGATGGATAAGAACCTGGAAGTCAAGGGTGGCAGAGCTTTTTATCTCATGGATCGGATCTGGACAACGAAACACGGTCGATTCAGAGACTTGGTCATGACCGAGGCGCACAACACTCGTTATTCCGTCCACCCAGGTTCAGATAAGATGTATCTGGATCTTAAAAAGCTATACTGGTGGCCTAACATGAAAGCATAGATTGCTACCTTCGTAAGTAAATGCCTTACTTGCACCAAGGTCAAGGTCGAATACCAGAAACTCTCAGGTCTACTACAACAGCCGGAGATACCGGAATGGAAGTGGGAGCGGATCACTATGGACTTCATAATCAAGTTGCCCAAGACAACGGGTGGACTTGATACCATATGGGTCATCGTCGACAGATTGACCAAGTCTACACACTTCCTGCCTATCAAAGAAACAGACAAGATGGAGAAGCTTACAGGAACCTACATTCGGGAGATTGTACGACTGCATGGTGTTCCCATATCCATTATCTCGGACAGAGATAGTAGATTCACTTCGAGGTTCTGGCAGTCGCTACAATGTTTCATAGGAACTAGGCTGGACATGAGTACATCCTACCATCCACAGACCGACGGACAAAGTGAGAGGACTATCCAAACCTTGGAAGATATGTTGCGAGCCTGTATGATCGAATTTGGGAAAGCATGAGATACTCCTTTACCCCTTGTCGAATTTTCCTACAACAACAGTTATCACACGAGCATAAAGGCTGCTCCATTCGAGGCCCTCTATGACCGAAAGTGCAGATCCCCTCTGTGCTGGGCTGAGGTGGGTGATACCCAGTTAGCTAAAGGACGAGTTCCTGACAGCACTCTCACGAGTCCGGAGATCATTCGGGAAACGACAGAGAAGATCGTTCAGATTCGTGAATGATTGAAAGCCTCTAGAGACCGACAGAAAAGCTACGCAGATAAACGAAGGAAACCGTTGGAATTTCAGGTGGGAGACCGTGTTCTATTGAAGGTCTCACCCTGGAAGGGCTTAATACGCTTCGAAAAGTATGGAAAGCTAAATCCGAGATACATAGGGCCTTTCGAGATTTTCGCTAGAATCGGCCCTGTAGCTTACAAACTTAACTTACCCCGCGAACTCAGTAACATACATTCTACTTTCCACGTCTCGAACTTGAAAAAGTGACTGTCCGACAAGACTCTTGTAATCGCACTCGACGAGATCGAGATCAACGAGAGCCTCAACTTCGTGGAAGAACCTTTGGAGATCATGGACCGGGAGGTCAAGCAAACGAAACAAATATGTATCCCGATAGTGAAGGTTCCTTGGAACGCCAAGCGAGTACCTGAATTCACATGGGAGCGAGAGGATCAGATGAAACTGAAATATCCTCGTCTTTTTACTTAGTTATTTGTAACTACTTATTTGCTTAAACTCTAATTTCGGGACGAAATTCCTTCTAACGGGGGGATGATGTGACAACCTGAAATTTCTATCTTGTACAACCATTCACTTCAATAGAAGTCAGAATTGTTTCTGCTAACTTTTAAGCTTTTTGAAGTCAGTCTGAGTGTTCTAAAGCCTAGTACTTCAAGAGATAACTGGAGAGAGGATACTTTAGGGTAAAGTGTGCAACATTTAATTTCCAAAACTCCAAGAGTTTGGAGTTTACGGCCCAAATAGTGTTAGGGCCGTAAACCCTAACGACTATATAAATGACACTTAGTCATTTTTAGCTCTTTTTCACATTTTCAAGTCAAGAACCATTCTCTCTCAAGTATCATCCAAAGTTTCCTCAAGATCTTCAAGAAAGTAAGTGTTTCCTTCCTTATTTAGTTGATCTCTTCCTTAATCTAGTGATCTTACATGATTTCATCCATGAAATCATTCCATTTGCTTAGATCTTCAAGAGTTCTTCATTTCACCATAAACACCAAGAACACACACTAGTGTTGTTGGGCCGTGAACACCCTTTCAAGCTCCTTTAATGTAAGTATTCTTACCCTAGTGTGTTATAAGGCTTGCTTCACTTCTTATCCTACTAGAAAACACAAAGAAACACAAGATCAAAAGGTGTTTACGGCCAAGACATGTTCTTGAACCGTAAACCCTAATAGATAGGGCAAAGTGAGCCCTAGTCCCTTCCTAAGCCTTGGATACTAGTCTAGATCACTTCCTTGAAGGGTTTGGGACCTTAAAAACCAAAAATATCAAGAACACATAGGAGTTTACGGCCAAGATGACACCTTGGGCCGTAAACTCTATAAGTTGGTGCTATTGTGCCACAATGACTTCCTCAGGCTTGTTCTTAACCATAAGATGCTACACCATGACTTATAAGACCTTTAAACACAAAATGGTATATATTACCATGAGTTTACCACCGTAAACTCAATGGGAAATGACCATGGGCCGTAAACTCATGAGTTGGTACCATTTGGGCCATAAACTCCTTTGAAAGGCCCTACACCCCTTAGATGCAACCCTATGGTACTCCTAGCACTTGAATCAAAGTGTTATCCATATATTAGGGTGTCTTTACTTGATTAATTAGTTGTTAATTAACTAATTGGATACATATATGTGTTATTATATGTTAATTAGGATCCGTGTGTGTGTTCAAGTCTTCACTTGACACTTAGCATCCTATAACATCCGTTCATCCAAATCACTCACTACAGGTGAGTTCATACCCCTTGATCAACCTTTTAAATGATTTTAAATGCTTTTATGGGGGGGGGGAATACAAGTTGAACTATTATAGTTATTATATCAATCACATGTGATTAATAACTACCAAACAAGTGGATTTCTTACTTTTCAAAATATGTTATCAAACAAACTACTTCAAACTGTTTTACAAACTCTTTTACATGTTAAATACTTTTATTAAACTCTTTTAAACTTATATTCTGTTAAATGTTTATCTATATAGATATAGTTATATAAGTAGGATTGAAAGGACTTAGGACTGATAGCTCACCTTACCTCCTGTTCCTTGTTTGGTTGTGGACTTAGGGTATCGTTTGTTTGTCCGAAGGTCGTTTGAATCCTAGTTATATATTATGTATATGTTTATAGATATAAAAGTTACTTATTTCATTTCAATACCTTTGGGTAGCAAAGGTATACAAACATGTTCATACATGCAAACAACATTACTAGTAAACTATAATAGGTATAGTTTAGGAAGTTACTAATACTATTACTAGAACAACGAAACATACAATGAGTCAGTTCATACATGAGTCAACACATACTATTATGAGAAACAGAGAGAACATACATACATACTAGACAGAGAGAGAACATACAATACAGCTAGTACATACTATACATTATACAAGAGAACATACTATTATGAGAAACAGAGAGAACATACATACATACTAGACAGAGAGAGAACATACAGTACAACTAGTACACACAATACATATACAAGAACACTACAACAGTTATGTGAGCCACGTAACGGGGCATGGCATCACCTGTCATGGCTCGTTTTGTATCCAGAATCTCCTTAAGTGGAGAGCGTTGAGTTTGTGTATAGATCTATACTGGATTGACTATCCTACACCTTGCTGCTCGCTACAGTGGGACTTGCAAGTCTACGGGTGCCAAACGTCATTCCTTCTGACGTCTTTCATCGTCGTGTTTTTAGTCGGTAGTATGGTACAGGCATATCACATGGTGCTTTAAATAACAATTGGTTTAAGGTAGTTAGTACAGCAGTAGTTACTTAATACAACACTACAGTACTATTTTATTTCCCCATTGCATTCACTTTGTGATCTTCACATAATGAACAGTAATGTAAACACTATATTTTTTGTTAATGATAGTCAGATTTGGGAAAATACATACTCTTACAAGAGACATTTTACAAACATTTGATACCTTGGTAGAAGGCTACTTTTAGTAGAAAACATAGGGTTTTCTAGGAGATCCAAACATTTACAAACATTTACAAACTTACACATCACATACTTACAAACACTTTCTTACAAACAAAGACACTAAAATACTTATGATCTCACCAGCTTTAAAGCTGATAAACTTTTTCAAAATAACTTGTATTCTCAGGTCACCAGTAGATAGGTACCGGTGCCAGGTTTTGAGAAGATGGAGCTCGTTCAAGACTCATCTTTTATTTTGATTCATATTTTTGGTGTCTATTAAACTTGACAGAACACACTTGTATTAAATTATATTATTAATGCAATGGATGATGTTGTTGCTTGTTTACTACTATTCATTATTGTGATACTATACATGACGTCCTCCACCCCCGAATGATTCCGTCGTTCCGGTTTTGGGGTGTGGGACTTTATTTCTAATGAAATGGTTGTTTATTACTTTGATTACTATGATGCATGTCTTGTGATACTAAACATGACGTCCTCCGCCCCCGAACGTTTCCGCCGTTCCGGTTTGGGGGTGTGACAACTAAAGTTATTAAACAACTGCTAAGAATAATCTAAGGTTCGCCAAGGATTGGTTGCTTATGGATAGTTGGAAGTATAGTAACGGATGGACCATATTGACATTATTATGAATAGATAGGATTCTATTAACAATAATTTGTCATATGGAAAATATGGAAATGTTTCCATAATGGGAGTTGGATATGAAGAATCCATGAGAAAGTTAGAAACTTTTATGCAAGAAGGATGTTCAAAGGAATGTGTTTTGAATATGAGACTTCAGATCTATGGAATTGTCTTGTAACAATCTAAAATGGAAAGTTTTGTAATTGACAAAGTCTCTGTGACTTGTGTACATAGTCATTACAAAAGGATCACTGCATATAAGTTTAGAATCTAACAAATTACAGTAAGTGGCAAGAACTTGGTATTCTTACACTTACGATAAGGATTTGGAATTGTGAAGTGAGTATCATTGGAAATGTTTACAATTGATCTATTTCACAAAGTAAGGACCATAGGTAAACATAGTGTTCATGCTTGGAGCATGGGATAGCTGTTGTTTTAATTCAAATATTAGTTGATAAATCGAAACAATATACATGAATAATGTGTAATCAAAATGGTGATTAAATAAAAGGTGTTTTATTACAGTCAAAAGTTTTAGGGCCATATAGGATTAGTATCATTCTTGTGTTTCACTTTGCATGTTTTGACTTCCCGAATAATAAGATTATTCAAACCATCCACAGTCGATCATACTTTGGAAGTAGGTAATGAGGCTAGATTGTAATGAGTTGGCTTGTAGATTGTCTAAGGCGTTAGACATAGCCAAAGTTTGCTACACCATTCATGATTGCTCCTGAAATAAGATTTGAGTATTGGATTCAACCCGTGCTAACCTGAATTACTTCATGGAATTTATCACGAGTAATTGTGAGACAATAATATCATATAATCTTCAAACCAAGATATATGAGTTGTTGATTATGAGTTGGTTGTGCATTGATGGCATGAAAACGCATCAGTAACTTGATGTGATAAAACATGTTGTTGTACATGATTTGATGAGTAGTTAGTACAAGCATATAATGTCGAAGTTTATCTGTTCCTTTTATCCTAAGAGGATAAAAGCGATATCTTGGGCCCCTCGATGATTCTGTTTTGACTATGCGTCGGGCCTGGTCAGAACTAAATTGATGTGTTCAGTTATGTTCTATGTCAGACGAATTGGAAATCGGGAAACAAATTGCAAGATAATACGTATGACTATGTTCCATGTATTTGTCCGCATAGATATCTTGAGAACAGAGGAATATATGATCCCTTATCTAAAGGACGAGTCACTGACTGGGTCAGAGTTCGACTGCGACTTTTGAAAGCTTATGATTGCTAATCGATCCGGAAGTTGCATTGCCAGTTATTGTTAATAGACTTATCCAAGTGGGAGACTGTTGGATTTGGTGTCTAAGCCCATAAATATAACTGGGATGTACTTGACCCAATTGTAGCATGGTTCTTTTGGGCTGCCTTCATCAGTGCAATTTGATAGGATGGACTTTTGAGGATAAGGTTATTTGTGATTTATTAATATATTATAAGTATAATATATTAATTGAGTAATCATATTATTTAATTAGTATTGATCAAGAATTAATTTGGAATTAATTTTGTGATCAAAAGAGACTAATTAAATATATGGGGATTGATTATGTAAATCAATGATTCTTATAGTGTGGGCCAATGATCCATGATTTTTTAGATGGGCTAAACCAATGAGATAATCCATGGATATTCCATGGAGGTTTAACCCATGGAGCATAAGAATGTGAAAGATCATGGAGTATTAGGGTTTTCATGAATGTAACCCTAGCTTAGTAACACTATAAAAGCATACCCTAGTCCGAAAATCGGCTACCCCATTCATTCTATGAGAATGAAGTTGATTTTGTGCTAAGTAACTTATTCTCTCAAGCATCCTCTTGCATTTGGTGCTTGTGAACCATTAGAGACATCACACTTGAGGTGCTCAAGCTTTTGAAGGCCAAGAACTACAAGTCCTACTACGAGGTAATTTATCTAACTAGTTGTATTGTTCAATTGTTTAATTGTATGCTAGTTAGGGAGAATGCTTTGGAAGAATTGAAAATGCTATATAACTAGAGAAAACATAGATCCAAAGCATTTAGGGTTGCATGTGCACCATAGGAGTGTTATAGTGCTCAAAACCCAACAAGGTAGACACCTTATACATGGGTCCATCACTAACCCATAAGGTATACACCCCACATGTAGGTCTATTACTAACCTGAAGGCAAAACCCGTTCACTATTAAGTGACAAGCCCAACCCTTCCCCACTGAGTCCATCACTAACCCAAGATGTAAAAACTTCATTCACTACTAATGTGGCCGGCTCGACCTAATGTTCTAAGTGAGACACGACTCTCACCCGTAATATCGTCCCCGATACAATGTGTTCGCTACTCTGACGATGTTAAGATAAGTGTGGTTGTTTTCGTTCGAGAGTGGTGCTTATCAATGTTTCCTAACACTAGAAACTTCCCACCCAAATGTGATATTTGATCCAGCGACATCACTACACCAATATCTCTCTAGTCTTCGCAACCATATACCATGTCACGAATGGTGGTATAGAAAAACCACTCGGCATCATTGTTCACTTAAGCTCTTTCCCTTATGTGTCTTTCAACCTATAACTTCCTTACAAGTGTCTGGATAAGGTACACTCACCTATGTCTAGGTTGCTACCCTTTATGCCCCACTAAGTGTATTTCCTTTTTAATTAATATATTATTAATTCATCGCATAAGGATTACACTACAAGCCTCCTTAAGTAATCATGCTCAATTTCTATTTATAATATTAGATTACATATTACTTCCATACTTCACATTATGTAAACATGCAACAGAGTATCACAAGTTAAGTCATTTGACATCTTTTATATAATCATGCGCATATCATTGCTTCATTATTAAGGAATATTATATCATTATCATGAATTATCCTAACCAACATAGGAAAATATTACCAAAAAAGTTATAGCATGGATTTAAGTGTCTAAGGTCCTAACTAAATTGTTATAATGTTAATGAATAAATGTACAGTCCTTTTGGGTTGCTCTAATAACCATGAAATGGCTTGGATTGATCAAAGGAGAGAGATAAATAATTTATCAATATAATATATGCTTAATATATTAACTAGAAATAGTAATAATTAATTAAGAATTAATCAAAAATCTGGAGTTATTTATGGGTTAATTAGAATTAATTATTGGTAAAAGGGCTGAGCAGAAATTGTTCAATAGTTGAATAAAAGTGAGGATCTAGAATCCTCCTTATGGTGGATGGTTTTGAAGGCTCTTAATAGATCTTGTGGAAGCCTTTAACTAATAAATGGAAACTAGATTTGAAATAATATTATTTTAAGATAAAATCTAGTGTTTGGTGTTTATCAAGCAGCTATATAAAGGGGCATATTCTTATGGTTTTCGGTCTAACCCTTTACCAAAAGAGAATTCTAAAAATTCTCATTCTCTCCCCTCTCTCCTACAATCCTAGAGTTTCCTGTGTTTTGGGTGTGACACATTAGAGGCTCGCATACTTTAAGAGATAGTTTTTCATGGATATTATCAAGAGTTTGAGAAGCTTAATTTGACTTAAATAATAAGGTATTTGGTTCTATTCATGAATTTGATTCATAGGGTTTAAAATTTTTGTCTCACAAGTATGTTGCGATTAATAGTTGAAAAGACATGGATCCATTATATTGCATGTACCCTTATGAGTTAAGTGATGTTCCACATGTATAATTGAGCTGTACCCTAAAAATTACATTAGTGGTATTAGAACAATGCCATTTCAATTGATAATGCATAAAAGATGAAACCAGAAAAACACAAAAAACGATAACTTGGATCGCTACAACATGGGCAGTCCTCTGCCACGTCGTGGGAACTGTCTGGAATCGAATTTCAGGATTTTCTTGCCTTATTCAAAATATAGGGTAATTATTAGTTAATCAATATTATTTTAAATGTCTAAAATCTATATATAATAACTATATAATTAAGAATCCTAATTTGAATATAAAAAGAAGATTAAATAAGATTGTTATCTAAAATAAGATAATTAGATCAAATATTTACATTAATTAATTAAAAATTTTAATTAAAAGATAAAGCTTAAATCTTATTTAGTTCAAATATTAATTATTAAAAGTTAATTCAATTAATATGATTTAAACCTGTAATTTAAAATGCTTTAAATTACACCCTATACATATGTATAAGAGTATATTACTATATGTATCATTAAAAGCTAGTCGAATCAATAGTAGATTTCATTTATGAAGCCACACTAATCACATTGAAAGTATAATGTATGAAGTACTAGGGCATTCTAAAATCCCATTCTAATTACTTTGGAAAAAATGTGAAATTGTCTGCTAATCCATGAAAATGCACATCATTTCTTTTTAAGTCATTAGTGGAGCATGTGTGGTTAGCCAACACACTAATGTAGGACTACAAAGATGAAATAATGACACATACTTGAGTTTATAGTTCTTGATGGAGCATGTGTGATTAAACATGCCACTGAATAGTTCAATGAAACTCAAATGATCTAGGAATTTCATATTAGATTGAAAATGGTAAAATGATTTAGCTACCTAAAATAAAATTTCAAATAGATTACGACATCCCTCTTCATAATTTTTAATTGTATTTATGGATCCCAGTCTTGAATACTAATTTGGGTTAAAATATTAAGGAAATTAATCAACTAACTAAAATGTCATCTCTTATTTTAGATGTCTGGAAATGGTGATCTTCTTCCTCCTCTTCTAACTACTCACAACCTCACTCTATTGTCAATCTTCTCAAAAGACAAGCTCACTTATCCCAGCTACATTGAACAGTTATGCAATTTAAAGATGGCATTGAGATATGAGAAGAAAGAGTATGCTCTCGACACTCCAGTCCCAGATGTTGACAAATAATCTACTACTCTTGAAGTAATGGTTGAATATAACCAGTACGTTGACAATGCAACAAAGGTCGCTTGCATTACGATTGTAACCATGTCACTTGAGCTCTAGAAGACCTATGAGGACTACTGGCCCTATGACATGAACCAATATCTTTGTAAAATGTTTCTAAAGAAAGCTAGACAAGAGCGTTATGAAGTCGTCGAGGCCCTAATGGCTTGCAACTTAAAACATGGGGAATTTGTGTGCTCATGTGCAGAAAATGGAGAGACACATGGAAAGATTGGAAATGCTCAATGTGAACTTTGAGAAGGAGATTCCCATTGATATGGTGCTCAACTCCTTTCCCAATAGTTATGATCAGTTCATTTTAACTTATCATTTAAACAATAGTGAGGCCACATTGATTGACATTCACAATCTATTGCAAACAGCTGAAGAAGGAATGAAGAAGTCTCACACCAACATTTTTGCAGCTGCTCCATTCATGGCTATCCAACAAGGCAAGGGTAAGAATAAAAATGCATATTCCCAACCCAAGTGGAAAAGGAAAGCCCACATCGGAGAGTCCAGTTGGTCAAAGGGAAAGCCCAACCTATATTCTCCTCTTGTTGCGGACCCGAAAGAAGTCGTGTGCTTTCACTGTTTCCAAAAAGACTATTGGAGAAGAAGATGGCCCAAGTACCTGCAAAAAGTGAAAGAATATAAGGGCAAAGTGTCTGGCTCTTATGGTATGTACTCTATCTAACTTAATAACACTTTTATTTCAAATTATTGGGTCCTTGATACAGGATGTGGTTTCCATATTTGTTCTAATATATGCAGGGTCTAAAAAAAAGTAAAGAGGTCTAGCATGGGAAGATGGACCTGATCATGGGAAATAAGAGCAAGTTGGCAGTTACCATTATTGGGACTTATGAGCTTATGTTTGATAGTTTTAGCGTTAATTTTAAACAATTGTTGGTATTTTCTAGAAATGGATAGAAACATAAGTTCATTTCATGATTTATTTAGATAAGGAGTTCATTATGGTTTTGATAATAATGATGTTATGATTTCGGTTTATCGTAATGGTGCATTTAGTTTCGAAGATTATCTTTGTGATGGTGTGTGTGAAACTATTGTTTGTGTGAATGAACTTCACAATAATGTTTATAATATTGATTCCTCTAATAGTTTAGACAAAGCATGCTTGTGGCATTGTCGTCTTTGGCACATAAACAAGAAACGCACCGACCAACTCCAAATGGATGGAGTGTTGGAATCGTTTAACCTCAAAACAGATGATGAATGCGACTCTTGCTAGTTGGGCAAGATGACTAAATCACCTTTCACTAGTACTTGTGAAAGAGGTTAAGATTTGTTGGCCCTCATCCATACTGATGTATGTGGTCCCTTCAAATCTACTACAAGGGATGTTAATCTCTACTACGTGGCGTTTACTAGTGATTAAAGTAGATATGTGTATATTTAATTAAGAAAGCATAAATCGGAAACTTTTTAAAAGTTAAAAGAGTTTATGCACGAGGTACAGAATCAATTAGGAAGAAGATAAAGATACTCCAATCTGATAGAGGTGGAGAATATCTTAGTATTGAGTTCAATGACTATCGAACGGAATGTGGAATTGTTTCGCAATTGACACCTCCTAGGACACCACAACTTAATTGTGTGGCTATGAGGCATAATCGAACCTTGCTAGACATGGTTCATTCTATGATGACTCGAGCTTCCTTCCCTATATTGTTTTGGGGATATGCTTTAGAAACAAAAACCCATATTTTATATCTTGTTCCTACTAAGAAGGTTGCCAAAACACCTCATGAGATGTGGACAGGGAAACCTCCCTCGCTTGGACATATCAAGGTCTTGGGCTATGAGCTTATCGTTATGCACGAGACCCAAGACAAACTGGAACCCAAAGACGCGAGATGTATTTTTATTAGCTATCTGAAAAAGTTCGTTGGATACTTGTTCTACAAACCTAGTGACGATGTGATATTTTTAGCTCGAAGGGGAGTTCTTCACAAGAGGGAGAGAGGGGGAGGGAGAGAGAGAGAGAGAGAGAGAGAGAGAGAGAGACAGAGAGACAGAGAGCTCATGTGCAAAGAGGATAATGGGAGTGTGATTGATCTTGAAGGAATTTGTCACACCCCGATCAGGCGGCGGAAACGACGGTCGGCTTGACATTAGGATGTTGGTTCGCAGATGAAGAATACACTTGAAATAATATGTACTTTTTATGACATAAATATCACTTCTATGTATAAGTACATGAATTCATTACATGGTAGTTTTTATTGGTAATTATGCTTCTCGGTAAACTGCTAGTCACCTCTTTAGCCATTACTGTAAAATCTTTTGTTTCCATCGTTTTCCTTGGAATACATGTCCTTTGAAAGGTCAATATAATGTTGGTGAGTTCCAAGGTTTTTTATACGTTAGAATGTGTTGTAGGGTTTGTTATGTCATCATTTTTGTATCCCTAAATTTATGTTAGTGGGTTTGTGTATGCCAAACTATTTTGTTCGGGTTATCTTAGTAGTAGTTAGGATACTTAAGAATCTATATTTGAGATTTAGATATTTGTTTATACATAGGCAAATGTATATTATGATTTCCTATTCTCTTGTTTTTTAGTTCATGTTACATTCCTTAGAATATTGTATAGTTGGTTTCTTATAGTCAATAGAGAAATACCATCATAATATTTTTTTACTGTTTTACTTGACGTATGTTACTACTCTTTTCTAGGCGTCCCTTAAACAATATTATTTTAATTTTAATTTTAACATTGTGTAGCATAATCCTAGAAACCACGATGCTTCATCGAATGTCGCAAATAGTTTAGAAAGTTATGCTTGATTCGACTTGTCGTCAAGTTATAGCTAGCAACCACAGGTAGGAGTGTCAATCTCGTATAGATCTATACATATATTTCCCGCTAACTGAAGATTTAACGATTATAGGTCGGGGCTAGCTAAAGGTTATTTAGTTATGGGATGAATTGTGTCTCATCTAACACTTGTTTGTGTGCAGCCTCCATTGCTCGAACATGCTTTTTTTTCTTATTAGACAAATGTAAATTAATCCTATATATATGTATATATATATATATATATATATATATATATATATATATATATAGTATTTCGTTTAGCCGAGTATTTAGGTAGTGTAACCACTAGGTACAAAGTTATCCAAATGGTGGCTTTCGGTTGGCTAGCATACCAACTGAGTATGCCTAATTTCTGAGTGTTTAAGTTAGCGTAACATCTAGGCATAATATTATCCGTAAAAGTTGGACAGGGTGTCTACCATGCATAATATATCCTAATGTCCTAAGCATAATTATATAACTAATGTTATAAAGTTAGTGATATGTATGAAAAATAGTTGTGATATAACATGTACCCCCTGCCTGTAAAAGGTTTGAAAACTGTAAAGTTGACCCATGAACTCAACCTTGTAGTGTGAACCATTGATGTAGGGTAGAGTCAAAATCCCAGAACTTGAGGATTGCTCAGAAGGTATCGACATGAGAATCGAGAGACAGAGAGAGATAGATAGATATATAGAGAGAGAGAGAGAGAGACAAAGAAAGAGAGAGAGAGAAAGAAAGAGATAATTGTGATTTTGAAGGTGTGAGAAATTATCTGCCCAAGCTTACTGTTTATGGGAGGTTTTGGAGAGCATGCCACGCAGTGTGTGCCTTCCAAGTTGCACATGAACCACCCGAGGGCTGATACGTATCCCCCTCTCATGGTGCCACGTCATCCGTATCCTGCTGGAATGAGGTATCATAGGGCACGCCGCGTGTTGCGTGTGGGTGCGCCCGTGGGGCGAGTTTTCAACTATGAAAATTTGTATCTTTTGCATGCGAACTCAATTTTCAACGACTCTTATATATATCCGTATAGGTTATGACATGTACTACAACTTTCCTTTGATTTGTTTTGGCTAATTTTAACTTTCGTTTTAGCTTATAATTTATAACCGTCATGATTTTATAAAAATCATAACTATCTCATGCAGATTCAGATTTGGGCGTTCTTTGTCTAAAAATTCCTACTTTAAGTAGTACTCTATTTCTGCTTTTGGTGAATTCTTCTAAAGTTCAACCGTTCTCCTCATAGTTTTTGACATTGTAACCTTTTGTGTGTGGTATATTTTTATTTACAATAAAAATCATATCTCTTCCATACCACAACTAATTTTTATGAAGTGTATACTTTTTGGATTGTGGTAACGCGTATGTTTCAATAATGTTAGAATGCTCATAATATGATGTTGGGTTTTGAGCACTACAATATTCCTATGGTGCACATGCAACCCTAATGCTTTGGATCTAGGTTTTTCTCAAGTTAAACATGAAAATTATTATCCAAAGCATAAACCCTAATCTAGCATACACTTTTTGAAATTGATAACATAACCTTAGTTAGAAGAATACCTTTTCTTATAGCTTGTTGACCTTGACCTTCAAGAGCTTAGTGCCTCAATTGTTGCACCTCTAATGGAGTCACAAACACCAAGTAGCAATTGGATGAACACAAGAGAGAGGTGAGGGAGGCTAGGATTTTCGGCTAGGGTTTCCTCTAAGGATTAAGAGGACGAAATACTTATGCCAAGGGGTCTTTATATAGTTGTGCTGCTAGGGTTTTAGGCTGAAACCCTAATTCTCTACATAGGCCTTAAGCAATCTATGGAATCCTTCTAGAAGGCCCTATGGACGAATTCTCCTATGGGATTCCCATAGAATTCTCCCACCTCCTTCTACTAGGAGTCCACAACCCAACCTGCAACAAACAGTTAATTGCAATATCAGTCCCCGTATATTTAATCAGTCTCTTTTGATCACCAAATTAATTTCTGATCAATACTAATTAAATAATATGATTTCTCAATTAATATATTATTCTTATACTATATTAATAAATCATTTATCAACCTCTTTCTCATAATTGATCCACTGAAGTTGCTATACTGAAGGCAAACCCAAAATAACCATGCTACTATCGGGTCAAGTACATACCAATTATAGTTATGGGCTTAGACACCTAATCTAACAGTATCCCACTTAGATAAGTCTAATAACTATAATTGCAAGTATGACTTCAAAATCCGATTAGCAATCGTAGCTCCGGAAAGCCGCTGTAGAACTCTGACCTAGTCAATGACGTGTCCTTTAGATAAAGGATCATATAATCCTCCGTTCTGCAAGATATCGTGTGGACAAAGACATGGAACATAATCATTCTCAATGTCCAACATTTTGTTTCCCGACTTCTGATTTGTTTGACATAGAACTTAATTGAACACATCGATTCAGTCCTGACAGGGCCCAACACATAAGTCAACACAAAATCATCGAGGGGCCCAAGATATCGCTTTTGCCCTCATAGGATAAAAGGAATAGATAAACTTTGACTTATATGCTTGTACTATTTACTTATTGAAGCGCACACAACAACACGTTTTATAACATTAAGTTACTGATGCGTTTACGCATTATCAATGCACAACCAACTTGTAAACAACAACTCATATATCTTGGTTTAAAGATTATAAGATATTATCGTCTCACAATCACTCGTGATAAATTCCATGAAGTGATTCAAATGAGCGTGGGTTTAATCCAATACTCAAATCTTATTTCAAGAGCACTCATGAACGTTGCAACAAACCTTTGCTATGTCTACACACTTAGACAATCTACAAACCAATTCATGACAGTTTAACCTCATAACTTACTCCTAAAGTACGATTGACTGTGGATAATTGGATAATCTAATTATTCTGGAAGTAAAACCTGCAAAAGTGAAACAATATTAAACAATTGACACAAGATAATAAAATTTACTCATAAATAAAACTCCTTTATTTAATCATCAAATGTCAATTACATTTTATCTATTACAAGTTTCTAAACAACTATCTAATCACTAAAACTAATATCGTCTTTCAAACCAATGCTCCTCGCATGCTGTAAGTGCTTAACCCTGCTCAGACCCTTTGTGAGGGGATCTGTTGGGTTCTCCTCTGACGATACCCTCTTAACTACGAGGAGTCCCTCTTCTACCCGATGTCTGATGAAGTCGCATTTTCTTTTGATGTGTCTAGATCTACCATGATCCCTTGGTTCCTTGGTTAAGGCAACCGCTCCTTCGTTATCACATAAGATTTCCATAGGATCCTTTATGGATGGTGCAAGTCTGAGGTCTCCAATAAAGTTCTTCAACCACATTGCCTCTTCGATGCTTCGGTCGATGCTATGTACTCTGATTCGCATGTTGAATCAGCCACGGTCTCCTACATGGAACTTTTCCAAGTAATCACTCCTCCATTCAGGGTAAATACCCAGCCCGACTGAGAGCAGAAGTTATCTCTGTCGGTCTGAAAGTTGGTGTTACTGTACCTTGTCACTCTTTATTCATCACTCCCACCAAGTGTAAGGACCTAGTCCTTAGCCCTTCGCAGGTACTTGAGAATTTTCCTCACTGCACTCCAATGAGCTCTACTCGGGTTCCCATGATATCGGCTAACCATGGTCAGCGCAAAAGCCATATCAGGGGAGCACATGTCATAGCGTACATGATGGAGCCAACGGCATAAGCATATGGCACTCGACTCATTTCTGCTACCTCGGCATCGGTACTTGGACTCTGAGTCTTACTCAACTTGGTATTGCTTTGGATTGCCAGTTCAACTTTCTTAGAAATCTCCATGCTAAAACGTTTCAGCACCCTGTCCAAGTAAGTACTTTGACTAAGTCCTATTAGTTTCCTACTTCTGTTTCTCAAAATCCTTATCCCCAGAATATAAGCAGCTTCCCCTAGATCCTTCATAGAGAAACACTTCCCTAGCCAGGACTTAACCTCCTGCAAGGTCGGGATGT
This sequence comes from Lactuca virosa, assembly GCF_052849685.1. Taxonomy (NCBI): domain Eukaryota; kingdom Viridiplantae; phylum Streptophyta; class Magnoliopsida; order Asterales; family Asteraceae; genus Lactuca; species Lactuca virosa. The sequence continues at coordinate 316,729,708 of NC_136430.1, read as the reverse complement.
CGTTTCCTATGAGCAGTATGTCATCCACATACAAAATTAGAAAGCTAACGATACTCCCACTATACTTGACATACACACATGACTCATCCTCGCTTCTTAAAAATCCAAACTCTTTGATTTTCTCATCGAAACAAAGATTCCATTTGCGAGACGCTTGTTTCAATCCATAAATGGATATATCGAGCTTCCACACTCTATTGGGGTATTTAGCATCCACAAAACCTTCTGGATGACACATGTAAACATATTCAGCCAACTTCTGGTTTAGGAAAGCAGTTTTGACATCCATCTGCCAAATTTCATAATCATGAAACACAGCGATGGCCAACATAAACCTACTAGACTTGATCTTGGCCACTGGTGAAAAGGTCTCATCATAGTCAACCCCAGGGGTTTGAGTAAAGCCCTTCGCAACTAATCGTGCCTTGAACGTATGCACTTTCCCATCCATGCCGGTCTTCTTCTTGAAGATCCACTTGCACTCGACTGTCTTATGACCCGGCACTTTGTCAACCAAGTTCCAAACTTGATTTTCATACATGGATTGAATCTCGCTGTCCATAGCCTCCTTCCACTTTGAAGACTCTGGGCCCGCCATGGCTTCCTTGTAGTTGTTAGGTTCATCCAAATTTATCAGTGTACTATCGTTGATAAACGTATCACCTTCAGCTGTTATATGGAAACTATACAACACATGTGGAACACTAACTCTATTGGAACGTCTTAGAGTTAAAGAATCGTTTACTGGTTCAACAGGAATCTCTTCCACAAGTTGAGCTCTAGCGTTAGAGGTTCCTTCATCACTTGATTCTTGAAGCTCTTCAAGATCAATCTGCCTCCCACTGTCCTCTTGGCATATGAATTCTCTCTCTCTCTCTCTCTCTCACTCTCTCAGAAAACCTCTCTCCTCGCTACAAAGACCACGTTGTCGCTGGGTCTATATAAAAGATATCTAAAGGATTTCTGTGGGTAGCCAATGAATATACACCGCTCACTGCGAGGTTCAAGCTTGTCGTGAGTCTCTCATCTTACGAAAGCCTCGCAACCCCATACCTTGATATGTGACAACGAGGGAACCTTCCCTGTCCACATCTCGTGAGATGTTTTGGCAACCTTATTAGTTGGGACTGGATTAAGGATATGGGAGGCAGTCTCTAAGTCATACCCCCAAAAGGAGATAGGTAACGAAGCTTGACTCATAATGGAACAGACCGTGTCCAACAAGGTTCGATTGTGCCTCTCAGCCACACCATTTAGCTGTGGTGTCTTAGGTGGCGTCAATTGTGAAATAATTCCACATTCCTTAAGATAGTCGTGGATATCGATACTAAGATACTCACCACCCATATCAGATTTGAGAATCTTTATCATCCTGCCCAATTGATTCTCCACTTCTTGTTTAAACTCTTTGAAATTTTCAAAAGTTTTCGACTGGTGCTTGATTAAGTAGATATATACCCATATCTTCTATAATCATTGGTGAACGTAACATAGAAGCGGTTAGCATCCCTTGTGGTGGATCTGAAAGGCCCTCACACATCAGTGTGTATGAGATCCAACAATCCCTCACCTCTTTCACAAGTACCAGTGAAAGGTGATTTAATCATCTTTCCAAGCAAACAAGATTCGCATGTGTCATCCGAATTTTGGTCAAATGACTCTAACACTCCGTCCTTTTGGAGTTGGGCTATGCGCTTCTTGTTGACATGTCCAAGACGACAATGCCACAAGCATGCCTTGTCTAAAACATTAGACGAATCGATATGCAACACATTATTTCCTAAGTTGTCTACAACCATCACAGATTCATATACACCATTACAAGGCAATGCTTCAAAATATAAAGTACCATTATAGAAAGCATTAATAGAACCAATTTCATTATTGAATGAAAATCTAAACCCTTGTTTGTACAAACCATGAAAAAGAAATAATATTCATCGTCATTTCTGACGAGTAGCAACAATCATTCAACTCAAAACCTAACCCACTGTATCAAGGACCCAAGAACTAGCATTTGATGAGTTATTAGAATGAATAGTATAAATACCTACGAAGGATGGCTTTATCTTCCCATCCTTGATGTCTTGCAAGTACTTCGGGCAGCTTCGTTTCCAATACCCTTTGTCGTGACAGTAGAAGCACTCTGCTTCCTTTGGATCGGATGAGGGAGCAGCAAAACCACATTTTCCTTTGGATCCATTTGAAGAGGATCCATCATGAGACTTTCCCTTGTGATTATTAGAGGTAGATTTTATTTTCTTCCCCTTCCCTTGTCCAATAGTCAGGACTAGGGCAGCAACAGTAGGAGTGGTTGCGATAGCTTTTCCTTTCAACCCACTTTCAGCAGTTCTTAACAGACCTTGAAGTTTGCTCAAGGTGACTTTCTCCTTGTTCATATGATAAGTCATATTGAACTGATCATAACAAGTAGGCAAAGAGTGGAGAATGATATCAATCACCAACTCTTCGTTAAAGTTGACATTCAACTTAAGCAGACGATCCACACACCTTTGCATTCTTTGCAAGTGGCTAGTGATGGACTCTCCATCTTTCATCTTGGTCGTTATCAACGAGGCGACTATCTCGTACCTTTCTTGACACGCACTTTGATGGTACTTTTCCATCAAATCTTGGCACATCTCGTAAGGCCAGTAGTCCTCGTAGAACCTCTGTAGCTCAGGATTCATAGTGGTTACCATTATACACGATACCTTTGTCGTATCCTTTTCGTGAGCCCTATACTCAACTATTTCTTCAGCGGAAGCTTTTGTTTCATCTATCTCTTTGAGCTTTTCGTCAAGGTCGTATTCCTTCTCCTCGTATCAGAGGGCCCTGCGAATGTCGTGGATCCAATCATTGAAATTGGACCCATTGAAGGTGACCTCCCACAAATGTTCATAAGAGAAAAGGAGCTTGAGGGGTTCGAGCTAGAAGCGTTGTTTGAGCCAGACATCTGAAAAAGAAAAGGAACAAAGTTTAGATTAGATAAGCAATCCTTAATATGACAACCAAAATGAAATATTAAGGCTAGGACTCACCACCATAATTTACAATTCGAAAGAGGGATGCCGTAATCCAATTGCAAATTATATGAAGGTAGGTAAATGACAATTTACCAATTTCCACCATGAAAAACGAAATGAACACTTAGGTTTTAAATGAAATGAAATTCCTAGATTCTTTTGAGATTCATTGAACTTTTCAATGGCATGTTTCATCTCGATTATGCCCTTCAAGTTTGTGACTGGGATACCGAGGATCATAAACAAGGTGTGAATAACCATGCAAATTAGCTTGGTACTCTCGAGTCATTTACCACCTAATCAATGTGCCGGTTAACAACACACACTCCATTGATCTATGATAATTCTTGAGCTACCCTTCGCCACCATTGTTAGTCCAAGTTAGTGTGTCGGTTAACCACACATGCTCCGCTAATGACTTTGACAAGATGTAAAGTGTAATTTCATGGAACATCATAATTTTCACGTTTTTTCTAAAGTAACTAAGATTGGGAATTTTCGAAAACAATTAGTTAAATTATTACTTTCATTATACTTATTAATGAGGAATTCATGTACTATCCTACCCGTTTGGCTAACGACCCTCCACTAGTCAAGAGTGCGATGGGCAAGAGTGATACCCAATGACGGTCATTTTACAGGTTGCTTCCTTAAACACCCCTTATAGACTAGCTTCGTGAATGATGCCTACTAACGATAAGACTGACTCATCTTATACATATATATAAGTATTAAGCTTTTAATATGATAATAGTATAAGGGTTGTATTTTAAACTTTTAAAACACTAGGGTTTTAGAATTTAATATTTCAAAATTAAAACTTTTTAATCAAATTTTAAATCCCAAAACTTGAAGGCAAGTTATGAAGCTTTTCAAAACTTTCTAGATCAAATTTTAAAACAATTAAATTAATCATATAATTTTATCCTTATCATGAAATTTGACCTAATCCATTTAACTTGGTAAGAAAATTCAAATTAAATTTTACAAATAATTAATTTATAACATAATCTTGTAATTATCTTAAAATTTGACAATTATCTTTCAATTAGATGAGGATAATCATTACCATAATATAAAAATCGAATTTTAACAGTTAAAACAATTTATGGTAATTATCCAAATCTAATTTAGGTCAAAAATCCGAAAAATATGCCATCTGACGAACCAACTCGTCGAGTCAAGGCATGGACTCGTCGAGTTGGTCCTACTCGTCGAGTTCCTTCATAGGACTCGTCGAGTCCACCAGTCAGAGACCAAAATCGAAATTTTTTGCATCTTTGAAAACAATACAATTACATCATATAACAGAAAAACACTCTAGCTCTGATACCACTCTTAGGTTTTGAGCACTACAACATTCCTATGGTACACATGTAATCCTAATGCTTTGGATCTAGGTTTTTCTCATGTTAAACATGTAAATTATTATCCAAAGCATAAACCCTAATCGAGCATACAATTTTAGAAATTGATAACATAACCTTATTTAGAAGAATACCTTTTCTTGTAGCTTGTTGACCTTGACCTTCAAGAGCTTAGTGCCTCAATTGTTGCACCTCTAATGGATTCACAAACACCAAGTAGAAATTGGATGAACACAAGTGAGAGGTGAGCGAGGCTAGGATTTTCAACTAGGGTTTCCTCTAAGGATCAAATGGCCGAAATCCTTATGCCAAGGGGTCTTTATATAATTGTGCTGCCAGGGATTTAGACTGAAACTTAATTCTCTTCTTAGGCCTTAAGCAATCTATGGAACCCTTCTATAAGGCCATATGGACGAATTCACCTATGGGCTTCCCACAGAATTCGTCCACCTCCTTCTATTAGGAGTCCACAGCCCAACCTGCAACAAACAATTAATTGCAATATCAGTCCTCGTACATTTAATCAATCTCTTTTGATCACCAAATTAATTTATGATCAATACTAATTAAATAACATGATTTCTCATTTAATATATTATTCTTATAATATATTAATACCTCATTTATCGACCTCTTTCTCATAATTCATCCATCAAGTTGCTATGGTGAAGGCAACCCAAAAGGATCATTATACTATCGGGTCAAGTACATAACAATTATAGTTATGGGCTTAGACACCTAATCCAATAGTCTCCCACTTGGATAAGTCTAATAACTATAATTGCAAGTATGACTTCAAAATCCGATTAGCAATCATAGCTCCCAAAAGCCGTTGTCGAACTATGACCTAGTCAATGACGCGTCCTTTAGATAAGGGATGATATAATCCTCCGTTCTGCAAGATATCGTGTAGACAAAGACATGGAACATAATCATTCTAAATGTCCAACATTTTGTTTCCCGACTTCTGATTTGTTTGACATAGAACTTAATTGAACACATCAATTCAGTCCTGACCGGGCCCAGCACATAAGTCAACACAAAATCATCGAGGGGCCCAAGATATCGCTTTTACCCTCTTAGGATAAAAGGAACATATAAACTTTGATTATATGCTTGTACTATTTACTTGTTGAATCCCACACAACAACACGTTTTATAACATCAAGTTACTGATGTGTTTACGCATTATCAATGCACAACCAACTTGTAAACAACAACTCATATATCTTGGTTTAAAGATTATACGATATTATCCTCTCACAATCACTCGTGATAAATTCCATGAAGTGATTCAAATGAGCTTGGGTTTAATCCAATACTCAAATCTTATTTCTAGAGCACTCATGAACGTTGCAACAAACCTTTGTTATGTCTAAACATTTATACAATCTACAAACTAATTCCTAATAGTCTAACCTCATAACTTACTCCTAAAGTATGATTGACTGTGGATAATTTGAATAATCTAATTATTCTGGAAGTAAAATCTGCAAAAGTGAAACAATAGTAAACAATTGACACAAGATTGTAAACTTTACTCATAAATATAACTCCTTTATTTAACTATCAAATGTCAATTAAATTTTATCTATTACAAGTTTCTAAACATCTATCTAATCATTAAAACTAATATCGTCCTTCAGACCAATGCTCCTCGCATGTTGTAAGTGCTTAACCCTGCTCAGACCCTTTATGAGGGGATCTGATGGGTTCTCCTCTGACGATACCCTCTTAACTACGAGGAGTCCCTCTTTTACTCGATGTCTGATAAAGTGGTATTTTCTTTCGATGTGTCTAGATCTACCATGATCCCTCAGTTCCTTGGTTAAGGCAACCGCTCCTTCGTTATCACAGAAAATTTCCATAGGCTCCTTTATGGCTGGTACAACTCTGAGGTCTCAAATAAAGTTCTTCAACCATATTGCCTCTTCGACGCTTCGCTTGATGCTATGTACTTTGATTCTCACGTTGAATCAGCCACAGTCTCCTGCTTGTAACTTTTCCAAGTAATCGCTCCTCCATTCAGGGTAAATACCCAGCCCGACTGAGAGCAGAAGTTATCTCTTTCGGTCTGAAAGGTAGCTTCATTGTACCCTGTCACTCTCTATTCATTACTCCCACTAAGTGTAAGGACCTAGTCCTTAGTCCTTCGTAGGTCCTTGAGAATGTTCCTCAATGCAGGCCAATGAGCTCTACCCGGGTTCCCTTGATATCGGCTAACCATGCTCAGCGCAAAATCCACATCAGGGCGAGCATATGTCATAGCGTATATAATGGAGCCAATCGCAGAAGCATATGGCACTCGACTCATTTCCGCTATCTAGGCATCGGTACTCGGACTCTGAGTCTTACTCAACTTGGTATTGGTTTGGATTGGCAGTTCCCCTTTCTTGGAAACATCCATGCTAAAACGTTTCAGCACCTTGTCCAAGTAAGTACTTTGACTAAGTCCTATTAGTCTCCTACTTCTGTTTCTCAATATCCTTATCCCCATAATATAAGCAGCTTCCCCAAGATCCTTCATAGCGAAACACTTCCCAAGCCAGGACTTAACCTCCTGCAAGGTCGGGATGTCGTTTCCTATGAGCAGTATGTCATCCACATACAAAACTAGAAAGCTAACTATACTCCCACTAGCCCAACATGCAACTAACAGTTAATTGCAATATCAGTCCTCGTACATATAATCAGTCTCTTTTGATCACTAAATTCATTCCAAATTAATTTATGATCAATTCTAATTAAATAATATGATTTCTCAATTAATATATTATTCTTATAATATATTAATAAATCATTTACCAACCTCTTTCTCATAATTCATCCAGTCAAGTTGCTATGGTGAAGGCAACCCAAACGGACCATGCTACTATTGGGTCATATACATACCAATTATACTGATGGGCTTAGACACCTAATCCAACAGTCTCGCATTTGGATAAGTCTAATAACTATAACTGCAAGTATGACTTCAAAATCCAATTAGCAATTGTAGCTCCCAAAACCCGCTGTCGAACTCTGACCTAATCAATGACGCGTCCTTTAGATAAGGGTTCCTATAATCCTCCGTTTTTCAAGATATCGTGTGGACAAAGACATGGATCATAATCACTCTCAATGCCCAACATTTTGTTTCCCGACTTCTGATTTCTTTGTCATAGAACTTAATTGAACACATTAATTCAGTCCTGACCGGGTCCATCACATAAGTCAACACAAAATCATCGAGGGGCCCAAGATATCGCTTTTACCCTCTTAGGATAAAAGTAACATATAAACTTTGACTTATATGCTTGTACTATTTACTTGTTGAATCCCACACAACAACACGTTTTATAACATCAAGTTACTGATGCGTTTACGCATTATCAATGCACAACCAACTTGTAAACAACAACTCATATATCTCGGATAAAAGATTATACGATATTATCGTATCACAATCACGCGTGATAAATTCGATGAAGTGATTCAAATGAGTGTGGGTTTAATCCAATACTCAAATCTTATTTCAAGAGCACTCATGAACGTTGCAACAAACATTTGCTATGTCTAAACACTTAGACAATCTACAAACGAATTCATGACAGTCAAACCTCATAACTTACTCCTAAAGTATGATTGACTGTGGATAATTTGAACAATCTAATTATTCTGGAAGTAAAACCTGCAAAAGTGAAAAAATAGTAAACAATTAACACAAGATAGTAAACTTTACTGATAAATAAAACTCTTTTATCTAATCATCAAATATCAATTACATTTTATCTATTACAAATTTCTAAACAACTATCTAATCATTAAAACCAATATTGTCCTTCAGACCAATGCTCCTCGCATGCTGTAAGTGCTTAACCCTGCTCAGACCCTTTGTGAGGGGATCTTCTCGGTTCTCCTCTAACGATACCCTCTTAACGACGAAGAGTCCCTCTTCTACCCGATGTCTGATGAAATGGTATTTTCTTTCGATGTGTCTAGATCTACCATGATCCCTTGGTTCCTTGGTTACGGGAACCGCTCCTTCGTTATCACAAAAAATTTCCTTAGGCTCCTTTATGGCTGGTACAAATCCGAGGTTTCCAATGAAGTTCTTCAACCATATTTCCTCTTCGACGCTTCGCTCGCTGCTATGTACTCTGATTCGCATGTTGATCAGCGACGGTCTCCTGCTTGGAATTTTTCCAAGTAACCTCTCCTCCATTCAGGGTAAATACCCAGCCCGACTGAGAGCATAAGTTATCTCTATCGGTCTAAAAGCTGGCGTCACTGTACCATGTCACTCTCAAGTCATCACTCTCACCAAGTGTAATGACCCAGTCTTTAGTCCTTCGCAGGTACTTGAGAATGTTCTTCACTGCAGTCCAATAAGCTCTACCCGGGTTCCCTTGATATCAGCTAACCATGCTCAGCGAAAAAGCCACATCAGGGCGAGTACATGTCATAGCGTACATGATGGAGCCAACCACGGAAGCATACGGCACTCAACACATTTCAGCACCTTGTCCGAGTAAGTACTTTGACTAAGTCCTATTAGTCTCCTACTTCTGCTTCTCAATATCCTTATCCCCAGAATATAAGCAGCTTCCCCTAGATCCTTCATAGCGAAACACTTCCCAAGCCAGGACTTAACCTCCTACAAGGTCGGGATGTCGTTTCCTATGAGCAGTATGTCATCCACATACAAAACTAGAAAGCTAACTATACTCCCAGTAGCCCAACCTGCAACTAAAAGTTAATTGCAATATCAGTCCCCGTACAGGTCATGTTGCTTAGTTTTGAAAAGAGAAGGTTCATCGTAGATTCATTTGTGTATAGTCTATGAAAACTTACTAATTGGTGTCTTCTTCAGGTCATCTTGCTTAGGGTATTTCTTTACTAAACTTTGTCTAGTCTTCTGGTTAGTTCCTTTTGGATTGGTCTAGTGCATGTGCCTTGGTTCTTGATCTAAATCGGGTTTCTACAAGACATGGTGGTGTGACTCTTTCTGTCGTAATTCTTACATACTAGTTTTCTATATGCATCTGGGTGGTTGCACTGATTTTCAAGGGTGAAAGTTTACCTATGTAAGGTTTAAGCATTGTGACTTGGGGTGTCCATACGATTTGTTACTCACATGAGGGTGCATTTAAAGTTACTCTTGTGTTTTCTCTTGACGACTCTAGTTTTCTATTAGAGTTGATATGAATAGTTAATGATTTCCTATAGGTTGTATATCCTTTCAAAACTTTACTCTCTATGTTAGTGTTGGTTTAAGTGTTAGTTACTTTTTCTTTAGTCGATAGGACTAGTCCTTTGACATATTTTCAATTTATTGACTTTCTGGTTTTATTAGCTATAGGTGGATGGTGGCTAAGGGGCTGTTTGATAAACGTTTGACCGAGTCGGGTCAGACATATTTTGCTGACTCGGTCAGCAGATGTGTGTTTGTTAAACCAAATATAGATAGCTGACTCGGTAAGATGTATCTGAGTGAAAAAGCTGGGGAATTAGAGCTGACTGACATCGTTCCAAATATGCCCTTGCCCTAAATTCCTTTCAGTGCCTCTAAAAAAAACGTCTTCCTCCTCTTTCAAAGACAACAGCGATCGGCAGCACCCAACGCAAGAGCCTGCTATTCTTCTTCTATCGACAACAGCTACGGTGCAACCCCTCCCTCTTTATTCTTCTTCCATCGCTATTTCTCTTCAATCACATCCGCATCCCACATCGACATCTGCACAGCGAGCCGCCATCTCTCCTGTCGGACACAAAATCATTAAACAGGTAAAGATATGACGTTTTCTTTTATTGCCTCATCCTTATTTCTCTTCCATCGTTATTTTTCTTTTATTGTTTTGTTAATGATTTTTGATATCAGAAAATATGTATGTATAAGATATAAAATCAAAATCCATTCTTCAATTGTTCTGTTAATGATGTTATGCTATTTGAAGTTTTCTGTGTATAACATATGAAATCAAAATACCTTTGTTTTCTAATATTATGAATTCTGAAATTGTATGTGAATTAGAAGTTCTTTGTTGTAGTTATTTGTGTATAAGATCTGAACTTTGAAGTTCTTTGTGTATAAGAGATGGAATTTGAAGTTTTTTTTTGTTTATAAGCTATAAAATCAGAATTTATGTTTGTTTTATTATGAAATAAAAATCCAAATGTTGTGAAATTGTTTAGGTATATGTTGATACAATTGACCTTAATTGTTAGCTTCGTATTTTTTGTGAATTGGAAGCAATTTCGGTGTTTATCTTCATCTTGATAAAAGTTATGAGAAACTAGTTTAAATATTTATGTTTTAGGATGTTGGTTTATACCTTTGTCATGTTTAAATACTTATGACAAACTAGTTTAAATACTTGAATATTGTTCTTGATCTTGATAAAAGTTATGATAAATTACTTTAAATATTAATGTTTTAGGATGTTGGTTTGGAACGAGAGTGAGGACAAAACGTTTCTTGATGCATGTATCCATGAACTAACCACTAATGGTCGTGAGGGTTATGGGCTTAAGGCAAGTTCATGGAAGACAATACATGAAAAATTGATAAACGAACACGGTAAAGAGGTTGATCAGAAGCAAATGAGAAACCACTTTGACTACTACAAATCAAAATATGTTGCTTGGGTGAAACTGAAAAACAAAACTCGCAATATATATGATCCTACAAAAAATAAATTTAATCTGACCGATGAACAATGGAAGGAAGAGGGGAAGGTAATACTTTTTATAACAAATACTAGTATGATTATTTTTATAACAAATACTAATATTTATAAAAATTGTAAACAGTTGAACAAGTTCGTCTTGTCATTGAAAAGTAAACCCTTGCTATTCCCTGATCTTTGCACCCAACTATTTGAAGGCTCAACCTTAACCGAATTTCAAAGTTGGGGGCCATCTTGTACACTCCCTCGTCCCGTAGAAGAGTTTAGTGCCCAAGATTTTGATGATGATTTTCCAATGGAGACCTCAACACAACACATAGGTACAAGTGAAGAATCTTCGGGGTGTTCAAAAAATAAGGAAGTTGGTGGAAACAAAACAGTTGGTGGAAAAAAAAAGAGATGCAAGGGCATTGGAAGTTGAGGAGGAGATTGTCGAGCTTGCAAGGTCGTTAGTGGAAAAAAATGAAAGAATTGAAAAAAGTGAAATGGATAAGGATGTTGATGCATGTATGGAAAAATTGAACAAAATGGAATGGGGAGAAGAATATGAAAGACACAAGACTGCTCTTTTGCTATTTGGTGAAAGTGCTGGTGTTCGAAAATTTTGGTTACGACTTTCACATGCTAGTTGTGAGTCGTGGGTGATGGGTGCGGGTAGGAAGTATGGTTACCTTTGATGGGTGCGGGTAGAAGAATTTTTTGGATGTTACTTTGGATGATGTTTACTAGTTTTTTGTTATATGACTTTTGTTACTTTGGATGACTTTTTGTTATTTGCATGACTTTTGGATCCTATGTTCGATGACTTTTTTGGATGTTACTTTGAATGATGTTTACTGGTTTTTTGTTATATGACTTTTGTTACTTTGGATGGTTTGTTATTGGATATTGAATATGACTTTTGTTACTTTGGATGATGTTTACTAATTTGTTTGGTGCATGATTTTTTTTACTTTAACATTTTACCTAATTGTTTGTAACAGGTCAAGTATGGTTTCTGATGGTGAAGTTGTAGCTTTTCTTTTACTTGTGTTTTATTGGTTGAGGTCAAACCGGCGCAGACTGATCAGAATCCATAGAATTAGAGATAACAATTCAAGTGGGTATGCGTATACACAAGATTTGATGTACGGAGACCCTACACAATGTTTCGATATGATGCGTCTTACTCAAGAGGCATTTGCATTATTATGCAACCATTTCACCCAAAAAAATTGGTTGCAAGCTAGTAGGACAATAAGCATTGAAGAGAAGATGGTTATATTCATACATGTTATAGGAAATAATGAACGTTTTCGCGCGGTTAAGGGAAGATTTCATCACTCCACACAAACGATTCATCAATGTTTTCACGAGGTCCTAACAGCAATGACGTGTTTTGCAAAAGAAATTATAGTACCAAAAACTCCTAATCCAACAAGACATAACTCAAAATGACATAGACGATTAAAAAATATTTTTTCCGGAGCAATAGGTGCATTAGATGGAACTCTTGTACATGCGGTTGTACCCGTTGATTGACAAACTCGTTATAGAGGAAGAAGAAAAGGAGAATGTTTTCAAAATGTAAAAGGAATTTGTGATTTTGATATGATATTCACCTTTGTTTGGGCTGGATGGGAGAGTATAGCACATGATTCAAGAGTTTTGAAAGATGTTGCATTCAATTCGACTTCTGGATTTCCATTTCCTCCACCAGGTTTGTAATCTTTATATAATTTTTATTATCTATCTTCTTTATATAATATGTGTCATTATATAATATGTGCCAAATTCATTTGCAGATAAATATTACCTTTGTGATGCCGCATATACAAACACTCGTGGGTTTATGGCTCCATACCGCAATACTAGGTATTGGTTAGCCGATTTTTGAAGAGGCTGACCTTTAACTAGAGAAGAAAGGTTCAATTATGCTCATGGACAACTTAGAAATGTTATTGAGCGTGCTTATGGTGTATTGAAGGCGAGATTCCCATTCTTAAAAGAAATGGCTCCTTATCCTTTTACAGTGCAAAGAGACATAGTCATTTCTTGTGTCGCCGTCCATAATTTTATAAGGAAATACAATATAGAAGATGACTTGTTTAGAAATTTTGAGGAGGACACTATGGTTACTCTTGACGTCCAATGTGGGGGAATTGATAGAGAAAACATACAAGGCATAGAATGGGGTACAGAAGTCGTTGAATATATGCGTGTTTTGTGTGATCAGATTGCAAATCGACTACTTTCACCTACTTTACATTAAATTATTATGTTATTTTAAATTTCATTATTTTTTTATTTGGATATTAAATGATTTATGTTTAATTTACATTTTGTATGACATTTTTTATTTGTGTGTAATTTACATTTTGTATGACAATATGTATGTTTTTATAATTATTCAACAACTTAATCCATCACTATATATAATAGTAGGGTAAAATGGTCATTTTTCATCACTCAACACATTTAGTCAGATGTACAATCAAACAACAGGATTTCTTACTCAGTCATGATTTTTTACCCAGACAGACCTTTCCCAGTCAGCACTTTCTCAGTCAGTAACTATCAAATGAGGCCTAAGCCTTTAAATGTTCTGTCATATATGCTAGTTGGTTTTGTCTTTATCTTCTTAATCTAATGGTTTAGACCAATTACTCCATCCCCATAGGTAGATCTTGGCTTGTTGCTCTTGAAACTCGGGTCGGTTCTTACTTATTGATTGCTTTCGTAAGTCTCTAACATGTCAGAGATTTGTCGCTCTACTACAACGTTGATAGTGGAAGGAATTCTCTAGTATTTATACTTGAGTGGACCAGATTTCGTTCTATCAAAGTAGGTATATGTAATTTTCTAAAATTTTTCCAAGATCCTAAGGGTTTGTCGTTACTCCTTTTCACTTAGTGAGGCATTTGTTGATGTATTCCTGTTGCATAGGACGACTGTATTGGACTAAATACTTAGCAACCTATCTTCTTATTGGCTTCTAGGCATGTGTGTTGATTTATGTCGCTTTCGTTTGTCATTATTTGTTTATTGGTTCACTTGTACTCTATTTTCTTTTGATTAATAACTTTTTGGTGCATGTAGAGCCTATTTGTTTAAGTAATGGGCATTCTAGGTGTAACACTCGTGCTTCTAGTCTAGGCATTAATATTAAGGTGATAGTCTAGGTTAACCTTTGTAACTCATTTTGAAGAAATGAAAAAGGAATTATGTGAATTCTATGTGTTTTATGTGTTTTATGCTTAATTACTATGAGTTAGTTAATTAAGAATAAAAGTGAGCGTCAAAAATTAAATTTTAGACAAAGCTGATATCTATTAAGAAAGTTGTAATGGTCGTGACAAGGATTACGGATATATAAAGAATGTCGAAATCCGAGTTATAACGAAGAAGTTATGACATGTTGAAGTTTCACAACAAAACCGGCTCGGTGCTGAATGTCGTAAAAAGTGAGTTTTCGATAAACTACTTTTTAGCCTTAGTGATCTAAACGAAACTCGTAGTGTTCGTTAAACCGATAGTAGGTATAAAAAGAACACCCAAATCTGAATTCGTATGAGGAAGTTATGATTTTTCGAAGTTTCAGCTTAGTAGTAGACAGCTAAAAACTCGAATTTTAGATCGAGTAATTTTTAGCCGACACGACCTAAACGAGAATCGAAGGTCTCGTCATTAGTCGCACAACGGTAAAAAGTTTGACGAAAACGGACGTCGGATGAAGAAGTTATGAATTTTTAACGGATTTCCTGTCCCAGTCTGTTAAAAATAATAATATAAAAATTAAAGTCAAAATTAGCCGACGAAGTCTAAACGGAAGTTGTAGAGCATAATTTTGCCTACGCGTGCATATAAAGAACGTCAAAAACGGAGCTGGTATGCGAAAGTTATGGATTGTAGAAGTTTTTGCACAAAAACCGAGAAAATTCGCATAGTCACGATTTGCCACGTCACCCTCGCTTAGAAGGTGCCACGTGTCCGAAATGGTGAGTCAGGCGAGCCACGTGTCCGAGCTGCTGAGTCATCCGAGCACCTGATCTATCCGAAGTGGTCCAATAGCGGTGCGACACGTACTCTCTTCCCTCGTGTCCGAAACCTCGCAAGAATGCCACGGATCCCCCCCCTACTTCGGACTAGACCTCGGTCCAATCAGGAGAGGACAGCGAGGCCTTCGCACGTGCAGCCACCTGAGCACCCTCGCCTGCAGACCCCACCACCAGAACCGACTTCGGACCTAGGCTTCGGTCCAATCACAAGAAGCCAGTAGCCACTTCGCACGTGCACCCTCGTGCGAGCCATCCCCTGCGAGTCCTCGGATGAGCACACCTGGTGGCTTCTCAGCCGTCAGATCACGAGCTTCGGCCCCTATAAATAGGGGGGTGCGAGACCTCCCGGGGGTATTTTGAAAACTTGTCACTTTTAGCCCCTAAACCCATATTTCGTTGATATTAACATCCCCCGAAGCCCCGATATCAATTATAAGCCTCGGAATACGCTACGAAGTGCCCGTGAAGCCCGGAAAATTTATCTTTTCGGTTTCGAAGCCCGACTTTTGCAGAGCCCGGTTTCTTAATAAAACTCCCGGTTTTATTAGAAACGAACGTTTTAGGAAACGAATTGCTGCCCGATTATCATCAAATCATGTGAGTGTGTAGTTACTTTCAATTTACACATAGATATGAAGTATTTACCTTAAAATACGTGTTATGTGTAAATATGTTAATTGTTTATTTGAGGTGATTGTTGAATTGATGTTTTATACAAGTTTTAAACTGTATATGTATTTTATCTACAAATATGTTGGGTAGAACATGGGTAGACAAAATAGTCGGTGGGTGTTAAAATGATGAGAGGCCTCGTTGTCGGTGTTGTTGTTGGTGTTGTTGTAGTCGTCTAGCGGAGTATAGATGACGATCACGAACCTTTCTAGACAGTCCAGTGGTACACTAGCAAGTTCGCAACTTGTATGTGTTGATGAACTAAATGTTCATTGGTGTACTCCAATCCCCCTCATGGTTGCCTTTAGGACATGTATGGTTGAGGAGTCCCCTTAGCAGTAGTGTCCAACCCGATGATATTCCTTAGGTTAAGTCCCTTGTGTTAGGTGTTTAGGGACGTAAAGTGAGGACAACGGGAATGGGTAATCAGGGTTATTGTTGATTGGTGAACTTAATATGTTATTATTATTGTGGGTTGAAAACCCTATATGCTCACCAGGCTCCCAAGCCTGACCCACTCAGCTTTTTATTATTACAGGTAGTGGACCCCGAGCATAGTCGGAGGACGATGAGAGAGTTTTGATTATAGGCCAGTAGTTGTAAATAACCGTAGTAAGGCTTATAATGTCTTGTTTATGCTTTTGATCTGTATCGGAACATGACGTCCCGAGGTTTTGATATATATATATATATATATATATATATATATATATATATATATATATATATATATATATATATATATATATATGGAAAATATATACCTTCTTAAAGAAGGGTTTTGATAAACTTTTATCATGTTTTATTTTGGGGACCTATTCCGCAACATCTTTTGAAAAGATTTCTCTGATTTTATTTTAAAAAGCATAAATTAAATCGGTCTTTTCTGGCCGAGAAATTAGGGGATGTCACAGTTGGTATCAGAGCATTAGTTTAAGCGAACTAAGAAATTTTAAAATTTCTAGACTTGAACTTAGAATGCTAAGTGATGATTGTGAGGTGAGTGTCTACCATATTTTAGACACGAGCACTAGTTTATTTTAGGAAAGGTGCCTAAAATGCCTTTATGTACTAAATGCTATATGTTTCCATATATGCCACTATTTGTTCGGATCTATGGTCTGTTGTCGACCGGATCTGGAAACCTTATGTGTGTAGGATTCTAAGCGTATGATTACGAGATTAGAACTAACATGTAAATGTTTCGGAGTGATAAGGGAATTGACATGTCTAACAAGGATAAAGACCTAAATTCGCCTTATTCGGTATATAGATTGTAATGGCAAGAACTCGAAGTGGAGCGGGAAATGCAAACAGAAACCAACAACCTCAACCTCAAGTGGTGGAACAGGTGCCGATAGTAGGAGCTGCACCCGAACCCATCACCATGGATGGAGTACGAGCTGTGATTCAGACCATGATGGCTGAACAGAGGGAGGAGTTGAGGCAAATGTTGCTGAACAACAGGGATGAACCTTCAGTTCCTGTTAAACAACGTGAACTAAATGACGATCGATCTGAAGAAGGGAACAACATCAGATCGGTTGGTCATAGTGAACCGCTTGTGGTTGGGAGGAATAACCACGAGGGCAGAGTGGAGAGAAATAGGTGCAAGTATAAGGACTTTATGACTTGCAAGCCATCGACCTTCACTGGAAAAGAAGATCCTGTCGGAGTTATGGACTGGATCTCGGAAATGGAGTTGGCTTTCATGACTTGTGATTGCCAAGGCAAGTTAAAAACTACCTTTGCAGTACGTCAGTTCAGGGGTAGTGCTGCTCGTTGGTGGAACACATTGGGGAAAAACCTAAGCCCTAATGAGCCATTGCAAATGACTTGGACAGAGTTCTTGGTGCACTTTAAGCGCAAGTTCTGCTCGGCCCAAAACGTACTTGAGTTAGAAAACCAATTTCTAACGTTGAAGAAGGAGAGTATGACCGTTGACGAGTATACGAATAACTTCACAGACAAAATGGAGTTTGCTTTGCGTATTGTCCCAGATGAGCTGGCGAAAATTGACAGGTACGCAAAGGGACTTCCATGGGAGTATGCGGTGCCAGTACGTCAGGCACTTACTTTGGAGGCAGCTATCTGGGCTGCCAAGTCTGTTGAAGATATGATCAAGGGGAGAGCCGCCAGCAAGGTTGAAGTTGGCGAAAAGAGAAAGTTTGAAGGAACGTCAGGTTCCAATAAAAACAACAAATTCTCGAAGTCTGGTTCGAGAAAATTTGGAGGAGGAGCCGAAGCCAAGTGGTGTGACAAGTGTAAGAAGAAACATGCTGGGAAATGCAGCGTGGGAGTCACTTGTTACAAGTGTGGAAAGCCAGGGCATTATGCCAATGAATGCACCTTCACTAATAACGTCTGTCATGGGTGCCATGAAGAAGGGCATATTTTGAGGGATTGCCCGAAGAAGAAAGACGCAGCAAAACCCAATCTTCCACCAAAGCCGAAGGCGAGAGCCTTTCAGATGACACTCGAAGCTGCGAAAGAAGAAGCCAATGTCGCTTTAGGTACCTTTCTCGTAAACGAATTGCCTGCCCAAATTTTGTTTGATTCTGGAGCCAATTACTCCTTTATATCGCATGAATTTGATAGAAAACTAGCTTTGCCTGTTGATAGACTAGTTAATGCTTTATTAGTCGAAATTCCTAGTGGCAAGTTTGTACCTGTTAGCCATCGTATGAAAAACATTATCATTGACTTGGATGGGAATAAGTTCAGCGAGGAATTATTGCCTATCGAGTTAAATGGTTTCGACATAGTTTTAGGAATGGATTGGCTTAGCGCCAATGATGCCGAAATAATGTGTAGGAAGAAGATAGTTAAAGTAAACCCGCCAGGGAAAGAGTCGTTTATGGTGTATGGAGACAAACGCAGAGTAAATTCTGGAAACATTTCCCTAATGAAAGCCAGAAAGTGTTTGGCCAAGAGGTGTACATCATATCTAGCGTTCGTGATTGATGCTTAGAAGGAAAAGAAGGAGGTGCAGGATATTCCGGTGGTGTGTGATTATCCGGAAGTCTTTCCCGAAGATCTTCCCGGATTGCCCCCTGATCGACAAGTGGAGTTTCGTATCGACTTGTTACCAGGAAGGACGCCAATAGCAAAAGCACCTTATCGATTAGCGCCAACCGAAATGAAAGAACTTATGACACAACTTCAGGAGTTATTGGACAAAGGTTTCATTCGACCTAGTTCATCACCTTGGGGAGCCCCTGTGTTATTTGTAAAGAAGAAAGATTGGAGCATGAGAATGTGCATCGATTACAGAGAGCTGAATAAAGCGACGATAAAGAACAAGTACATGTTGCCGAGGATCGATGACTTGTTCGATCAGTTGCAAGGATCGAGCTATTTTTCGAAGATCGATCTTAGGTCGGGGTACCATC
Organism: Lactuca virosa; assembly: GCF_052849685.1. Lineage (NCBI taxonomy): Eukaryota > Viridiplantae > Streptophyta > Magnoliopsida > Asterales > Asteraceae > Lactuca > Lactuca virosa. The sequence goes on along the minus strand of NC_136430.1, from coordinate 316,710,546 downwards.
AACTAAAGGTGAGGGAGCAGGATATCGAGAAGACCGCGTTCAGAACAAGATATGGACACTATAAATTTTTGGTTATGTCGTTCGGATTAACCAATGCCCCATCATCTTTGATGGATTTGATGAACAGGGTTTGTAAACCATACCTTGATAAATCCGTGATACTATTCATAGACGATATCTTGATCTATTCGAAAAGCAAGCAGGAGAATGAGAAGCATCTGCGTGAAGTGCTAGAAGTTCTGAAAAAGGAGAAGCTGTACGCAAAGTTCTCCAAATATGAATTTTGGATTCAAGAAGTCCAATTTTTGGGTCATGTGGTTAACCAAGAAGGGATAATGGTGGACCTAGCAAAGATTGAAGTTGTAATGAAGTGAGAACAACCAAAAAGTCCCACAGAGATTTGAAGCTTTTTAGGATTAGCCGGATATTATCGCCGATTTATCCAAGGCTTTTCTTCAATCTCTACTCCATTAACAGCTTTGACCCACAAAGGAGCTACTTATGCTTGGAATGAGAAGCATAAGGAAGCCTTTGAAAAGTTAAAGAAGAGATTGTGTGAAGCACCGATTCTTTCGTTACCGGAAGGAGTTGATGACTTTGGAGTCTATAGTGATGCCTATGGAGTTGGGTTAGGATGTGTTCTGACCCAAAGGGATAAAGTGATCGCGCATGCATCGAGGCAGTTGAAAGAACATGAAAAGAACTACCCCACTCATGATGTGGAGTTGGCAGCGGTAGTATTCGCCTTAAAGATATGGAGGCATTATCTTTATGGTACTAAGTGTAAACTTTTCACTGATCATAAGAGTCTTCAATATCTCTTTAATCAGAAGGAATTGAACATGAGGCAGCGGCGCTGGCTGGAACTACTCAAGGACTACGACTGTGAGATACTTTACCACCCTGGTAAAGCAAATGTTGTTGCTGATGGTCTCAGACGGAAGGTAAATCTTGAAAAGAGAAGGCCAAGAGCGTTGAAGATTGAAGTTGTCTCTACAATTGTGGAAAGTATAAAGAAAGCTCAGGAGGAAGCTGTGGAGAAAAATGACCGGAAGGAGGAACGTTTGGGAAAAACGTTGGTGTTTGACACAAACGGTCAAGGATTGAAGGTATTCAAAGATAGGATTTGGGTACCTAAGACAGGAGGAGTAAGAGGTCTTCTGATGGAAGAAGCTCACAAAACCATGTACTCGATTCATCCCGGCAGTACGAAAATGTATAGGGACCTAAAACCCTATTACTGGTGGCCGACGATGAAGCTCGATGTTGCTAACTATGTGGCTGAGTGTGTAACTTGTGTGAGGGTTAAGGCACAACAACAGAAACCGTATGAGAGTTTAGAACCTTTACCAGTACCCATGGGTAAATGGGAGGACATTACCATGGATTTTGTGACTAAACTGCCCAGAACAAGGAACGATCACGACATGATTTGGGTGGTCGTTGATCGCTTCACTAAGAGTGCGCATTTCATAGCCGCTAACGAGAAATGGACTATGGATAAACTTGTGAATTCTTACGTGAAGGAAATTGTGAGGCTACACGGTGTTCCGTTAACGATTGTATCCGATCGTGACAACCATTTTACCTCAAGGTTTTGGAGGAGTCTACAAGAGGAATTGGGTACTAAGTTGTGTTTGAGTACAGCTTACCATCCGCAAACTGATGGTCAAAGTGAGCGAAAAATTCAAACATTGGAAGATATGCTGAGAGCATGTACCCTAGAATTCCAAGGTAACTGGGATGAACACTTACCTTTAGTAGAATTCTCCTATAATAATAGTTTCCACTCAAGCATCAAGATGGCACCTTATCACGCTTTGTATGGAGAAAAGTGTCGAACGCCATCATGCTGGCTGGAAGCTGGGGAAAAGCAGTTTATGGGACCTGAGATAGTCCATCAGACTGCTGAGAAGTTGAAAGTGATAAGGGAGAGGATGTTAGCTGCTCAAGATCGACAAAAGAGCTATGCTGACAAGAAAAGACAACCGATATCCTTCGATGTTGGAGATTCGGTTTTACTTAAAGTCTCGCCGTGGAAGGGACTTATAAGATTTGGTAAAAGAGGAAAGTTGAGTCCAAGGTTTATTGGACCATTTAAAGTTCTTCAGAAGATCGGGAATCAAGCTTACAAGCTAGAATTACCGGAAGAACTGGAGGGTATTCATAACACATTTCATGTGTGTTATTTGAGGAAGTTCACGGGAGATGTGCCCGACATAATTCCGATTTCTGAGTTAAAGGTGGATGAAAACAAAAGGTTGATTGAAGAACTTGAGGCAATAGTAGACCGTAAGACTATGAAGTTGCGACGCAAGATGGTTGATTTAGTGCTTGTGTGCTGGAAACATACGAATGGACCAAATCTCACCTGGGAAACGGAGAGTGACATGATGAGTCGCTACCCGCATTTGTTTGGTGATGTGTGATTCCGGGGACGGAATCATCCTAAGGAGGAGAGAATTGTTACACTCGTGCTTCTAGCCTAGGTATTAATATTAAGGTGATAGTCTAGGTTAACCTTTGTAACTCATTTTGAAGAAATGAAAAAGGAATTATGTGAATTCTATGTGTTTTATGTGTTTTATGCTTAATTACTAGGAGTTAATTAATTAAGAATAAAAATGAGTGTCAAAAATTAAATTTTAGATAAAGCCGATATCTATTAAGAAAGTTGTAGTGGTCGTGACAAGGATTACGGATATATAAAGAATGTCGAAATCCGAGTAATAACGAAGAAGTTATGACATGTTGAAGTTTCACGACAAAACCGGCTCCGTGCTGAATGTCATAAAAAGTGAGATTTCGATAAACTACATTTTAGCGTTAGTGATCTAAACGAAACTCGTAGTGTTCGTTAAACCGAGAGTAGGTATAAAAAGAACACCCAAATCTGACTTCGTATGAGGAAGTTATGATTTTTCGAAGTTTCAACTTAGCAGTAGACAGCTAAAAACTCGAATTTTAGATCGAGTGATTTTTAGCCGACACGACCTAAACGAGAATCGAAGGTCTCGTCATTAGTAGCAGAAACGGTAAAAATTCTAACGAAAACGGACGTCAGATGAAGAAGTTATGAATTTTTAACGGATTTCCTGTCCCGGTCTGTTAAAAATAATAATATAAAAATTAAATTCAAAAATAGCCGACGAAGTCTAAACGGAAGTTGTAGAGCGTAATTTTACCTACGCGTGCATATAAAGAACGTCAAAAACGGAGCTCGTATGCGAAAGTTATGGATTTTAGAAGTTTTTGCACAAAAACCGAGAAAATTCGCATAGTCACGATTTGCCACGTCACCCTCGCTTAGAAGGTGCCATGTGTCCGAAATGGTGAGTCAGGCGAGCCACGTGTCTGAGCCGCTGAGTCATCCGAGCACCTGATCTATCTGAAGTGGTCCAATAGCGGTGCGACACATACTCTCTTCCCTCGTGTCCGAAACCTCGCAAGAATGCCACGGATCCCCCCTACTTCGGACTAGACCTCGGTCCAATCAGGAGAGGACATCGAGGCCTTCGCACGTGCAGCCACCTGCGCACCCTCGCCTGCGGATCCCACCACCAGAACCGACTTCGGACCTAGGCTTCGGTCCAATCACAAGAAGCCAGCAGCCACTTAGCACGTGCAACCTCGTGCGAGCCATCCCCTGCGAGTCCTCGGATCAGCACACCTAGTGGCTTCTCAGCCGTCGGATCAGGAGCTTCGGCCCCTATAAATAGGGGTGCGAGACCTCCCGGGGGTATTTTGAAAACTTGTCACTTTTAGCCCCTAAACCCATATTTCTTTCATATTAACATCCCCCGAAGCCCCGGTATCAATTATAAGCCCCGGAATACGCTACGAAGTGCCCGTGAAGCCCGAAAAATTTATCTTTTCGGTTTCGAAGCCCGACTTTTGCAGAGCCCGGTTTCTTAATAAAACTCCCGGTTTTATTAGAAACGAACGTTTTAGGAAACGAATTGCTGCCCGATTATCATCAAATCATGTGAGTGTGTAGTTACTTTCAATTTACACATAGATATGAAGTATTTACCTTAAAATACGTGTTATGTGTAAATATGTTAATTGTTTATTTGAGGTGACTGTTGAATTGATGTTTTATACAAGTTTTAAACTGTATATGTATTTTATCTACAAATATGTTGGGTAGAACATGGGTAGAAAAAATAGTCGGCGGGTGTTAAAATGATGAGAGGCTTCGTTGTCGGTGTTGTTGTTGGTGTTGTTGTAGTCGTCTAGCAGCGTATAGATGACTATCACGGACCTTTCTAGACAGTCCAGTGGTACACTAGCAAGTTCGCAACTTGTAGGTGTTGATGAACTAAATGTTCATTGGTGTACTCCAATCCCCCTCATGGTTGCCTTTAGGACATGTATGGCTGAGGAGTCCCCTTAGCAGTAGTGTCCAACCCGATGATATTCCTTAGGTTAAGTCCCTTTAGTTAGGTGTTTAGGGACGTAAAGTGAGGACAACGGGAATGGGTAATCAGGGTTATTGATGATTGGTGAACTTAATATGTTATTATTATTGTGGTTTGAAAACCCTATATGCTCACCAGGCTCCCAAGCCTGACCCACTCAGCTTTTTATTATTACAGGTAGTGGACCCCGAGCATAGTCGGAGGACGATGAGAGAGTTTTGATTATAGGCCAGTAGTTGTAAATAACCGTAGTAAGGCTTATAATGTCTTGTTTATGCTTTTGATCTGTATCGGAACATGACATCCCGAGGTTTTGATATATATATATGGAAAATATATACATTCTTCAAGAAGGGTTTTGATAAACTTTTATCATGTTTTATTTTGGGGACCTATTCCGCAACATCTTTTGAAAAGATTTCTCTGATTTTATTTTAAAAAGCATAAATTAAATCGGTATTTTCTGGCCGAGAAATTAGGGGATGTCACACTAGGTAAAATTTCTAGGGTTTTCGGGTGAAAAGTAACATGTAAAATAGTTCAGGGTTTAAAAGTTTTGAAATTCAAAGTTTGGGGTGCATGATGCACAAAGCGGGTGCGCCACATGCACTTGGGTCCCCACTTTTCGACATGCATCTTTGTTTTTCTTTACATTTTCTCGCAACCGAGCCCACACGTGATGTGCACTCCACGATTTTCGAATTTTTTTCATTTTCTACTTTTTGATTCTGCTACTACTCAGGTGCACATTACTTTAATCATATTATCTTTTAGTTTATAACGATTCTTAGACTCCTATTTTTAGGTTTTTGGAGCTTTTTGGGATTTTATTTATTTTTGTTGTAAAACATGAAATTGAGTATTTAAATATTTAATATGTCGACCGATTATCACATTTCTATGCTCGAGTTTCTGTAAAAATGATTTAATTTAACCTTAATTCGACATTTTTCGGTTTTGGGTGAAAAATTAGGGTTTTCGCCCAAATCTGGCGTTTTGTTACGTTTTTGGCTTAATTGATAATGTATTTTTCTTGTATATTATTCATTTATCAAACCCCATTGCTTTTTGGGTTGAAAATCGGATAGAACTGAACCCCGTACTCAATCTGTCGCCGACTGTTCTTGGCCCACGCGGCACACTTGAAGATGCGTGCGGTACATATTAAGTTGCACGTTGTGCTTGCGCGCAAAGGGGTTTTTGCCCGGATTTTCATTTTTCAAATTTATCTACTAATTTTTTGTTATTTCCTCGAGTTTTATGTCAAATTGGAGTAAACGTGCGGGTCCGTTTCCTCACAATTGGCCCACATATCCTTATTTATCATTTCCGAATACCCTTCCTTCTATGGAATGGGCTCTTATATCCGAAGGGGTTCTGAGCTGTTTTCTAAGTAGATTAGTGTTCCACAGGCTCTTGACTAGTAGTTGGCGGGGGATTTGGGTTTGACTGCACTTTTAGAGACGTTCCTCACATAGGTTTTCCATGACAAGGTGGGTCTTGTGACCTTCGTTAGCCACACATGGCGTCGTGTGTTAGGGATCCGAGAGGTCATTTATAGGGAGATTTGTTTGGAATTTCTTTCCACAGTTCGATTTAATAGAGAAGCAAGGATCTGGTCCAACGACTCAGTCTTTTCTTTTAGACTAGGTATGGTAGCCCGTTCTTGTAGCCTTGTGTTGTTGGGGCAATGACTGGAGATTTACTCAGCTGAGGATGTTGGTCATCCCTTATTTTAGTATTATCTTGACAGTTGTATTCTCTCAGAGCCGAGGGAGTATAACTCTATGGAGGTTTGGACTTTGGCCAATCGGGATTATGTGTCGAGACTAGCCAACGAGAGCAACTTTAGATCTCTTGTTCATAGATTGATCCACTGCTTGGTTACCTCTACCATTTATCATCATGAGGAGCACCATAAGGTTCCTACAGGCGATCTATTTCCTATGTGGTGTTTTCTCCGTACCGATGTTCACCCCCATATTCCTTATGCTATTGTGTCATTCGTATCGACTATTTTGGCTTCAGCTGCTAAGCCGAGGAGTGGGATCTGCGGAGGTCATTTTATTAGTTGTTTGGTTGGGTCTTATGGGGTAGACACTCAGGGTATGACTCAATATCTCATCAGATACCTAGATGAGGGGGATCTTAAGAGGATGCGGGTGATTGAGCATGGAGTTGATCGGCTTTGGAGGATCACCCCCGATGATGTTATTGTACCTCTTTGTCAGATAGATCCGGAGCAGGCTGTGGAGAAAGAGTTCCTGTCTGATCCTGGTTTCCATAGAAAATGAGTTCGCCATGTATTGGTGCCTACTCAACAGGGTCCAGATCCTAAGATAGACATATGTTGCTAATCTAGGCATGTGGATGCATTGGATAGGGAGTTTCATGATTTTATATCGAAGATTGGTCGGGAGCATCAACGAATGATGGGAGCTGTGAGTGAGTTTCTCACGAAGCGGAGAATTTCTTATCCCCCTTATCCCCGCACGAGGGAAAAAGCTAGTACATTTGGGATGCATCCGAGCGATGATGATGATGATGGTGATGAGGTTGATGAGGAGGAGTATGATGACAGGGATCTTTAGCTATTTGTTTCCTTGTTTGTTACATTTGGACATGACTTTATGATGTATTATGTAGGGTACTTTATTGCTACTCTCTTTTTGTATATCGTGTTTGGTTTTACTTGTTTCTATATTTTCTTATTCCTTTTGAATTTCACAAGTGTTTAGTCAATCAACTAGCATATGCAAGTTTATTAGTGCATTAAGTCTAACCATAATAAAACATAGCTGATCAGTTCTATGTCTAATCTTGGTTCGACCAATGTACCATAATACTTTTTTAGGGTATTTGATCTAAAATATTGAATCTAAGAAAATCTTAGTGTGTATTTTATTAATTTTTGGTTTTGTACTTCAAGACTATCCGGTAAGGATCGTCTGGTGAGAACTTTCGGAGGGCAATACCTTTTAAGGATACAGTTGTACTGAAATCCAACAACCCAAGCGACATTTCAAACTAGACACCTCTCCCATAAGTAACCTATCAGTAGTGTTTTTAATAATAATACATTAGTTGCAAGTCCGGGGGTAAATATTTTTGGAGTATATGTCCCTAGGTTATAGATGTAATTCTTTTTAAGAAAATATGTAGTTTGATATAACCTGTATGCTTTGATACCAATCTGTCATACCCTCGGCCAACGGCGGAAACACTGGGCGACGCGACGTTAGGATGTTGGTTCACAGATGAAGAATACACTTGAATTAATATGTACTTTTATAACATAAATATCATTTCTATTTATAAGGAGATGAATTCATTACATAGTTGTTTATCTTGGTAATTATGCTTCTCGGTAGACTGCTAGTCACCTCTTTAGCCATTGCTATAAGATCGTCTGTTTCCATTGGATTCCTAAAAATATATGTGGTTTGAAAGGTCAACATAATGTTGGTGAGTTCACATCTTTTGTATACTTTAAAACGTGTTGTAGGTTTTGTTACGTCAACATTGTTGTATCCCTAAATCTGTGTTAGTGGGTTTGTGTATGCCAAACTATTTTCTTAGGTTTATCCTAGTAGTAGTTCAGATATTTAAGAATCTATATTTGAGTTATGGATCTTTGTTGATGAATATGAAAATGTATATTATGATTTCCTATTCTCTTGTGTTTTAGTTGTTGATACATTCTTTAGAATCTTGTATAGTTGGTTTCTTATAGTCACTAGAGAAATACCTTCCAAGTATTCTTTTACTGTTTTAATTTACATATGCTACTCCTACTTTCTAGGCATCCCATAAAGAGTAGTGGTTTAAGTTTAATAATTTTACATTGAATTCCTATAGTCGAACTCTGACTGTGTAGAATAATACTCGAAACCACGACACTTCATCGGATATCGCAAAAAGTTTAGTAAGTTATGCCTGATTCGACTTGTCATCGGGTTATAGCTAGCAACCACAACTGGGGGTGTTAATCCCGTATAGATCTATACATATCTTTCCCACTAACTTAAGATTTAACGATTATAGCTCACGACTAGCTAAACGTTATTTAGCTAGGGGATGAATTGTGTTTCATCTAACACTTATTTGTGTGCAGCCTCCACCGGTCCAACATTTTGTTGTTCTTGTTGTATTTATATTAGATACTTATTATACATATATAAATTAATCCTATATATAAAGTTATAGTATTTAGTTTAGCCGGGTATTTGGGCAGTGTAACCATTAGGTACAAAGTTATCCAAAGGGTGGCTTTCGGTTGGCTGGCGTAACAACTAGGTAAAATGTTTCCACTAAACATTTTACTAGAATAACGACTGGGTATGCATAATTTCTGAGTGTTTGTGTAAGGGTCGAATTGTTGTAATTAGTCGAAGTATGTTTTGGACTCTTCGAATGTTTTGTAATGTATTTTACTAGGGCGCTTTTATTCGAAGCTTTAGAGTCAATGCCTTAGTATATTTTTTGTATGCTTTCAGTTCCCTATAAATAGGGTTATTTACTAGAGTTAGATAAGAACTTTTATAGACTTGTCTATTGCACTCTGTAAAGAATTCGAAAGCATAATAGAGCGTAACAAGATCATATTTACATCCTGTGTTCAAATATCGCTTTCTTACTTGAATTCATACTCTGATTAATTCATTACTCGATTCATTGGTTCATCAATTGGTATCAGAGCAATTGATTCGAAAACCTCAAATCACTCATCAAGGTGTTTTAATTAGGGAAGTGCCCGCACCTGTTTCACCGGTGTCCAAGAAACGAAGGGCTGAAGATATGGCAAAGCATTTGTCAAAGAAAAAGAAGAAGAAGACTCGAAAACTTGTTATCTCTACTTAGTCAACAGAAGATGATAGTGAAAGAATTCCAGAAACTCCAGAGTTTACTCTTATCACATAAAGTTTCACTCCTGAGAAGACAGTTGTCATACCACCCGAAGATTCGATTGACAAATCAGTTCCTGAGGAGGTTCGAACTTCAGGCATCCCTGCACACGTATCTGATACGGATGCAAATGTCAATATGGGTGAAGGAGGTTCGAAATATGAAGCTACAGGTCCATCTACTTCTGCTCCTTTTGCAACTATTGTTTCTTTACCGTTATCTTCTACTCCTCTTACTTCAACAATAGATTCCCCAACATTCGAACACATTCTTGATCAACCCTTTACTTCTATTTTTTCTTCTCAATCTACTGAGCCCCCCAAACTCACTTCACCTGTTCAAGAAACCGTTTTTGTGGAGACAAAGACTGATAATGAGGGGTTTGGTGGTATGTTTGATGAATTGGAATTTCATGAAGACGAAGAACAGTTTCCTGATCATATGCTGATGACCATGAAATAATTTAAAATCCTGAATCAGAAGTTGAATTCGATACTTCAATCCCAAGCTGATTTGGGGGGTGGTTCATCTATTTCAAGTCTGGAGATTGATTCGATGTTAAAGATGTTCGAAGCCAGAGTATTGAGCAAAGTCTCTGGAATGCATACAGACTCTGAATCACGAATTTTGGAGAAAGTTGATCTCAATGATCAAAACAATGAAATTCGAATCAATTCTCAAAATTCAAAATTTGCTGGTGATCTGAGAGAGTTGAAGAATGTTGCAGAGGAACGACATGTTCTTTTTATTCAAGATGTGTAGAAAGTACGAGAGGATGTAAACTTGCAGATTCACGAACTTCGTGAAGATATGAAAAAAGAAATTGTCACAGTTCAACAAGATTATGCATCCTTGAATCAAAAGGTTGATATCATTTGTGACGCAGTCACTCGATTTGTTAAGTTGTATGAAAATTTAAGTCCTCAAATTACTCAACTTTCAACATCCGAAAGTGCAAGCTTTGAAGAAGTGCTTAAGTTGCTCAAGGAGTTAAAAGAGATTTCTGATAGGCCGGTTTCTTCTCCATTGATTATTCCTGAATTTTTATCTCATAAGTTTTTCCAATTCGAAGCCATTCTCAACAAGCAACCTGCTCCTCTCTTTCGTATATCAAGTCTTCTTCCAACCACAAATGCCCCACCTGTTTTCATAGGGGTGCAAGGGGGAGAAAGAAAAACTAGTGAGTCGAAGACTAGTGGAGAAGATGCGAAAGTTGTGGGAAAAGTATTTTCTTTGAAAATCCCTACAACAAAACCAATAATTGTTTCTGCTGAACAGGTGACTTCAACAGTCGTAACAACAATGCCAATTGCAAGACCAATTTCGAAAGGAATTGTGATTGGTAAATCTTCGGAGACTGGTGGGAGTGGTTCAAAACCAAAAGAGACAACTGACAATCAAGCCTTGAAAGATAAAGGCAAGTCAATTGTAGTGGAAAAATCGAAAGAGGAAAAGAAGGCTGAAGTAAAAGCTGAACTTGAAAAACTGAGGTTTATTCAAAGTATTATGACTCAGCGTACGAGTGATCCGAAGGGAATGGATAAAGGTGATCCAGCCAAACATTATAATTACGAAACAATTGAGGCCAAGGTTACTTTTAATCACATGTATACATTCGAGAAGAAACCAAAGCAGAGTTATTTGGTCACAAATACTGATGCAAGCCAGCTGGATTTTCCCATAAACGAAATGATATTTATCATGCCTCAGTTCAAAGCAGAAGGGAATTTTAAAAATAAAGATGAAGGTACACACATGAAAATTCGTTTTCATGCTGTTCTTGGAAAAGCCCCTGAGGAAGTTTGGTCTTTAATAAAAATCAAGAAGGTCATAAGTATGAAAAAGGATGTGGTTTTCGAAAACACAGTCCAAAATGTTAAGTATGTGGTTGCCATGGCAAATTGAAATATTTGCGAATTCACTATTGCAGATTTTCCATTAATGAACTTGTATGATCTTATACAAGTTGCATTACTTTTGAAAGACAAATCATTCTCATACCTTCAAAACACAGAACCCGATGAATTCAAGATTGGAGTAGCTCACATCAAGATTTTTATCAAAAACTATTATGAGTGCTTGGCACTAACAGATGTTGAATTAGCTACTGCCAAAGGAATGGAAATTAAAGCTCCGATGGCTCCTACGAAGACTCGGGCGGATTTGAAGAAGTATGCTGATGGTGAAATTTGCCTGAAGCCTTTTGGAATTGTCTTCGCAGGAAAAGACAAAGCTGGAAAGTCTAAACGGTTCTTATTTCAAGCAAGTGAAGTCGAGATATATTCAACATCTCAATATACGAACTTGATTGTTCGTATGAATCATTGCAAGAAGAACAATGAAGGTGACAAGAAAGAGTTGAAGAAGATTATCTCTTGCTACACGGAGATTCAAAGAGTATTACTGTATTCCATCACACTTCTTACAAATTGAAGACTTCGACTATGATTACAAAGGGGGAGATTGTAAGGGTCGAATTGTTGTAATTAGTCGAAGTATGTTTTGGAATCTTCGAATGTTTTGTAATGTATTTTACTAGGGCGCTTTTATTCGAAGTATATTTTTTGTATGCTTTCAGTTCCCCATAAATATGGTTATTTACTAGAGATAGATAAGAACTTTTACAGACTTGTCTATTGCACTCTGTAAAGAATTCGAAAGCATAATAGAGCGTAACAAGATCATATTTACATCCTGTGTTCAAATCTCGCATTCTTACTTGAATTCATATTCTGATTAATTCATTACTCGATTAATTGGTTCATCAGTTTGAGTTAGCTTAACATCTAGGCATAATATTATCCATAAAAGTTGGGCATGGTATCTACTAGGCATAATATTATCCTAATGTCCTAAGCATATTTGTATAACTAATGGTATACAGTTTGTGATAATTATGAAGAAATAGTTGTGATATAACATGTATTCACCCCCTCCCACTCCCCCCCCCTCCATAAAACGTTTGAAAACTGTAAGCAGGGCCGTCAACTCACCCTTGTAGCGTGAACCATTGATGTAGGGTAGAGTCGGAAGCCCGAAACTCGAGGATTGCTTGAAAGGTATTGACACAAAAATCGATAGAAAGAGAAAGAGAGAGAGAGAGAGAGAGAGAGAGAGAGAGAGAGAGAGAATGGTAATTTTGAAGGTGTGAGAAATGATATGTCGAAGCTTGCTATTTATAGGGGGTTTTGGAGAGCACGTCGCGCAATGCTCATGCAAGTTGCTCGTGAACCACCTGGGGGCTTACACATGTCCGCTTTTTCTAGTGCCACATCATCAGTATCCTGCCGGATCGAGGTGTCAGAGAGCACGCCGCACGTTGCGTGTGGGTGATTTTTAAAATTTTAAAATTCGTATCTCTTTTATGCGAGCTCCGTTTTCCACGACTCTTATATATCCGTGTAGGTCTTCACATGTGCTACAACTTTCCTTTTGGTCGTTTTGGCTAATTTAATTTTTTGTTTTTAGCATATATTTTATAACCGTTATGATTTTATAAAAATCATAACTCTCTCGTGCGGATTCCAATTCAGGCGTTCATTGTCTCAAAATTTATACTTCAAGTAGTAGTATGTTTCTCGTTTTGGTGAATTCTGCTACACGTCAACCGTTCTCCTCGTAGCTTTTGACGTTGTAACTTTTTGTGAGCGGTAGATTTTTATTTTTACTATAAAAATCATATCTCTTCCAAAACATGATGGATTTTTATGAGGCTTATATTTTTGGGATTGTGGTAATGCATATATTTTAAAATGCTAACCTCCTCACAATATTGCACAATTTTTCACGCACTTATATTTTGAGCCCATTAGTCGACATAATTAAGGACAAAAATCGAATATAATTATTAATATATCGGATGGTTATAGAGTGGTCCAATTACGTGCTGTTGAAAACGTTAGATCCTAACGGCGGTTGGCGACGTATTTTATGGGTTGTCATAAAATTCAATAATCATCTAATGAATCAACCTTCAATGATACTAACTCTCTACCTAAGGCTAAACCTGTTGAGCCTATTAACAATTCATTACCCCTTCCTCATTCCAGTAGAGTTTAGCGCATTACCTGAGTTCTATGGTTTCCATATAATGGAAGACGGGGATACGTTTATTAGTGATAACACACTGGTAAATTTTGATGAGCCATATAACTACAAGGAAGCAATGGCAGACCTTAAGGCTTATAAATGGAAATAGTCATTAGAAAGCGAGATCCAGTCCATGTATGATAACCTAGTATGGACTTTGGTTGATCAAGCACCATGTCGTAAGACAGAAGTTTGCAAATGGATCTTCAAGAAGAAGACCGACATGGATGGTAATGTACAAACCTTCAAGGAAAGACTGGTTGCAAAGGGATTTACTCAAACCCAAAGGATTTGGTGAAACCTTTTCACCAGTTGCTAATATTAAGTCAATTAGGGTAATGCTTACCATAACTGCTCATTATGACTATGAAGTTTGGAAAATAGATGTTAAAACTACTATCCTTAATGGGAAACTGGCTGAGGATGTTTACATGGCTCAACCAAAAGGTTTTAAACATGAAAAATTCCCTAATAATGTGTACAAGCTTGAGAAGTCCATTTATGGACTGAAACAAGCTTCTCATAGCTGGAATCTTTTCTTCCATGAAAAAAGTCAAAGACTTTGGTTTTTCTAGAAGTGAATACGGTAAAAGCTAGTGGGAGTAAAGTGACCTTCCTAGTCTTGTTTTTGGATCACATACTCCTAATAGGAAATGATATTCCAACTTAGCAAGAAGTTGAGTCTTGGCTTGGGAAATATTTCTCTATGAAGTATCTAGGAGAGGCTACTTATATTCTTGGGATAAGGATTTACAAAAATATGTAACATCGTGATGTTGAGATAATTCCAAATTTTAACCCTAACTATGAAGATTATTATACTTTAGCCCTTTTCTATGAGAAATGTTGCAAAATGGCCCATAGTGGCATTTTTGTAATTTTTTAACGTGGGACATGTACGCAGGGCCTACATATCGTACGCTAGGAATACGTAGCAGCATCCCAAACCATAATTTTAGGGTTTAGACCCTATGAAAACATTTTTATGGCCTCTAAATCCCTTCTCTCATCCGCCTCCATCACCTACATTGGACCTTAGCAAACCCTAGTTCCTTGTTTGGGCATTCTTGACCTTTGGTGTGCATTTTAGTGACCTTGAAGGAGAACGAAAAAGTAGATTCAACTTGGAAGCTTGGAGAAGCTTTGGATCTAGAATCCTCATCTACCAAGCAACCTCCAAGAGATATAAAGTTTTGAACTTGGCTTGCATTTTTTTTAGATCTTGTTAGTTCTTGATTCATGAATTATTTTGGTCCCAAGTCTTGAACTTTATGAGCACGGCAGGCTCTATCCCACGTAAGCTATCCTTTCAGATGTTTTGAGAGGTGTAGAAGCATAAAAATACGATCTTGGCTCTTAGTTCTTCCCCATGCATGTGCTAGGATGTCCTAATGGATAAAGAAAACATGGTTTGTTGGTATTAAGCATTTCTAGCCATGCAAAGTCAAATGGTACGTTGTGTGTATGCGGTCAAAGCCCTAAATTCTTGGTCAAGCGGAGTACGCCCCGTGTATATCTGAGTACGCGCAACGTAATCGGATGGGTTGACTCGGTTGGGTGGACATGGCTGAGTTGACTCGAATGGGTTGAATTGGCTGATTTGTTGACCTTGACTTTTTGACCAAGGTTGACCTAAGAATATTTTGGGTATTTTAGGTCTTTTGGGATTATTAACTAAGCTTAGGTCATCGGTTTCGTTTAGGTGATCCGTAGTGTTGGTGTTGGAGTGTACTCAGTGCTGTGTACTTTTCTACTACTCATCGGACTGAGAGGTGAGTTGTCCTCACTGTACTCGTGGGCGAAGGCACTAATGCCGACCCACTAGATTATGTATCCTGGTTATTGGAGACTGATTAGTAGATCTTTATGATTATATGTATTTGTTGGTTCTGTGTTTATGTTTTCCTGTTACATATGTCGACATATTTTGTTGGGTTGAGGCAGTCCTGCTTTGTGTTGAAGGCCAAGACACCCGGGGCGGTCCAGATAGGCTGTAGGCCCTGCAAGGCGGTCCAGTCATGCCAAAGGCCCATACAGTGGTCCAGAAAGGCTGTAATCCCTGTGAGGTGGCCCAGTCAGGCTGAAGGATCATATTTGCATTTTATTATTTATTGTGTTGTGTGATGGTAGTTTGGGGGAACTCAGTAAGCTTTGGCTTACAGTTTTAGTTTATTATTTCATGTACTTCAGAGGATCGTGGGAAAGCGAAGGCTTGATCGTCCATATCTTCCTATTTTCATGATATTGACTTTCGGGACACCCTAATAGGATTTTACTTTTGAAAAATGGCTTTTCTTGTAACAATTATGGATAATGGTTGTGTTTGAAAATTTAAATTTCTATAATTTTTGGGATGTTACAATTTGCTATCATAGCCTTGGTTTGAGAGAATTGGTGGAACATTCATGTGAATCCGGACTCAAAATAGGGAACTGCAAAAGTTTTAAAATGGTTTTCAAAATTGTTTTCAAAAGTAACCAAGGAAGGATGCAATGTGTACGATCAGCCGGAGCAAGAAAGTATAGCCCAAGTTACCCACACTATTATTTTGTATGATATTTATGATAGAACAACATGCTAGTGATAGGCTAGGGATCTTCAGGAACTGCATGATAGGATTGCCTGATGTATGATTACTGATAGCCTAGGGTTAAATCTTGTATGGAATTGACATCATTATTGTAATTGCTTACTCTATGCATCATAGTTGTACATAACTATGATTTAATAGCCTGAGAATATTTAGGTTAGCCTTATTTCTTGTTTTTTTTCTGATGAAGGGATTAGGGTAGAATCAAGTATTTGTCTGTCTATAGGATCTAGTGTTATGTATTATTAGCATAGATGAGTGCTTCAGGTTTGGTGGAAGTTTCATGGATGAGTAGGTGTGTGAGCAGCCAACCAGATGAGGAGTGTTTAGCAACTCTCGAGAGAGTGAGGATAGGATGTATGTTTATTCTAGTTGTTGTATCTGTTTAGGGCGGTTGTGACGATCCTTGAGATAAATACGGGTAGGTGTGGAATGTAGTATGGGCATGTACTACTGAAAGCACAGGAACCGTACGTGTAGCAAGGAAGTTATAAACCCTAAAAGTTTAGTCTCGTATCATGATTATAGCTATGTGTATTGTGGCATTGTGATATATTCTGATTTATTTTCAGTATGGTGCTTACAAGAGGATCTAGTTCTGGGTTTGGAGCAAGTAGCTAGGATAGGCCAGGACTAACTGATGATCAGATTTGGGAGATCATTACAATATAGGTGGCTGCTACTATCCGGATGTCTATACCGGAGATATTTGGGTATATCAAGACCGCCATGATTCAACTTTTCGACGATCGTTATGTTGCACTTTCTGAGGCCGTTGTTGATGCAACTACCACAAATTTTTCTGTCAAGGGGATTCGAGGGGTGAGAGTTTTCCAGTACCGGGACTTTGACAATATGAAGCCCCCAGTGTTTGATGGAGTTTAGGACCCATTTATGGCGGTGAGGTGGTTGTCTGATGGGGAGGGGTGTTTCTTAACATGCTCTTGCCCTACTGACCATAAGGTCAAGTGTGTCCAGAACCTTCTCCGGTCAAGGGAGAAAGATTGGTAACTGGCTCATACACTCCTGAGCAAAGGGATGCTATGACTTGAGAGCAGTTGTCTAAGGTGTTTCGTATGAGGTATGTTCTATTGGTGGAGAGGGAGAGGCTGGCTCAGGAGTATCTGGATCTGAGGTAGGGGACTGATACGGTGACTGAGATTACTAAGATGTTTACTGAGAGGGCTCTTTTCTACCATGAGTTTGCTGCTTCTGAGCAAGGTCAGATGACCCAGTATTAGAGCATGCTCAAAACGGATATTCACCAATTTGTGTCCACCCAACGTTATGGTACTCTCGCTGAGCTACAGGAGTCCGCAAGGATATGGGAGATTAAGATAGAGCTCCAGGTGATGGAGATGAGGCAGGATCCTTGCTCACTACGAGGCCGACGCAAGCTCCAGCACCAGTTACTTTGAGGATCACAGATGGGCGCTAGGGTAGGGCAGAGTCCCCGAGGGCTCGTGGTCGTTCTTTACATCTCACAACAGAGGAGGCTAGGGCGGTGTTGGAAGTCGTTACTAGTATGTTTCTATTTATCATTTTATAGGTTATTTTATGATATGCTTATGTTTATGATTATGCAAGGTATCTTCTTAGTGAATTCCTTCTCTGCTCTTGTGCTATTCGACTCGGGTGCGAGTCGGTCATTTGTATCTAAGTCTTTTAGTAGGAGTTTTGATATGACACTTGGGGAGCTGGAGTATCCGTTGCGAGTTTCTATCGCCAATGAACACGGGTTTTCTACAACGAGTGTTTTTCAAGATTGTGTCTTGGAGATTTTTTGGGATGCCTTACCCGATTGATCTGATCCCTATTCTCATGTGAGATGTGTGTGTGATTGTAAGGATGGACTGGCTGAGTATTTTCGGGGCTATAGTTGATTATGAGGGTCAGCGGGTTGTAGTTCGAACCCCAAGTGGGGGAGAACTAGTTATTTATGGAGAGGTTACCAGAATGGGGTTGGCATTCTGTTCTTCTACCAGGGCTCGACAGTATATTTAGCATGGTTGTAGTTCGAACCCCAAGTGGGGGGGAACTAGTTATTTATGGAGAGGTTACCAGAATGGGGTTGGCATTTTGTTCTTCTACCAGGGCTCGACAGTATATTTAGCATGGTTGTATCTCGAGATGGGAAGCAGGATTAGATTCAGATGTGCTTGTTGTTAGAGAGTTTGTTGATGTGTTCTCGGAGGAGTTGCCCGATGTGCCTCTCCAGAGGTGGGTTGAGTTTAGGATTGATTTGGTTCTTAGTGCGGCTCCAATTGCTAAGGCATCGTACCGATTAGCACCATTGGAGATGCAATATTTCTTTTCTTAGCTTCAGGAGTAGTTGGGCAAGCCGTTTATTAGACCGATCAGTTTGCTGTGCAGAGCACCGATTTTGTTTATCAAGAAGGAGGACGGTTCACATCGGATGTGCATTGATTACCAGGAGTTGAACAATTTGATGGTGAGAACCGTTATCCCCTTCTGCAAATTGATGACATCTTTGATCAGTTGCAAGGTGCATATTGTTTCTCCACGATCGATCTGAGTTTAGGGTATCATCAAATGAGGGTTAGAGAGGAGGACGTGGAGAAGATCGCGTTTTGAACTCGTTATGATCATTACGAGTTCGTGGTGATGCCATTTGGGCTTAACAATGCGTTTGTGTCATTTATTGTATTCATTGATGATATCTTGGTGTATTCCAAGACCAGGGAGTAGAACGGGGAGCACCTTTAGGATTAATTATGATTTATTAATATATTATGAGAATAATATATTAAAGGAGAAATCATATTGTTTAATTAATATTAGTCAATAACTAATTAAGAATTAATTTTGTGGCTAAAAGAGATTAATTAAACTTAGGGGACTAGAATTGTCAATTGTGTGATAGTTGAATATTAGGCTAATGGACTCCATATTAGAGGAGTGGACGAATTCTATAGGGACACCCATTAGAAATCGTCCAAGGCCTCTAAGGAGGGAGTCGATGGGCTGCTTAGGGCCTAAGCAGTAAAATTAGGGTTTCCTTGTTAGATAACCCTAATAGCCTCACTATTTAAGGACCCCTAGGGCACCAAAAACGTGGCCAACTGATTCCTTAGGGTTTCTAGACGTTTTTGGTGTCCTCTCTCTCATCCTTCTTCATCCTTATTGCTTATGGTGTTTGTGATCCATTAGAGGTGTGACACTTGTGACACTAAGCTTTCAGAATCCAATTACAAGAAGGAATTGAGATTGTTATTGCTACATAACAATCAAGGAAAGATCTAAACCCTATTCTCATATGTTATTTGATTATCACATGCTAGATCTAGCGTTTATGGCTTTGGATGATTATTGCATGTTCATCAGACAAACTAGATCCAAAGCTTTAGGGTTTGCATGTACACCATAGGAATGTTGTAGTGCTCATAACCCATCAGTGGTATCAGAGTCTAGGCTGTTTGTATGATGAATTGATGCAATTGTAAACTGCCAAAGATCCGAAAATCGAATTTTTTAGCTAACTGTCTGATGAACTCGCCGAGTTTCTCTAAGAACTCGACGAGTTGCATGAACTCGACGAGTTCCAAAGAGAAATCGACGAGTTGGAGGGCCTGGTGCCGGGATTTTCGATTTTCTGGCCAATTTCTGATTAGGATAATTACCAAAACTAGTTTTTATTGCCTAAAATCGTTTTTTTACGTTTGGAATGATTATCCTTGTCAAAATTGATGGATTTGGTTAAATATGGATAATATAGGATTATTATTAGTAAATATTTGACCTAGTAAGTTTGAAAAGTTTCAATTTACACCCTTTAGTTTTATAGTTTAAATTTGAACCTAATAGTTTTAGTTTATGAAATTTAAATAGTTAAACCTAATTGTTTTGAAAAAGTTTCAAAACTTGCCCTCAAGTTTTGGAATTTAAATTTTGATTAAAAGTTTAATTTTTTAAATTTTAAATTCTAAAACCCTAGTTTTGAAAAGTTCAAATTATACCCTTATGGTTTTATTAATTTAACTAAAAGTATAATTAAAAGAGAGTTAATAAATTCATAATGATATGGTTTATATTTAATTAAATTTAAAGTGTAATTTATAAAATTAAACCACCTAGTATTTTAAAAGTGTAAAATACACCCTTATACTACATATAACATTAAAAGTATAATATTATATATATGTATAACTTAAACTGCTAGTCTTACCGTTAGTAGGCCTCATTCACGAAGCCGATCTATAAAGGGGTATAAGGTTATGGCCTATAAAATGGCCGTTTAATGGGTGTCCACTATCACCCACCGCTTCCTTGATTGGTGGAGGTTCGTTAGCCGAACGGGTAGGATAGGGAAAACCCTCTCCTCATTAAAAGTATAATGAATAAAGTAACTAAATGGTTTACTAAATTCCCAAATCTTAGTTACTTTAGGAAAAAGTGAATTTGATGCAATTCCATGGAATTACACTTTGTACCCTTGTCGAGACAATTAGTGGAGCGTGTGTGGTTAACCGGCACACTAAGTTGGGTTTGGCATTGGTAGCGAAGGATGACTCGATGTTTGTCATAGATCGATGGAGCGTGTGTGGTTAACCGGCACGTCGATTAGGTGACTGTAACATTGAGGGCATCACGTACATTCGCATGGTTATCCACATCCTTTTTGTGATCCTCGGCATCCCAGTCACAAATGAAGGGTATAATCGAGATTAAACATGACATTGAAAAGTTCAATGAATCTCAAAAGATCTAGGAGTTTCAATTCATTTAAAACTTAACCTTCTTTTCGTTTTTCATGGTGGAAATTGGTAATCGTCATTTACCTACCTTCAAATGTTCTGTGAGGTTGGATTACGGCATCCCTCTTCAAATTTGTAGGATGTTCTGTTGGGTCCTAGCCTTAATATCTCATTTGGGTGTTTTATTAAGGACTCAATCAACTAAACTTGATTTTTCTCCCGTTTCATAGATGTCAAAGTCTGACAACTATGGTCTTCCTAAATCCGTTGGAAAACGTTTTCCACGTGAAGATGATGTTCCACAATTGTATTGTGGAAATGGAAATCATGCTTCACTTCCTTCACCTCCTCCAATAATTCTCCCTGACCCACGTGTTCGAAGAATTGAAAATTTCAAGGTCACTCAAGCCCTATTGGCAAAAGAAATGAAAATGGAAAGTGTATATGTGCTCATGTCTTGGATAAAAGGTTACATATTGATAGTTTGGGAATGTTAGGTGTCGATGTCTTAAGGAATTTGGCTGTTGACTTGGTTCTTCATTCACTTCCCGAATCATATGGTAAGTTCGTTAGAGAGTACTATATGATGGACCACGACATGACCCTTATTGATTTGACTTATTTGATTATTGCTATTGAATCAGAAATGATTTGGCGCACTGGTAAGCAAATTTGTCTGGTAAATCAATATCCCAACCCTCTATGGGAAATAGTAACATTGGAAGTCTAGAAAAGTTTTCTCTACGCAAGAGAAAGGCTGAGTCTGAGATAGTCCCGTGTACCATTCCAGAAGAATCCATATGTTTCTACTGCCAAAAGTGGGGGCATTGGTTACGAAGCTGCCCTGACTACCTGAGAGATCTAAGAGATGGGAGAGTCAAGATGTATGACTCTGCATCAGGTAAAATCCACTATCTAACTCTATTAAGTTCTTTTTAGATTCTTAATACATGATGTGATAAGATTACATTTGGTGTTTTGTAGAATCGAAGAAAAAGGAAGCTTAAAAGGAATGAAGTGAGCTAAATCTGATCATGAAGAAATCGATCTTGATCGCATGATTCAAAGATCGGATTGTTTGAGCTGCTACTTTAGAGTTAGGATAGATTGCTAAATAATATTTACATATTTTTCATTTGTAATCGCATTGTAAGGACAATATTTTTCCGCAATAAAATAAATTTTGATTTATCTTATTTATGTTTCCTTGCGATGGATTTTATGAAAATTGGTGTTTGAATGGAAATATTGTGAATGGATTTGACTCTTAGTTACGTTATTTGTGGTAATGTCAGAAATTTACCAAATGAGGAAAGTTTCTCATCACCCAAGTTTCAATTGGACAGAAACTTGGAATCATGCGACTAGTATTGTGTGATGAATGAGAACCTTCGTATTTGGGAAATTAAGACTAATTCTTTGTTCACATAAGTATGTGATTCAAGTGAAGGACTAGGAGATCTGGTACACAATGTTGTGCACTGGTCAAGTCCACCACAAAGAACGATAAGATTATTCGTCATGATTTACTAAAAGTCTAGTAAACGTGATTATACTTACAAGATTAAGTGTAATTCTGAATCATTGAAAAGTTTCAATGAATGGCAGAACGAATAAGAAGAATCAATGAAGGCAGAAAGATAAAAGGTTCTCCAATCTAAGAAGAAGGGAGAGTACTTTTGTATCGTGTTTTATGATCGTCTTGGTAATTGTAGGAACCATATTACAATTCATCCTCTAAGGATACCTTAGTGCACTAGTTTGGCTAAGAAGAGGAATGGTGAATTGTAGAAATGGTTAAGTCAATAAGATGTATCGTACTGCGTTCCAATATCAAGTCTTAGAGTCATACTCCAAGATTGTGAATTGAGTGAGATAATCTTAAGTAGGAATGTTCTTACACTTGCACATATTGGTAAGTTGTGATGTCTTGAATAAGACAAAGACCAACTAGTACCAAATTACGCGTAGTTTTGTCTTGGCGTAGACACACACTGACTCTTGAATATTTGTTTTGTCAAGAAATGTTTCTTGATAAGAGAATATTATATGTCAAGAAGTCAGTGGGAGTCTAAAGATCTTGAAAAGTTTCAGGAACAAATCAAGAAGTAAAACTATTAAACACTAGCACACGACTTGATGATTGTAACCTATCGTGTTGACAAAATTTTATTTCTGTGCCAATCCAGTTGAGTGATTATGCATATGAGTTCTACGAGTTCTCAATTGAATGCATAAAGGCAAACACCTTGATCAATGAAAGTACATTGACTGGCATAGGTGAGCTTCTAAATAACTTGGAAGCAATGGTGGGACCCTTGATGGCAAGAAATTAAGAATGAACAAGTTCTGTCCATAAGAGGTTGAATTTGTCACAAACATTATCCTACAATTATGCTTATGACAAATTTGCATGGATAGGAACACATGCACCATAAAATCTAAGTGTCATAAGGTTTCTCTCCTTCATGAAAATGATTGTGAAGAAACTCTTTCACTAAGAGAGATTTTAAGGACATAGCGATTATGTAAATTGCATTCTCAAATTCGATTATGATTACGGCATCCCTTTTCATAGTTCGAATTGTGAGATTTGGCAATTAGTTTGAACAATCGAGACTTATTGCTATAAGTTCTGGAATTGTTTAGACACACATGTGAGCTGTCTAAAGTAATGTGTATGAGTTTGAGATGCTTAGATAAAAGCTTATCAAAGCATATCGTATTAGAAACAATGAACTTTGGAAGTCAATAAGTATTGTTTTTTAGAAGTTTAGCTGGTTTCTGAATACGTGTCAAAGCTAGTGGGAGCATAAATGTTATGCTGGTATGGATATAATCATCATGTTAGTGGGAGCATGATCATTATTTTAAGTATTGCAAGTTGGCAATATTAATTATAGAAAAACAAAAGTTTCACTTTACAAAGTTGTAGGGGTTGAAAAGTTGTTTTTGCTATAATTAAGGGAGAGGATGTTATACTACGTTTCCAATCTAAAAGCTTAGATCGAGAAATTTTAATTGAATTTAGTCAAAGTAATATTTATTAAATGCATTCTCAAAGTTCGATTATGATTACGGCATCCCTCTTCATAGTTCGAATTTTGAGAACACGACAAATAGAAATATTATGGCAATATTATGGAAAGAAATTGGTAAAGTATCACGTTTTTGTTGCGAATCGTATCCCATAAGCTTCGGGTATAGGATCGATTGCATATGCTTTAATATTCGACCGTTCTAAAAATTTTCAAATGCCTAGGGCATTAAGAGGGAAAGAGGACTAGAATCGGATT
Source organism: Lactuca virosa (assembly GCF_052849685.1). Lineage (NCBI taxonomy): Eukaryota > Viridiplantae > Streptophyta > Magnoliopsida > Asterales > Asteraceae > Lactuca > Lactuca virosa. Next base: position 316,686,530 of record NC_136430.1, on the reverse strand, counting down.
TGACTGAATTAGTTAAACAACTGTCAAGGATAATATAAGGTTCGCCAATAATTGGTCACTTGTAGACAGTTAGAAGTATAATCATGGATGGACCATATTGACATTATTATGAATAGATAAGATTCTATTTAAAATGAGTTGTCATATGGAAAATATAGAAATGTTTCCATATTGGGAGTTGGACGTTAAGAATCTATATGTCTAGATTAGAAATTTTTATGCAAGAAGGATGTTCAAAGGAATGTACTTTGAATGTGAGACTTCATGTCTATGAAATTGTCTTGCAACAATCTCCAATAGAGGACTTTGTAATTTCATTGGCAATAGTCTTTGTGACTTTGGTGCTGTGACATTACGAAAGGACCATTGCATAAAATTTGAGAATCTAACATATTCTAAAAGTGGCAAGAATTTGGTATTCTCACACTTGTGGTAAGGATTGGGAATTATGAAATGAGTGTGATTGAAAATGTTACTCAATTATACTATTTCACAAAGTAAGGACCATAAGAGCATGGGACAATTGTCGTTATAATTGAAGTAAGAAGTTGATTACCCGAAACAACAAATAATGAGTAATCGATGTGGTGATTAAATAAAAGTGTTTTATTTATACTCAAAAGTTTGGGGCCATATACGATTAGTATTATTCTTGTGTTTCAATTTGCATGTTTTGACTTCCTGAATAATAAGATTATTCGAACGTTCCACAGTCGCTCATACTTTGGAAGTAGGTATGAAAGAAGATTGTCATGAATTGGTTTGTAGATTGTCTAAAGTGTATTACACATAGCAAAGGTTTGCTACAACATTCATGCGTGCTTACGAATATGATTTGAGCATTGGATTAAACCCACGCTCACTTGGATCACTTCATCGATTTTATCACGAGTGATTGGTGAGACGATAATATCTTATATTCTTGAAACCGAGATGTGTGAGTTGTATCTTGCGAGTCGGTTGCACATTGATAATATGTAAACGCACCAGTAACTTGGTGTTATAAAACGTATTGTTGTGTGTGATTCGGTGAGTGAGTACAAGTGAGCATTGGGTCAAAGTTTATCCGTTCCTTTTACCCAAAGTGGGATAAAAGCGATATATGTGGGCCCCTCAATGATTTAGTGATGACAAAGGAAAGTGCTCGGTCGGGCCAGGGCTAATTTGATTTGTTCAATTAGTCAGTCGTCGTAAATCGTAAATCGGGAAACAACACTTAGACTGAGAGAATGATTTCAATCCATGTCTCACATTTATACGATATCTAGAATGGAGGAATATATGATCCCTTATCTAAAGGACACGTATCTGATAAGATCAGAGTTGACAGCGGCTTTTGAAAGCTACGATTGCAGATCAGGATCTGAAGTCACACGCAGAATAGTTATTTGACTTATCCAAGTGGGAGACTATTGGATTAGTGTCTAAGTCCATAACTATTTTGGTATGTACTTGACCCGATGGTGCATGGTCCTTTTGGGTTGCCTTCACCAAAGCAACTTGATAGGATGAATTATGGAGAGAGAGGATTAATTATGATTTATTAATATATTATGAGAATAATATATTAAAGGAGCAATCATATTGTTTAATTAATATTAGTCAATAATTAATTAAGAATTAATTTTGTGGCTAAAAGAGATTAATTAAACTTAGGGGACTAGAACTGTCAATTGTGTGATAGTTAAATATTGGGCTAATGGACTCCATATTAGAGGAGTGGACGAATTCTATGGGGAAACCAATTAGAAATCGTCCAAGGCCTCTAAGGAGGGAGTCCATGGACTGCTTAGGGACTAAGCAGTAAAATTAGGGTTTCCTTGTTAGATAACCCTAATAGCCTCACTATTTAAGGACCCCTAGGGCACCAAAAACGTGGATAACTGATTCCGTAGGGTTTCTAGACGTTTTTGGTGTCCTCTCTCTCCTCCTTCTCCATCCTTAATTCTTATGGTGTTTGTGACTCCATTAGAGGTGTGACACTTGTGATACTAAGCTTTCAGAATCCAATTACAAGAAGGAATTGAGATTGTTATTGCTACATAACAATCAAGGTAAGATCTAAACCCTATTCTCATATATTATTTGTTTATCACATGCTAGATCTAGGGTTTAAGGTTTTGGATGATTATTGCATGTTCATTAGACAAACTAGATCCAAAGCTTTAGGGTTTGCATGTACACCATAGGAATGTTATAGTGCTCAAAACCCATCATATTGATTATGCTTCTCGGCAGCTGAAGCCAAATGATGTTCGCTATCTAACTCATGATTTGGAGTTGGGAGTAGTGGTGTTCACTTTCATGATTTGGCGGCATTACCTTATCTCATGGATCAGTTGAAACTGAATATGAGGTAGCGCCGGTGGCTGGACGTAGTTAGGGATTATGACTGTGAGATTTTTTATCATCCCAGTATGGATGAGTTTGGGTACCAGACTTCGGTGGGCTCAAGCAGACTGTGTTGCAAGATGCACACAAGTCCAGATTTTCGATACACCATAGAGCCACCAAAATGACGCGATTTGGGTGATAGTGGACCGAGTGACCAAGAGTGCCCATTTCTTATCTATTCGTGAGAGCTCGTCGGCCAACACATTGGCCGATTTATACATGCGCGGGAACGTTGCTCGGCATGGTATTCCAGTTTCCATTGTATTTGATCGAGATGTTCGGTTCACATCTCGTTTTTGGCAGAAGTTCCATGAGGAACTGGGTACGAGATTGCATCTCAACACTACTTATCATCCGCAGACAGACGGACATAGTGAGCTTACCATTTAGACACTTGAGGACATGTTGAGAGCTTGTGTCATAGATTTTGGTGGGAGCTATGACTCCTACCTTCCCTTAACTAATTTTTCATACAACAACAACTATCACTCCAGTATTGATGTTTCACGTTTCGAGCTTCTCTATGGGAGGAAGTGTCGTACCCTGGTTTGTTGGGGAGTGGGTGGTCATAGACTCATGTGAAGGACAGAGGTAGTTCTTCAGATGACATAGCTCATTCAGCAGAGTTGGAAGAGACTTCAGAAGCTCAGAGTCGGTAGAAGAGTTATGCCGACAAACGTTGATCAGTGTTGGAGTTCCAGGTCAGGGATATGGTCTTGTTAAAGGTATCACCCTGTTAGGGTGTAATATGCTTCATGAAGAGGGCAAGTTTTGGTCCCGTTATATTGGGCCTTTCTGAGTGATAGTCAAGGTTGGCAAGGTAGCGTACATATTGGATTTGCTTGATGAGCTCAGCCAGATCCACAACACCTTCCATGTTTCACAGCTTCGGATGTGTGTGGCAGATAATTCAACAGTGGTTCCTTTGGAGGATATTTAGGCTGATGATCGCCTAAATTATGCGGCGAGACCAGTGAAGATATTGGATCTAAAGACGAAGGCCTTGTGCAACAAATTGGTGTCTTTGGTCAAGGTGCAGTGGCAACATCGGAAGGGTTCCGAATAGACGTGGAAACCCGATTCTGATATGCGGGAGCATTACCCTGACTTGTTCACGATAGCAGACTACGAAGACGAAGTCTAGTTCAAGTGGGGGAGAATTGTAACATCCTGATGTTGAGGTAATTCCAAATTTTAACCCCAAGTAAGAAGATTATTGCATTTTAGCCCTTTTGTATTAGAAATGTTGTAAAATGGCCCATTATGTCATTTTTGTAATTTTTTGAGCATGGGACACGTACGTTGGGCGTATGTGGCAGAATCCCAAACCCTAATTTTAAGGTTTGGACCCTATTTAAACATCTTTATGGCCTCCAAGTTTCTTCTCTCATCAACCTCCATCACCTCCATTCGACCTTAGCAAACCCTAGTTCCTTGTTTGGGCATTGTTGACCTTTGGTGTGCATTCTAGTGACCTTGAAGGAGAAAGAAAGAAGTAGAACCACCTTAGAAGCTTGGAGAAGCTTTTGATCTAGAATCCTAATTTACATAGTAGCCTCCAAGAGGTATAAAGTTCTGAACATGGCTTGCATTTCTTTACAACTTGTTGGTTCTTGATTCTTGTAGCATTTTTGGTCCCAAGTCTTGACCTTTATGATCATGGCATGCTCCAACCCACATAAGTTATCCTTTCAGACGTTTTGAAAGGTTTAGAAGCTTAAAAATATGATATTGGCTCTTAGTTCTTCCCCATGCATGTGCTAGGATTTTCTAATGGATTAAGAAGATAGGTTTTGATGGTATTAAGCACTTATAGCCATGCAAAATCATAAAGTTCGATACTCTATGACTTATAATGATATTTTAGGCTTAGATCTAAATTTGGACGTAAGGACTTGATGTATTAAGCTCTTAATAAGAAGTTGAGGTGACTAGGTGCGTATGTTGGGCGTACCAAATTGTACATTGCGCATATGTGGTCAAAGCCCCGACTTATTGGTCAAGCAGAGTACGCCCCACGTTCAGTTGAGTACGCCCAGCGTACATGGTTGGGTGGACTTTCTAGGTTGACTCGACTGGTTTGTAGACCTTGACCTTTTTACCAAGGTTGAACTAATAATAGTTTGGGTATTTTAGGTCTTTTGGTATTATTAACTAAGCTTAGGTCATCGGTTTCATTTAGGTGATCGGTAGTGTTGGTGTTGGAGTTGTACTCGGTGTTGTGTACTTTTCTGCTACTCGTCGGACTGAAAGTTGAGTTCTACTCACTGTACTCTTGGGTCGAAGGCACCAATGTTGACCCACTAGAATATGTATCCTAGTTATAGGATAGTGTTATGCTAGCATATGACTAATTAGTAGATCTTTATGATTATATGTGTTTGTTGGTTTTGTGTTTATGTTTACCTGTTACATATGTCGGCATATTGTGGTTGGGTTGAGGCGGTCCTGCTTTATGATGAAGGCCAAGACACTCGGGGCGATCTGAATAGTTTGTAGGCCCTACGAGGCGATCCAGTAATGCAGAAGGCTTGTAGAGCGGTGCAGATATGCTGTAGGCCCTACGAGGCGGTCCAGTCAAGCTGAAGGCTCATATTTGCATGCATTTGTTTTTTTGTGTTATGTGATGGTTCTTTGGGGGAACTCACTAAGCTTTTCCTTACAGTTTCAGTTTATTGCTTTAGGTACTTCAGAGGAACATGGGAGAGCGAAGGCTAGATCGTGCACATCTTCTTATTATCATGATATTGACTTTCGGGACACTCTGATATGATTTTAATTTTGAAACAATGGATTTTCTTGTAACAATTTTGATAATGGTTGTTTTTGAAAATTTTAAATTTCTATGATTTTTGGGATGTTATAAAATAGGCATAAACGTTTACTAGGACTTAACTAGGGTACATACTTGGATAAGATATTGAAATGTTTTAGTATGGATAATTCCAAGAAAAGCGACTTACCCATGCATCATACTGTTAACTTGAGTAAGGCTTAATGTCCCGGTACTGATAAGTAAATAGATACGATGAGTCGAGTCCTATATGCTTTTGATATAGGATTGATCATGTATGATATGGCATGTACTCGACCTGATGTGGGTTATGCTTTGAGCATGGTTTGCAGATATCATGGAAATCATGATTTAACACATTAAACTGAAGTGAAAAACAATCTTATGTATTTGTGAAAAATGAAGGATATGATCTTAGTTTTTGGTGGAAAAGTTGAACTTAAAGTGAGTGGCTATAGTGATGACAACTTTCAAATCGATCGAGATAATAGTTATTCGCAATCTAGATCGGTATTTCTATTAAATGGTGGAGCAGTGACTTGGAAGAGTTCCAATGAACAAACGGTGGCTGATTCTACTTGTGAGTCAGAGTACATCGCAGCAAGTGAGGCAGCAAAGGAAGCAATGTGGTTGAAGAATTTCATTGTCGATCTTGGACTTGTTCCATCAATCCAAGAGCACATGGAGATCAGAGAGTGTTGTGGCTTTAACTAAAGAACCAAAGGATCATGGTAGATCTAGAAACATCGAAAGGAAATACCATTACATCAGAGATAAAGTTGAAGAAGGTGCACTCTTGGTAAAACGTGTATCATCAGATGATAATCATGTTGATCCTCTTATAAAGGATTAAACAAGATTAAGCACTTCGAGCATTCTAGGATCATGAGACTTAGAGATCACATTAGCTTCTAGATTTTAGTTGTTAGTTGATATTTTGAAACAATGTAACAATAATAAATTGTAGTTAAATGGTGATAATTAAATAGAGATTTATTTATGTCAAAGTATGTGATGTTATTTGTCAATTAATTTATTCTTGTGTTTCACTTTGCATATTTTACTTCTAGAATATTAATTTATTCGAAATACCACAGTCAGTCATACTGTGGGAGTAAGTATTGATTTAAGATTGTCATGAATTTTTCATATATTGTCCATAGGGATTGGATATTGCATAGGGACTGTTGCGGTATTCTAGAGTGCTTTGAAAATAGGGAATTCGAGTATTGGTTAAACCCGTGCTTAGAGATTACTTCATGGATTCAATCACGAGTAATTCTAAGACGATAATGTCTTCTATTCTTAAAATATAGATATATAAGTCATATTTTGCAAATCGGTTGCACAATGGTTTACTCCAACGCATCTAGTAACCGAGTGTTATAAAGTGTAATTTCATGCATAATTTGGCGAGTAAAATAGATGATTATATAGTCAAATTTTATTTATTCCTTTTTCCTTAATTATAAAAACGTTATGAGACATTATAGTGTTGCGCCTAGTCGAGACTAAATTAATGTGTTCAATTTGTAGTCTAACGACGTCACTACAAATCGGGAAATCGGGAAATAGAATCTTGGACAATGAGATTGATTCTAATCCTTGTTTCATGTTCATACGATATCACGAAGAACAAAAGGATACTTGGTCACTTATCTTAGGACCAACGTCTAATCAGAGTTTGGTAATGGCTTTGGAAAACACACTTTACCGGTTATTCAGAGTTGTACTTGTGATTATAGTTAGCGACTTATCCTAGTGGGAGACTGTTCGATTTAAGTGTTTAAGGTCCTAACTAAATTGGTATAATGTCATGAATAAAAGTAAAGTCCTTTTTGGGTTGCCCTCATAACCAGGATGTGGCTTGGATTGATCAAATGAGAGACATAAATGATTTATTAATTTATTATATGAATAATATATTAATTAGAAACAGTAATACTTAGTGAAGAACTAATCAGAAAATAGAGGATCTAGAATCGTACTGATGGTGGACGGTTTTGGAGGCTCTTAATAGAGCTTATGGAAACCTCCAAGTGATAAAAAGAACCTGGATTTGAATAATATTATTCTAAGTTCAAATCTTGGGTTTTGTGTATATTAGGAAGCTATATAAAGAGGAATAATCTTATGATTTTCGGCCTAACCCTTTACCAAAAGATAATTCTCATCCCCTCCCCTCTCTCCGACAATCCTAGAGTGTCTTATGTTTTCGGTGAGACACATTAAAGGCTCACATACTTCTGGAGCTAGTTTTTCAAGGAGATTATCAAGAGTATTGAGAAGATTAATTCTACTTAAGCTATAAGTTATGTGGTTACAATCATGAATTTGATTAACATGGTTTAAAGTTTTTGTTTCATACGTATGTTGCTATTAATACTTGAAAAGACATATATCCATTAGGTTGCATGTACGCTTAAAAGATAAGTGAAATTCTGCATGTACAGTTGAGTTTTAACCTATAAATTCCATCAATTATAACATGAAGGAAATATTATTCACATAAAAATTTCATTCACATTTGGGGTAGATGCAACCTAAAAAACCTAGGTTCATTCCAATCCCTTTAAGATGTGGAATTCCTAACAAGTACTTTAAATAACGACAAATATTGAATCACCTTTGTCAAAAAGCACCATTTCAACACTTCAAATCTTGTAATAGTTAAGTTATCAAGTTCTTCCCTAATACAACAAAAATAAGTATATTACTAGAAGTCTTCAAGATTAAAAGTAACATTTCTATACCCCAAACTTGTAAACTAATTACTAGGCCAAGTTCTCATATTTTAACCTAAAACAACAGTTTGTTCAAGGTCACTTTAGCACCACCAAAACCTATAAAAATTACAAGTTTTTCCATATTCTAGTAACTTAGAATTTTATCTTTTCAGGGAGGGCTTATATAGGTCCATACTATTTTTACAATTTTCTATGGATTTTACAAAACTACATATCCGTGCAGCTAATTTTTGACTAGTAAGTGAAAATGACGATTTTCATCTTGGTTAGGGACAACATCAGGTCCTGGAAAAAATCACGGACAAACTAGACTCAAATGTAAACTTTGAGAGTTTAGGAATCCTAAATCCAACTCCTTATGATTTTTCTAGATTGTTTACAAAACAGAAACAAAATAAGTAATTTTGTATTATTTCCCAGCTTAACCCCCTGTTGGGTGTTTTGAGCACAAAATAGAATCCACAACTCCAAATAGGACGATATCAAAATTTCTAGAAACAAAATTAAATTTCCTACAAGTTTATTTTCTTTTGTTTATTGTGTCTAATTCGGACCAGAATGGCCTCTATATCCCTCGCAAGATGGGTATACAATTTTGTCCAAATTTGTAACTTTTGCCAAAAATCACCATGCTTGTTCATAAGCTCAACAACTCCAATTTCTGTTCAACCAAAACAGAAAAAATAATTTGATGAATATGTTCTTACCTCCTATAACTTCAGATGACATAAATGAAAAAGATGGAGAGAAGAAGCTAATCACTATTCCACCAAAATCCTTAAAAAATGCAACTTTTCTTCACTTGAATCACACTAGATTAATAGGAAAGGAAACCTCACAAGATGATGTTGGATGCAAATAGGGTTAGAAACCCGTATTGTAGGGTTAGCCTCACTTAAATACCCCATAACTTCCATAATTGGACCTCAAAGTATAACAAAATGACACCTAGACCCACATACATGATCAATGTTCGTTTTATTACACTTTAGCCCTCCAAAGTTAACTTCAAACCAATAGAAATGTTAGTTTAATAATACAATTTAATGGAACACTAACATCAATAAAGCATAGAAATTTGGGTCGTTACACTGGACTTCTTTATTGGAACAACTGCAGTCTAAGCCGGAGGTTCCTTTCACTTATTCTAAAGGTCCAACTCAAATTCCCGCTTACGAGATATTTCAACCATTTTCTCTAAAGTCTAGCAACTCGAAATACTGATGAACTCCCTAATGTCCTCCATCAGCATATCAGGACACCTCATCTTCTTCATCTCCTCATCCACAACATTTTGCGGGATCAACAATGATCTTCGCCATAATCTTTGTCATTTGCTGGTGGTCCTAAAACTCCCTAGCTAATTGTTTTACCTCGTTAGCATGTATGAACTTTGCCCTGAAACTAGCAAAATAATTCTTCTTGGTCATCGCATCGATGGATTCTGCTCCGAGAGAATGGTCTACCTCCTCCACCAGTCATGAACTCCATTTCTTATCAACCAAGCATAAAAATCTAGACTTTGACCCCTCAGGGAAGCTATTCTGAAAAGAACAATCCAGATCCGCAATCCAATACATGTTGGAAATGGGGTCCTTCTTCCCAAAGAACTCAGGAGCCCCACAAGCATGAAAGTCTCGGAAAGTGAGGTTGCATGCCCCGAACTGACCAGTTTCCAGCTCCACTCAAAGAGTCTGCATATGCTCATCCACCATCTCAATCAATCCCTCCTTGATCGTGCCACACAGTTCATGCATGTCCTCTAGAAGGACTCTTGAAACCTCCGCAGGGATTAACTCGCACAACTCAACATCTATCGACTCGAGATCAGAGCCTGATCCGAAACCAGAACCACCTCCATGACGAGTGATCACCATTTTGAAAACGTAACAAAATGGTCAAAACATACACATAGATCCATATACACTACAAGCTTCTTAGTTCTCCTTGATTTACCCTGATTCGAGTATAGATCATGTGCTTTTAGTAGTACATGCCCATACTACGTGCCACACCTATCCATACTTTCCTCAATAATCATCCCAAAGCTACTAAGTTCTTTACCTTCAACCACATATTGGCTCTCTTGCATAAAAGCATAACCATACTCAATTAAAATCTCTTCTTAGGCACCCATAGGATTCTATTTCCCTCAAGTGTCGAAAGCTCCCTGTTGACAGCAAGATATTGCCTAACGAATGCAGGTTGTACATAACCAAAATAAAATAGGCGTTAAAATAAATTCTCTACCATAACGCCTTCATTAAACAAGAAAAGAAAATAAGGACGAACCAACCATTCTAAGGCTATCTAGTCTTAATTATGTACCAACCTAATGCATTTAATAAATAATTTCTCAGTATCATCATAAACCCTAAAGCACCTCACATAATAGACATATAAAGACATCTCTCCTAATCAGGAATTCTAATACGCAATTATAAGTATATCATTAGCCTAGCACTAGCATGCAATTCATATCATATCATACTTAAACATAACATTCACGTATGGGTATTGCAAGAACACTCACTTGAGCTTTGGCTGATTGCATGCATCACATGCTTTTCTTTATATAATCCTTTTTAGAAAATCGTTTTCTTGTAAAAGATATTATTAATCCTCAGTTTTAGTTTAGAGACACTATGGGGTGTGTATGAATCCCTCAAAATAAGGCTCTGATACCAACTTGTAACATCCAAAAAATACTAAGTAAAACTTCATTGTCAATAAGATAAAACTATTCTTTCCATTCCAACAAAAGTTAATCAGGGTATAAAATGTATTCTAAAAAACATCAGAGTAAAACATAAGATAGATAGTGGTGAAGTTTGGCTCTTCTCCTTGCTACAAGAAGTACCTGAACATTTAAACTTAAAACCATAAGCATAAAGTTTAGTGAGTTCCCTAAAATACCACTACCGATATGGGCCCTTCCACATACATAATGGACCCCGCCCAACATACAATATGGGCGCTGCCCATCATAAATTATGGGCCCCGCCCAACATATGTAATTGGCCCCATCCGACATGCATAACGGGCCTCGCCCAGCATAAATTACATGCAAGAGTCACAAAGACAGCCTAACAATCTACACAGTATAGTGAGAAGACTCACCTCACAGATCGAAGTAGACTATACCATAACTTGCAAGATTGGAAAGCTGGTACTACACACCACCTAATGTAATACAAAAGGTCAATCCTCGGTTTACTATCTCAAACTATCAAGTTGACCAAAAGTCAACATGGTCAACATGTCAATGATCCAAATCAACTCTGCAAACCGCCATTCCATGGATAGGTCTTAGCCATGTTGTGGTATGCTTAATCCGAATCGCTATGGATTAGACCACCATGTTGTGTCCAGCACCTAGCCACCTCGTGGTTAAGCTGACAGATCCATCCTTCTATTAAGTCCTTAATATGTTAAGTCATACACTCTAACTTTCCTAAAGGGTTCTTTACATCCAAAAGATCCATAAATATCCTAACTTTATGGACATGCATGTCCAATGGATGTTCTACCCCAACTTAGGTCAAAATGATCAGACATGGGGCCAAAACCCCATGCATGGCACCTAATTAACGTAAATGTCTAGATCTGAGAGATATAATGCATTTGGGACTTCATTGATCCATAAAGTGGCAAACCTTCTTAAGACCAACCACTCAAATTTCAGAAAATGGACCAAATAAGCTTATATCCTAAGTTCTATAATCAACAAACCAACAAGATCTATATAAGAGGACTTACAAAGGACGAGAAGTTGCTCAAAAGGATTTCTTAATCTTGCCAAGAGGAACCCTTCAACACAATGCTCTTCTTTGTCCTTAAAAGGCCACTAAGAACATTAAAATGAGTTCATAAATGAAAACAAAGGATTAGGGTTTATTCTTGAGACATGGGAGGGTGATCAAGGCTAGGGGTAGTCGAACCCTAGCCCTCTCATCCTTTAAATAGTACGTAAGGCCCAAGATCTAGGGATTTGAGCCCCAACTGGGACTGCGCTGTTGTGCAGGCCCCACCAAAATGTAACACTTAGTTTCTATGATATTTCTAAATTTGGGATAAGGGGCCGTAATTTGATCGATTAAAGGTCTTGGAATTCAAAGGAATAGAGTTTAGACCCAACCGAATATTACTAATGTTGGTCAAGTGATTAAGGCCCTTAAATTGTGCTTGGAAGCAAAGGGTAAAATGGAAAAGTTGATATTTCAGGCTTCTTGCATGAATTAATGATTTTAGTTCAGTATGCTTTTAGTCAAAATTAATTAGATAGAATTGTTGGGCTTAGCAATACCTTCGCATGCATATAAAGATTGTCGAAAACAAAGTTGTAACGAAGAAGTTATGACTATTTGAAGTTGGAATGGATTTGGGTGATAACCCATCTCTAGGTGGTAGAGATCAGGTCTCCACAACATGGTAATCATCACGGAGCGGAGAACTGTTTTCGACGGAGCAGAAGCTCAGCAGGCCTAAGCCCATGATTTTTAGGGTTATAAACATATTTAAAGATAAGGAGTCATGCTTTAGGGCATTTTCCTAGCCTATATCACATCTAGAACTCCTTGGGAGCAACCCTAGCCTCACTCTTCAAAGTTTGAGCCTTTCCCCTCTCCTCTCATCCATTTCGGAGTGTTTTTGGCGGTTTTAGAGTGATGCTTTCATGCAAGATTAATCATTGAAGCATGACAATTGAAGATCTCAACTTTCCTCTACGTTTTGGACCTTTGTAAGTCATAAAGTTCCAAGCTTTATTGCATTTCATCTTTAGATCTGTGTTTATTTAGTGTTTTGGACCTATTTGAGGTTTGTTCCATAGAGTTTGGAGAACTCTTGATCTTTTGATTGATGTTTGGGATCATATCTGGTCATTTGGTGAAGTAGAGAGTGTATGCACGAGCACTCTTTACTCTATGCATGAAGAAAATTATATTTTGGACATCTTATGATCTAGGATTTTAGATGTTGCTTGTTTGGAGCTTCTTAATGGATAAAGTTGGAAACTTTATCCATTTAGACATTATGAGGAATCAAATATGGGTGTTGGAAGCTTAGACTTAATGGATTAAGTCTTCTTGGAGCTGTTGGATCAGGAAAGACCACGACGTGGTCAAAGCATGACCATGACGTGGTGGTCGTTTCTTCGTGATCTACTTTGGGTCGTACCACGACGTGGCAGATGCGTAGCCATCACATGGTGGCCAACTAAGTTGAATTTTGGTCGTTGACTTTGACCATTGACTTATGACTAGGTTAACTTTTGGTCAACTTAAGAATTTCTAGGGTATAGATTAAGGTTGTATCTCTACTTGTTGTATAGGTGGCTCGTAGTACTCTTCTTTGCTCATGTGATCTGTGTTGATGGTATGTTAGCCTGCGAGGTTAGTTTTCTCACTATACTTTATACTACAATATGTATCCATGTGTGTAGGATGTTGGTTATTGTTTATTTGTTCATATATGTTGACATGTTGTGGTTAGGTTGAGTCGGTCTTGCTTTATGTTGTAGGCCAAGATATCCAGGCCGCCCAAGTGTACTGTAGGCCTTACAAGGTGGTCCAGTCAGACTGTAGGCCCAAGGGAGCGGTTCATCTATAATATAGACACCAATAAGCGGTCCCGTTAGACTGTATGCTCCAGAGAGCGGTCCATGGATACTATAGGCCTTGTGAGGCGATCTAGGCAGACTGAAGGCTTATGTGTGCATGCATTGTATGTGCATTGTTATGTGGAATATTTTGGGGAAACTCACTAAGCTTTGGCGTATAGTTGTGTATTAAATACTTTTCAGGTACTTATCGGATTACGAAGGCGGGACTGTATACACAAATATAATCCGTTTTATGATTAGAGATTCCATAATGTTTTCCTTATAACTCTGATTTTGAATTATGATTTATGAACAAATGGTTTTACTTAAATGCAACTTCATTAAAACGGATTTTTATTATCTTTTAAAAATGAAAAAAATTATTTTGGAATTTGGGACGTTACACAAAACGTATACCTAAAAGCCAGACGTTACATGTGTTCTGTAACATCCTGTTCCAGATTGTTTTGTGATTAAAGGCCCGTGGGCCTTAATCCGAGTATGATAAGGCTTTGAGGCTTTGAAGGATAAAGGTTTAGGCCTTTTGGGATATGGATAAGGTAGTTTGTGTGATAAAAGAGTTCGGTTTGTGCTTTAGAGCCCAAATGTATTGTTAAAGGCGCTGGTGCGGGCTTTTCATGAATTTTGGATCTGAGTTCGAGTGGGCTTCAGGAGGAATAAAGTTGATAGAAGTGTAGGGCTCCTCGTTACCTTTTTGTGGATATAAGGATCGTCGGAAACGGATTTATAACGAAGAAGTTATGGCCTTCAGAAGTTTTGTGGTTGCAGGCTTAACCGAGTACGCTGGGCGTACACAAAGCATATGTTGGGCGTACTAGTACAGAAGCAAGTACGCTGGGCGTACTTTGGAGTACGCTGGGCGTACTGACCAGGGGTAGTCGTGAATGTTCTTTTGAGTACGTTGGGCGTACCATATGTACGTTGGGCGTACGCTGATCAGACCTGAACCCTATTTTAGGGTCTTGGACCCTATATAAGCTCCTTATCTCATAACCTAACCCCAATATCTTCAGCTTCCATCCCGCTAAACCCTAGAAATCGATCCTAAGCCTCCATTTGAGTGATTCTTGAGCATTTTGGTGATTTAGTGAGTTTTTGGTGCATAGTTGTGGAAGAAGGAGTTCCTTGAGGAAGCATTGCTTGGCATGGAGCTTGTAGATCCAAGCCCTAATCATGTTGATCTAGCTCCAGAAAGCATAAAGTTTGAATCTTGGTGGCTTTCTCATGTGGATCTAGTGGGGTGATCACTTGTTATGTTTGGTCCTTGAAGAAGAAGGAGCTTTGAAAGAGAATAGCTTGAGCACCTAGTTTTTGGATCTATATTCTTCTCTTGTTGGTGCATCTTCCAGAGGTATCAAGTTTTGAACTTGCTTATTGTTGTGCTAGTTTTTGTTTTGGGTCCATTTTAGGGTTTTTGGTCCCAAAGCTTGAAGCTTTATGATTTGATTGAACTCTAGAGCGTAATATATGTCCCTTTGAGTATATTTAGTGGTGTTATGTCATAAAAATCCAATCTTGGTCGTTGGAATCAAGCCATGCATGAGGTAGGATGTTTTTGAGATAAGGAAGTGAGTGTTTTGGGTGTTTGTGACCTTCCAAGCCATGCAAAGGCTTAAAGTCACCGACTTTATGGAGTAAGTGCCATTAGGGAGTCCAGATCTGGGGTTTGGGGTAATGTCTTAATTGTTTAAGACCAAATGAATAGAAAGAGTGAATCTGGGGAGTATGCTGAGCGTAATTCCTGTACGCCTTGCGTACTGCCCCAGTGTCCCCGATGGCCAATATGGATTCGTGAGTACGTTGAGCGGACCAAGAGAGGTACGCCCCGCGTAACCTCACTGTGGACTTTTGGGCTAGGTCTCATTTTGGGCCTTGAGTGTTGGGCCAGGAGTTTGGACTTGTGCAATAGAGTCTTGGACCAGAGGATTATATATATGTTCTTTGGGCCCTTGAGTTGGGCTTGCCATTAGATGTGAGGGAGTTGGGCCTCAGAAGAGCCCATTTATTATTGGGCCTTGGTGGGCCCATAGGGTTTTAGGTCATTGATGGGTCGGTTGGTGGACTACCTTTAGACCTAATGAGTGAGAGTTGGGACTTAGTTCCTAATTGGGATAATTGTGGGTTTGGCACAGAGTTAGAGGTCGGTGCGTAGCAGTAGCGTTTATAGGGGTTGTTCATCATCCGAGGTGAGTCTTTTCACTATACCTTACCTTGAGTGGTAGTTATGTGTGACCGGAAGGTCTTATGTGCTTACATTGAGTAGTATGTTATCCTGCCTTATGTTTTATGATGTGCATTATTTCTTTGTGATTTATGCCATGCGGAGCTTTACAGACCGGACCAGAGGGTCCAACGATTTATGAGGCCAGAGGGTCCTCAACCAGACCGGACCGGAGGGTCCAACAAGCTAAACCGGACCAGAGGGTCCAACGAGCTATGGGACTGGAGAGTCCCACTGAGATACATAGACCGGAGGGTCTTACAGTGTTATAGCCTCGAGTGGCTAATGTGATTAGGTATTTTGGGGAACTCACTAAGCTTCGTGCTTACCGTGTTACATGTTATGTGTTTCAGGTTCTTATTTGGATCGCGGGAGGGCGCCGGCTTGATTGTACACACATCAGAGATTGAGTTATGTTTTAGAGGATCCTGGAGTTTGATACATACTGTTTTAATTATGAGAATTGATGATTTGACTTTGTGACATTTTGGAATTTTATTATTGCGATATATGTGTTTTAAATTGAAAAATTTGGTTTGAAAATTTACGTCGTTACAAGTTGGTATCAGAGCTTTGGTTTGAAGGATTCGGATGCACCTTCGGGTAAATCTGGACTCAAACTGAGGATTTGAATTTTTTTTTCAAGAAAATGATTTTTCTAAAGCAAACAATAGTTTTTAAGAGAAGACGAGAAATAGCAGTGTGTACAATCAGCCAGAGCCCGAACAGTGATTTCCCAAAATACCCTTACTTTTGTATTATGAGATATTTATGAGATATGTTATGAGATATTATGCATGCTAGAGATAGGCTAGGTATTTCATATTTTCAGACTAGAGTGGCCTAATTTGTGATGCCTTAGGCTAGGAATTGCTGTTATCTGTGATGTGATTTCGAGTATGTGCTGAGTAAGAGTATCCAGCAGGAATCCTTTTAGAGAGAGATTTGAGTAGAGGAGTAATCTAGGAGAGATACCTAGATGAGCATTTGTGGAGTCTACCGAGAGGGTAGTCGGATGCCAGCGTGGGGTGAAGTTGCTTGAGTTCGGTGATATCCTACGAGTATGAGGAGAGCAAGTAGGATAATAGCCTAGAGGGGTTTTTACGTGGTAGTAGAGATTATTCCATTCTCGAATGTTGCTTGCTTCGTGATTTGTGGAACTCTCGATGATGGGAGTCAGCTACCAAGTGAATATGACGATATTCAGGAGGTAGAGGGCTGGCATCATTAGGAGTTCTTCAGCAGATGATGGCGGAGAAGTGTGAGGACCTAGGAAGAGCCTAGGGGCTGATTATGGTCAGATGAGTGCGCTGACAGAATAGAGCATTTCGCTGGGGAGCGAGTACGCGTGACGGGATTGGTGATTGAGAAGGTTGAGCAGCTCTTTAGGAGCTCTGGGATGGTCCGTGTAGAAAGTATGGGTAGATGTGGCAGGTAGTATGGGCCCGTACTACTGAAAGCAGAGGACCCATACTCGATGCAGGGAGTATTCCGGAGGTTCTAAGTAGCATGTTGAGAAGTGATGTCATGGTTCGAGTACCATGCTTTGTAGCAGATTGAGAAGTGATGTCATGGTTCGAGTACCATGCTTTGTAGTAGATTGAGAAGTGATGTCATGGTTCAAGTACCATGTGTGACAACCGTCAAATTTCGGTCAATTCAAAGTCAACAAGTCAAACCGGTCAACTCCAATATCCCTTGTATGCTAGGGTTTACGTTATGTAATCACTATACAATTCGCTATTTTAATGAGAAATCATCATTTGGAAAGTTCATGTGTTTGATTTTCCTTAGCCTTAACAAGTGCTAAACAACGAACCAAAGCGATAAAACACTATTGCACAATCATCGGGGTTGTGTACGACACTAAAACACGGTTTAATGGGGCTTACGAACCTTGCGTTGTGAAGCCGGACACTCAAATTAATCACAAACGAAACCTCTCTAAATCGTTTTCACTCTATCTCTTTCTATTTGAAATCT
Organism: Lactuca virosa; assembly: GCF_052849685.1. Taxonomy (NCBI): domain Eukaryota; kingdom Viridiplantae; phylum Streptophyta; class Magnoliopsida; order Asterales; family Asteraceae; genus Lactuca; species Lactuca virosa. The sequence continues at coordinate 316,668,768 of NC_136430.1, read as the reverse complement.
CTCCCAAATCTCTCTCAAAAGTTACTTTAACTTTTGTAATCATTTGGGTCATCTCGACCCTTAACCGGGTCAAAAATCGCTTGAAACGGGGTAAAAACGAGTAAAATAGCTTTAAGGGTCCGAAGTCCGAAGTGTCCGAAGCCAGGATCCGAAGTCCGAAGTGTCCGAACCCAGGGTCCGAAGTCGTGTCCGAAGTCGTGTCCGAAGTTTTGGTCCGAAGTCCGAACCCGAAGTCCGAGGTCCGAAGTCCGAACCCGAGGTCCGAAGTCCGAAGTCCGAACCCGAGGTCCGAAGTCCGAAGTCCGAAGTCACAGGCCCTTTTTACCGGTTTTTCGACTAAGACTTCGTTTTAACTCCGTTTTTCATTATTTTAACGTGGGATTTTCACCCAAAACTTTATTTTATAAACTAAGGCCCCAAAATATATAAATCTCCAGGGTTTTTATAAAATATATTAAAAGAATTGGTGATTGAACTAATTATTGAGGGAATATTTGCTTTTCCTTAATTTATGGCAAAAGCAAACCACTACCACCTCACTCTATGATTAGCCACTCTTTCCCACTACCCCTTGTCTCCTTAGTGGACCTTTACAGCCAATCTCCAGCTCTTCCCACGTTCTAAGAGCTGGAGGATTGATCATCTCTCCTCATTCTCCATAAAACTCTTTCATTCTGCACTTAGCAACCAAGAACACTCTCCAAAATTCTCTCATCTTTTCTCTCAACTTCAAGAACTTCAAGGCCCTCTCCAGGGATTTCTTTCTTCAATTAGTAAGTATCTTCATCATTCACATAATTATTAAACTCCATTCTACTCAAATCATTGATATCTTACACAAGTTCCATCTTATTCGGTGTTAGATTCTCGAATCATCAAGACATCTTCTTAGTGTTCTTGAGTTGAACACTTCCTCTCTCTCACTTTCATCCACTGAAACCACATAAGGTGAGTTCATACCCATACATTTGCATGTTTTTCTTAAGTTTTAAGGGGAAAATACAAGTAAAATCATCAAGAACACAATTAAACTTTTTCTAACAGATTACATCAGAAAAGATGGACGTTAATCACGGACTGTTTTGGTCTACTTAAATATTTTAGTTTTCAAAACTGTTTCAGGTGCAAGTAGTTCAAACTCTTAGCTTTAAAATGGCTACTTGCACAGCTCCAAATGATTTTTCTACAATTAATGGTGATTTTTACAAAACTGCATGTCATTTCAGAGGCAAACCCGGACCAGTCTGTGATTATGAACATTTTCACCTCTGTTAGAGATCACTAAAAATCATGATAAAATTCACGAACAAACTAGACTCATATTCCAAACTCTCAAAATTTACGGATTTGGATTTAGAGCTGTGATGATTTTTCTATAAATTTTCTAAGAACGGTAACAGAAACTGTTTTTAACGAAAAGTTGCTGTTAATTTCATTTCACCTTGTAACATGTTGAGCAAGGTGTATATCCTTATGTGACTATATGTTACTGCAATATATGACATTTTATCTTAATATTTAGACACACATCAGTTTACAAATGGATTTGGTCATATAAAATATAAAGAATAACAAGTGATTATAATCAAAGTATAATCGATACATTCAAACATTAAATAAACTATTTTGAATATAGTTTGCATACATTACCACGTACTACCCTTGGTTGATAAACTATAATAGGTATAGTTTATGATACATTACATAACACATACATTTAAAAAGGGTACATTTATACAAAGGATATTTTCATTAAGCAAGGTACGGCCATACGGTACCAAGTTTTCATAACACGAAATTCCGTTAATGACTTTGTGAGACATTTACTTCAAATTACCATTAAGTCCTGTATTGTAACCAGAGTCTCCTTGAGGGAGAGCGTGATACTTGTGTATAGATCTATATTGGGTTTGACAAACCCACACCTAAACTGCATGCAACAGTTAGACCGATAGGTCTGGGGTGACAAATGTCATAACATTTCCGACGCCTGAAGAACGTCGTTTTAGGCCACCTTGGTCATAGTATGGTTATAATAAACTCACATAAAGTATTAACAAACATTGGAATTTACGGGAACTTCATTAAAATTTAACGAGTTTATGTCGATTTAAACTTGCATTGTTTTACTATAAATATGACAAATTACTTGTACATTTCGGTCTTTGGGTTTTAAGACTACATTTACACATTAAGGAAAATATTGGATTTTTCTAACACAAATACTACTTTTACAAACGAAAAGCTTATGAATTCACCAACCTTTGTGTTGACACTTTTTCAAATAACTTGTATTCTCAGGAAATCATTAAACAGGTAATCAAGTGCTTTTGAGGATGGGACGCTAAGGCGTCTACTATTTCATATTTTATCAACATATTGTAATTGATTCGTAAACATGTAATTCATACAATGATGTAATTTTTTTTCAATTATATATATGTTGGTTGTGTTTGCTTGAATTACTATTACAATTGCTGTTATGATACTATACATGAAGTCCTCCACCCCCGGACGTTTCCGCCATCCTTGGTTTGGGGGTGTGACAGATTGGTATCAGAGCGCAGTTTATAGTGAATTAAGTATATCAAACCACATAAGATATACAAACTATGAACACAATTGGGACTAATAGTCTCTGATTTGTGCATTTTTCAAATAAATATACTTTTAGAAAATAAATGATTCTTTTATTAAAAAGTATAAATACATGCATACATGCTCACATAGTGTCATAACTAGAAGAACATAAAATAAAAGAAGAGGAGTTGTACATTATGGGTATGCCTTGGTATATGTAAATCAAGTCTGGGAAGGATATAGCCTGATCAACTATATCTGTCCGGGAATTGACTTGCATATACCGGGGGATGGTCAGGATGGACAACAAATCTAACAAACTCGTCTTACCGCTAGTACGCCTCATTCACGAAGCCGGTCTATAAGGGGGGTATAAGGTTGTTGCCTATAAAATGGCAACTTAATGGGTGTCCACTCTCACCCACCGCTTCCTTGATCGGTGGAGGGTCGTTAGCCGAACGGGTAAGACAAGGACTTATAAATTCTCATTAAAAGTATGATGAATATTATAAAGTAACTAAATGTTTTAAGAACTCAAAACTAAACATTTACAAATACTATAGGAGTATTTTGTGTTACTATAATAAAAATATTTTATACTTTCATTTTACCTCATAACCCAATGTATTAGGTCAATAAAAAGTATAAAATCGTATGTATCGTAAACATACCGGAAAACAACGTAATAATATACTTTATGTATAAAAGATTTCTCTCCCTATAAATACACTTTTACTAAAAGTACATTGGTTTACGACTTATGACAGAACCATGCCGCCAAGAAGAAGACCAAGACCTTCCAGCAACACAGCAACACCTCCTCCGCCGCCGCCTCCACAGTTTGATCCCGCGATGTTCCAGGCTGCAGTAACAGCAGCCGTAGCGGCCGCAATGTCGCAGATAGGGACCAACGGAGCTGGTGGTTCGGGATCGGGAGCTACACACTCTAACCACGGAGACAGTACGTGGCGTGCAAAAGAGTGTTCATACAAAGACTTCACAAATGGCAAACCCGACAACTTCAATGGAAGCGGGGGAGTCATCACGTTGATGCAATGGTTTGAAAAGACCGAAGTAGTATTTCAGGTGTGCTCCTGCCCCGAAGCGAGCAAAGTTAAGTTCGCAACCTTAACCTTCACCGGTCGGGCCCTTACTTGGTGGAACTGCCGGGTTAAGTCACTTACTCTCGAAGTGGCTAGCTCCATAACCTGGGCAGAACTAAAAACGTTGATGATGAAGGAGTACTGCCCGAGAGGTGAAATTCAAAAGCTGGAACAAGAACTCTGGAACCTCAGGATGACGGGCTCTGACCTTGAAACCTACACCACCCGATTCAATGAATTGGCTCTCCTCTGCCCAACAATGGTTACTCCGGAGGAGAAAAAGGTGGAGCGATACCTTTGGGGACTGTCTCTCCACGTGCAAAGTAGTGTCCTGGCTTCAAGGCCAACTACTTTTGACAGTGCCAGGGAGCTGGCACAACAACTTGTTGACCACCGAGCCGGTCATAATACTACAACCACCACCACTGATAAATCAAAAGGGGGAAACAACAAAAGGAAGTTCTGGAACGAAAAGAAGAGCCAACCAGCACAGGACCCCGCTAAGAAGCAACAAATTGTTGTTGTCCATGCTGCCACTAATGCTGCCACTACTGCTACCACTCCAGCACCACCGAAGCCATATGCGGGAAAACTACCTAAGTGCAACAAGTGCAACTTTCACCACAATGGTGCTTGTAGGGAGATGCACTGTAACAACTGCGACAGGAAGGGGCACACTGCTCGTTTCTGTAAAGCGCCGGCTCAACCAATCAACCAAGTCGCCAGTACGGGGGCAACCCGGACCTGCTACAACTGTGGAGACGCAGGTCACTTCAAAAGAGACTGCCCCAAAGCACAAGCCCCTAATGCTGGTGGAGTAGGAAGAGTCCTGGCAATAGGACATGGGGAAGCAGTCGAGGATCCCACGGTGGTTACCGGTACGTTTCTCCTCAATAACTCTTATGCATGCGTACTATTCGATAGTGGAGCGGAGAGGAGTTTCGTGAGCCACCAATATAAACATTTACTTGAACAAAATCCCCAATCACTAAAGGATACTTATGTAGTAGAAATGGCAAATGGGAAAGTAGAACGCACTAGCGATATATACTCAGAATGTACTCTCACTCTAGACAACCATACATTTAAAATTGACCTGATGCCAGTCACCATAAAAAGCTTCGACGTAATCATCGGGATGGATTGGTTAGTTCCTCACCGTGCCGACATTCTATGTTACGAAAGGGCCGTTCGCCTCAATCTACCAAATGACGAAACCCTTCTTATCTATGGTGACAAACCTAGTGCGAATTTACAAAACATCTCATGCATCAAAGCCCAAAAGTATCTCCGGAAGGAGTACCACGCCTTCTTAGCCCATGTAGTAGACAAGAAACAAGACGTGAAAGACATCAAAGACATCCCCGAAGTATGTAACTTCCCGGATGTGTTCCCAGAAGATCTTCCTGGTGTACCACTCGCACGACAAGTCGATTTCAGAATTGACTTAATACCCGGAGCTACCCCCGTAGCCAGAGCTCCATACCGCCTCGCACCATCAGAAATGCAGGAGTTGTCCAGTCAGTTGACCGAGCTTTTGAACAAAGGGTTCATCAGACCAAGCTTCTCACCTTGGGGAGCACCAGTCCTTTTTGTAAAGAAGAAGGACGGATCCTTTCGCATGTGCATCGACTATCGGGAACTAAACAAGCTCACCATTAAAAACCGATATCCTCTGCCCCGAATCGACGACCTTTTCGACCAACTCCAAGGAGCAAATTTCTTCTCAAAGATCGACCTAAGGTCAGGCTACCATCAGCTACGAGTTCAAGAAGAAGATATTCCCAAAACTGCATTCAGAACTCGCTATGGGCACTACGAGTTTGTGGTGATGTCCTTCGGTTTAACCAACGCACCTGCGGTATTCATGGACCTAATGAATAGAGTGTGTCGACCCTACCTAGACAAGTTTGTAATCGTATTCATCGACGATATCTTGATCTACTCACGAAGCGAAGAAGAGCATCGCCTACATCTACGCCAAGTGCTAGAGACACTAAGAGCGGAGAAGCTTTATGCTAAGTTCTCTAAGTGTGAATTCTGGATTAGAGAAGTGGATTTCCTTGGACATGTGGTAAGTGAGAAAGGCATACATGTGGATCCCTCCAAGATCAAGGCAATCGAGAATTGGTCAGCACCCAAGACGCCAACCGAAATTCGACAATTCCTTGGGCTTGCTGGCTACTACCGAAGATTTATACAAAACTTCTCCAAGATTGCGAAACCACTCACCACCTTGACGCAGAAAGGTGTGATATTCAAGTGGGAAAATAAACAAGAAACTGCTTTCCAAACATTAAAACAAGCCCTATGCAGCGCACCGATCTTGTCTCTCCCAGAGGGAACCGAGGACTTCGTAGTGTACTGTGATGCTTCGAATCAAGGCCTCGGATGTGTGCTCATGCAGAGAGGGAAGGTTATCGCGTATGCATCAAGACAGCTTAAGACGCACGAGGTTAATTATACTACGCACGACCTGGAATTAGGAGCAGTGGTATTCGCTTTGAAGATCTGGAGACACTACCTCTACGGCACGAAATGCACTATCTTCACTGATCACAAAAGTCTTCAGCATATCCTCAATCAGAAAGAGCTCAACATGCGACAGAGGAGATGGGTGGAGTTGCTGAATGACTACGAGTGCGAAATTCGTTATCATCCGGGCAAGGCCAATGTAGTGGCCGATGCTCTAAGCAGGAAGGAGTACTCGGGCCGCCGAGTAAAATCCTTAACAATGACAATCCATTCCCACCTGACCATACAAATCAAGGAAGCTCAACTGGAAGCTTTGAAACCAGAAAAGGTGGCAGGAGAGACATTAAGGGGAATGGATAAAAGCTTAGAAGTCAAGGAGGATGGAGCACGTTATATCATGAACCGGATTTGGACACCGAAGTTCGGTGGACTCCGAGATGTCGTCATGAATGAAGTACACAAGACTCGATACTCCATCCATCCCGGGTCGGATAAGATGTATCTGGACCTCAAGAAATTATACTGGTGGCCGAACATGAAAGCTGAGATTGCTACCTATGTGAGCAAGTGCCTGACTTGCGCTAAGGTCAAAACCGAATACCAGAAACCATCCGGGCTATTACAACAGCCGGATATACCTGAGTGGAAGTGGGAACGAATAACCATGGACTTCATAACGAAGCTGCCTAAGACATCGGGCGGGCTTGACACAATATGGGTAATTGTAGACAGATTGACCAAATCAGCACACTTCCTACCAATGAAAGAAACCGACAAGATGGAGAAGCTGACTAGAACGTACATCAGAGAGATTGTACGTCTCCATGGTGTGCCGATATCCATTATCTCCGATAGAGATAGTAGATTTACCTCACGGTTTTGGCAGTCTCTACAAAAATCATTGGGAACTAGGCTTGACATGAGTACGGCCTACCACCCACAAACCGACGGACAGAGCGAGCGAACCATTCAAACGTTGGAAGACATGTTAAGAGCTTGTGTGATAGACTTCGGTAAAGCATGGGATACCCATCTACCGCTTATCGAATTCTCCTACAATAACAGCTATCATACTAGCATCAAAGTCGCTCCATTCGAAGCTCTTTACGGTCGCAAATGCAGATCACCCCTGTGTTGGGCTGAGGTGGGGGATACACAGCTAGCTAGAGGGCAAGTCTCTAATAGCACTCTCACTGGCCCTGAAATCATAAGGGAAACTACAGAAAAGATCGTTCAAATTCGAGAGAGACTGAAAGCGTCTCGCGATCGGCAAAAGAGTTACGCAGACAAACGACGCAAACCCTTGGAATTCCAGGTGGGTGATAGAGTACTACTAAAAGTTTCCCCTTGGAAAGGAATGATACGATTCGGCAAACGCGGGAAACTAAATCCAAGGTACATCGGGCCATTCGAAATCCTTGCTAGGATTGGGCCAGTAGCATACAAACTTCGATTACCTCAGGAACTCGACAAAGTACATCCCACATTTCACGTGTCGAACCTAAAGAAGTGTTTGTCTGATGAGACACTCGTAATACCACTTGACGAAATCAAAGTTAACGAAAATCTCCACTTCGTGGAGGAACCAGTCGAAATCATGGATCGGGAAATCAAACGAACGAAACAAAGTCGTATTCCCATTGTGAAGGTCCGTTGGAACGCTAAACGAGGACCCGAATTCACCTGGGAACGCGAGGATCAGATGAAACAAAAGTATCCACATCTCTTCCCAAACTCTTGAAATCCCAGTCAAAATGAAAATTTCGGGACGAAATTCCTTCTAACGGGGGGATGATGTGACAACCGTCAAATTTCGGTCAATTCAAAGTCAACAAGTCAAACCGGTCAACTCCAATAACCCTTGTATGCTAGGGTTTACGTTATGTAATCACTATACAATTCGCTATTTTAATGAGAAATCATCATTTGGAAAGTTCATGTGTTTGATTTTCCTTAGCCTTAACAAGTGCTAAACAACGAACCAAAGCGATAAAACACTATTGCACAATCATCGGGGTTGTGTACGACACTAAAACACGGTTTAATGGGGCTTACGAACCTTGCGTTGTGAAGCCGGGCACTCAAATTAATCACAAACGAAACCTCTCTAAATCGTTTTCACTCTATCTCTTTCTATTTGAAATCTCTCCCAAATCTCTCTCAAAAGTTACTTTAACTTTTGTAATCATTTGGGTCATCTCGACCCTTAACCGGGTCAAAAATCGCTTGAAACGGGGTAAAAACGAGTAAAATAGCTTTAAGGGTCCGAAGTCCGAAGTGTCCGAAGCCAGGATCCGAAGTCCGAAGTGTCCGAACCCAGGGTCCGAAGTCGTGTCTGAAGTCGTGTCCGAAGTTCTGGTCCGAAGTCCGAACCCGAAGTCCGAGGTCCGAAGTCCGAACCCGAGGTCCAAAATCCGAAGTCCGAACCCGAGGTCCGAAGTCCGAAGTCCGAAGTCACAGGCCCTTTTTACCGGTTTTTCGACTAAGACTTCGTTTTAACTCCGTTTTTCATTATTTTAACGTGGGATTTTCACCCAAAACTTTATTTTATAAACTAAGGCCCCAAAATATATAAATCTCCAGGGTTTTTATAAAATATATTAAAAGAATTGGTGATTGAACTAATTATTGAGGGAATATTTGCTTTTCCTTAATTTATGGCAAAAGCAAACCACTACCACCTCACTCTATGATTAGCCACTCTTTCCCACTACCCCTTGTCTCCTTAGTGGACCTTTACAGCCAATCTCCAGCTCTTCCCACGTTCTAAGAGCTGGAGGATTGATCATCTCTCCTCATTCTCCATAAAACTCTTTCATTCTGCACTTAGCAACCAAGAACACTCTCCAAAATTCTCTCATCTTTTCTCTCAACTTCAAGAACTTCAAGGCCCTCTCCAGGGATTTCTTTCTTCAATTAGTAAGTATCTTCATCATTCACATAATTATTAAACTCCATTCTACTCAAATCATTGATATCTTACACAAGTTCCATCTTATTCGGTGTTAGATTCTCGAATCATCAAGACATCTTCTTAGTGTTCTTGAGTTGAACACTTCCTCTCTCTCACTTTCATCCACTGAAACCACATAAGGTGAGTTCATACCCATACATTTGCATGTTTTTCTTAAGTTTTAAGGGGAAAATACAAGTAAAATCATCAAGAACACAATTAAACTTTTTCTAACAGATTACATCAGAAAAGATGGACGTTAATCACGGACTGTTTTGGTCTACTTAAATATTTTAGTTTTCAAAACTGTTTCAGGTGCAAGTAGTTCAAACTCTTAGCTTTAAAATGGCTACTTGCACAGCTCCAAATGATTTTTCTACAATTAATGGTGATTTTTACAAAACTGCATGTCATTTCAGAGGCAAACCCGGACCAGTCTGTGATTATGAACATTTTCACCTCTGTTAGAGATCACTAAAAATCATGATAAAATTCACGAACAAACTAGACTCATATTCCAAACTCTCAAAATTTACGGATTTGGATTTAGAGCTGTGATGATTTTTCTATAAATTTTCTAAGAACGGTAACAGAAACTGTTTTTAACGAAAAGTTGCTGTTAATTTCATTTCACCTTGTAACATGTTGAGCAAGGTGTATATCCTTATGTGACTATATGTTACTGCAATATATGACATTTTATCTTAATATTTAGACACACATCAGTTTACAAATGGATTTGGTCATATAAAATATAAAGAATAACAAGTGATTATAATCAAAGTATAATCGATACATTCAAACATTAAATAAACTATTTTGAATATAGTTTGCATACATTACCACGTACTACCCTTGGTTGATAAACTATAATAGGTATAGTTTATGATACATTACATAACACATACATTTAAAAAGGGTACATTTATACAAAGGATATTTTCATTAAGCAAGGTACGGCCATACGGTACCAAGTTTTCATAACACGAAATTCCGTTAATGACTTTGTGAGACATTTACTTCAAATTACCATTAAGTCCTGTATTGTAACCAGAGTCTCCTTGAGGGAGAGCGTGATACTTGTGTATAGATCTATATTGGGTTTGACAAACCCACACCTAAACTGCATGCAACAGTTAGACCGATAGGTCTGGGGTGACAAATGTCATAACATTTCCGACGCCTGAAGAACGTCGTTTTAGGCCACCTTGGTCATAGTATGGTTATAATAAACTCACATAAAGTATTAACAAACATTGGAATTTACGGGAACTTCATTAAAATTTAACGAGTTTATGTCGATTTAAACTTGCATTGTTTTACTATAAATATGACAAATTACTTGTACATTTCGGTCTTTGGGTTTTAAGACTACATTTACACATTAAGGAAAATATTGGATTTTTCTAACACAAATACTACTTTTACAAACGAAAAGCTTATGAATTCACCAACCTTTGTGTTGACACTTTTTCAAATAACTTGTATTCTCAGGAAATCATTAAACAGGTAATCAAGTGCTTTTGAGGATGGGACGCTAAGGCGTCTACTATTTCATATTTTATCAACATATTGTAATTGATTCGTAAACATGTAATTCATACAATGATGTAATTTTTTTTCAATTATATATATGTTGGTTGTGTTTGCTTGAATTACTATTACAATTGCTGTTATGATACTATACATGAAGTCCTCCACCCCCGGACGTTTCCGCCATCCTTGGTTTGGGGGTGTGACAGATTGGTATCAGAGCGCAGTTTATAGTGAATTAAGTATATCAAACCACATAAGATATACAAACTATGAACACAATTGGGACTAATAGTCTCTGATTTGTGCATTTTTCAAATAAATATACTTTTAGAAAATAAATGATTCTTTTATTAAAAAGTATAAATACATGCATACATGCTCACATAGTGTCATAACTAGAAGAACATAAAATAAAAGAAGAGGAGTTGTACATTATGGGTATGCCTTGGTATATGTAAATCAAGTCTGGGAAGGATATAGCCTGATCAACTATATCTGTCCGGGAATTGACTTGCATATACCGGGGGATGGTCAGACTGAGATCAGACGTGAAAGAGTATGGGGCCAGAGGGCCATGTTGAATGAGTTTCGATTGAGCATACCTTGAGATGGGAATCGAGTTAGTTTCTGAGGGATGTTTGGTAAGATGCCAGTTGGAGTCGCAAGACTCAGGGATGAGTAGAAGATGGTGATCTATGGAGGAGTACGTTCTGAGTTGAGCAATCCGCCGACAGAGGAGATGTCACTTTCTGTGACCAAAGTTGTGCTATTTCCGTATTGATGGCGATCTTCCACCAGAGTATTTGGGCAGTATGTCTGCCGCGAGATAATGATATAGCATGAGAAGGTTGTCAGTGGGGACTGAGATGGTCAAGGACAAGGATACACCCTATTTGAGTATAGTAGGGCATGTGTTAGCTGCAGCGTCGAACGATCAAGAGGAGTATATCGGGGTGGTGGCTCTTATTGTCTATGATGAGTATCGAGTATGGTAATGATGTCTCCGCTCTTATTATAATACACATGATGGAACGTTGGTTGAGGAGTCGAGGATGAGGAGTATGATAGTTCATTATTTCCAGACTAAGAGTCAGACTTACTTTTGGGCAGTTGAGATGTCCGGTAATGGGATGGTATGAGATTTTGAATGACCAGAAGCAGTCGTGATGAGAAGTTTCTGAAGATTTCATCTGAGATTCGGGGTATTTGGAGTTGCTTAGTCTCTAGCAGGGAGATCATCGAGCATTGCGTAGCACCTTCCAAGAGTAGGTGCGATGTTACTGGTAGAAACAGTCTGTGGGATAGATTGTTAATGCGCTAATCGGTGATGGGTCAAACCCTAAGTGGGGGAGAACCGGGTATTTTATTGAGGGGATCAGGAATTTGTTCAAGAGCGGTTAGAGAACTGGATATAGAGACCTGCAGAACGGATTCATGAGACCAGGGTTATTGGTGGTCGAGGTGAGGTGCAAAGCAAGGTATATGCAGTTGGGAAGGACAGGAGTTGATTAGGCAACCAACTTTCGGGTCGTTATGGGGATGCTTGCATGAGTTCTGAGCATTATAGGAGGGAGTTTCGGATGGTCGTCAACATTTTCTGAGTCATTGACCATTTATCCGTGTTTCAATTGAGAATTGGAATATTCCGAAATTTCGGGTTGCATGACAGGAAGATCAGTGATGAAAGGAACTCTGCGGGGATGCGTTGCGTATCAGAGTATGATGTCATAGGTAGGAGATCAGTGGCTGAGGCAAGACATCGTAAGGTTCTGTGATGGTGTACCGAGGTATCCGAGTTTAATGCCTTGGGTTTCGGATTATTTTGGGTTTTGAGTTTGAGACGGCAAGTGGTGTATCAAGTATCTATGGTTCCAGTGGGAGCCCTTCGGCTAATGGGGTTATTTAAGGATATGGATTGCAGCGAGAAAAGGGGTTTGGTCGTGACGGTTGCCGTCAGAAATTGTGATGCATAATTTGGATAAGTGTGAGCACCTATCGATGTTGGTCCGCGGAGCATGAGTTAGTAGACGCAGTAGGGTGTTGTGATGCTGCGGGGAGCTGTAGTACTCACTAGTCAGTGAAAGGTTGGTGTGATGCTGCGGGGAGCCATAGTACTCACTAGTCGGTGAAAGGTTGTTGTGATGCTGCGGGGAGCCGTAGTATTCACTAGTCAGTGAGAGATTGTTGTGATGCTACGGGGATCCGTAGTACTCACTAGTCAATGAAAGGTTGTTGTGATGCTGCGGGGAGCCATAGTACTCACTAGTCAGTGAGAGGTTGTTGTGATGCTGCGGGGAGCCGTAGTACTCACTAGCCAGCGAGAGGGTGTTGTGATGTAGTACCCTCTGACCAGAGCATGACACAGAAGAGATTTAGGCTTAGGTAACCCTTATATTGAATTTTTGGGAGCCTGGTAGTCGAACCAGGGGCAAGACTGGGGTCTCCATATTTGCCGGGAATCGTTATATTCTGAATCGAGTTGTGGTTGTCGCAACCGAAGGGAATAGGAGAAGTGGTGTACGCATGGATTGCGAATCTTGGGACATGAGTTGAGTACAAGATTGGAATTGAGTGGTTCCAATTCTGTTGTTGAATCCGACTCTAGAGCTTGAGTCTGGATTCGTCCGTGTGTTTGGTAGGAAAGATGAGGTTTCAGATTCGTAGATGGGTTCATTTTGAGAAGTATTGTTCTCCATCAGATGTATTAGACCAGAGTGAGTAAGTTTTTCGGTATGGGAAGGACCGTGAAACGCATGGAATCAGTGGTTGGTAGACGACAAAGGTCGAAGGTGAGACGATTTTAGATAAGTTGTAGTATTCACTTGGGGTAAAAGCGAACTACGTGACTTGCGTGTCGTGATGAGCTGAGATAGCTATTGTGAACAGGAGGGTTGTAAAGTCATTTTATTGGGTGTGCAAGGGGTAGCCGTTGGAGGTTCAAACGTTGGGTCGGGAGCTGACCTGGTACTCGGAGTTGGGAGTGTTTTATCCGAGTCTGTTATTCGATGAGCGATTTTCAGGGTGATATTCTGCATGGGCGGTCTGACGGGGAGACAGACCACTATAGTTTTCCAGTTCGGGAGAGTTAGAGCAGATACCTCCACGGGAAAAAGGGGTCCGTCCTTCTTCGGATTGGGAATTTCTATTTGGTTTCGGATGTCTTGAGAGAAGGATCGTTGAATGTTAAGAGATTTTACGGTTGTGCATCTCGGGTTATTTGTTTCGATCTATGCGAAGAAAAAGAACGATTTCGAGGGCGAAATCTAATTTAAGTGGGGGAGAATTGTAACATCCTGTTCCAGATTGTTTTGTGATTTAGGGCCCGTGGGCCTTAATCCGAGTATGAGAAGGCTTTGAGGCTTTGAAGGATAAATGTTTAGGCCTTTTGGGGATATGGGTAAGGTAGGTTGTGTGATAAAAGAGTTCGGTTTGTGCTTTAGAGCCCAAATGTATTATTAAAGGCGCTGGTGCGGGCTTTTCATGAATTTTGGATCTGAGTTCGAGTGGGCTTCAGGAGGAATAAAGTTGATAGAAGTGTAGGGCTTCTCGTTACCTTTTCATGGATATAAGGATCGTCGGAAACGGATTTATAACGAAGAAGTTATGACCTTCAGAAGTTTTGTATTTGCAGGCTTAGCCGAGTACGCTGGGCGTACACAAAGCGTACGCTGGGCGTACTGACTAGGGATAGTCGCGAATGTTCTTTGGAGTACGCTGGGCGTACCATATGTACGCTGGGCGTACGCTGATCAGACCTGAACCCTATTTTAGGGTCTTGGACCCTATTTAAGCTCCTTATCTCATAACCTAACCCTAATATCTTCAGCCTCCATTGGAGTGATTCTAGAGCATTTTGGTGATTTAGTGAGTTTTTGGTGCATATTTGTGGAAGAAGGAGTTCCTTGAGGAAGCATTGCTTGGCTTGGAGCTTGTAGATCCAATCCCTAATCATGTTGATGTAGCTCCAGAAAGCATAAAGTTTGAATCTTGGTGGCTTTCTCATGTAGATCTAGTGGGGTGATCACTTGTTATGTTTGGCCTTTGAAGAAGAAGGAGCTTTGAAAGAGAATAGCTTGAGCACCTAGTTTTTGGATCTATATTCTTCTCTTGTTGGTGCATCTTCCAGAGGTATCAAGTTTTGAACTTGCTTATTGTTGTGCTAGTTTTTGTTTTGGGTCCATTTTAGGGTTTTTGGTCCCAAAGCTTGAAGCTTTATGATTTGATTGAACTCCATAGCCTAATATATGTCCCTTTGAGTATATTTAGTGGTGTTATGTCATAAAAATCCAATCTTAGTCGTTGGAATCAAGCCATGCATGAGGTAGGATGTTTTGAGATAAGGAAGTTAGTGTTTTGGGTGTTTGTGACCTTCCCAGCCATGCAAAGGCTTAAAGTCACTGACTTTATGGAGTAAGTGCCATTAGGGAGTCCAGATCTGGGGTTTGGGGTAATGTCTTAACTGTTTAAGACTAAATGAATAGAAAGAGTGAATCTGGGGAGTACAGTGAGCGTAATTCCTGTACCCCCCGCGTACTGCCCCAGTGTCCCCGATGGCCAATATGGATTCGTGAGTACGCTGAGCGTACCAAGAGAGGTACGCCCCGCGTAACCTCACTGTGCACTTTTGGGCTAAGTCTCATTTTGGCCATTGAGTGTTGGGCCAGGAGTTTGGACTTGTGCAATAGACTCTTGGACCAGAGGATTATATATATATATATATATATATATATATATATATATATATATATATATATATATATATATATATATATATATATATATATATGTGTGTGTGTGTGTGTGTGTGTGTGTGTGTGTGCTTTGGGCCTTTGATTTGGGCTTACCATTAGATGTGTGGGAGTTGGGCCTCGGAAGAGCCCATTTATTATTGGGCCTTGGTGGGCCCAATGGCTTTTAGGTCATTGATGGGTCGGTTGGTGGACTACCTTTAGACCTAATGAGTGAGAGTTGGGACTTAGTTCCTAATTGGGATAATTGTGGGTTTGGCACAGAGTTAGAGGCTGGTGCGTAGCAGCAGCGTTTATAGGGGTTGTTCATCATCCGAGGTGAGTCTTCTCGCTATACCTTACCTTAAGTGGTAGTTATGTGTGACCGGAAGGTCTTATGTGCTTACATTGAGTAGTATGTTATCCTGCCTTATGTTTTATGTTGTGCATTATTTCTTTGTGATTTATGCCATGCGGAGCTTTCCAGACCGGACCAGAGGGTCCAACGATTTATGAGGCCATAGGGTCCTCAACCAGACCGGACCGGAGGGTCCAACGAGCTAGACCGGACTAGAGTGTCCAATGAGCTATGGGACTGGAGAGTCCCACTCAGACACACAGACCGGAGGGTCTTACAGTGTTATAGCCTCAAGTGGCTAATGTGATGTGGTATTTTGGGGAACTCACTAAGCTTCGTGCTTAGCGTGTTACGTGTTATGTGTTTCAGGTTCTTATTTGGATCGCGGGAGAGCGTTAGCTTGATTGTACACACATCAGAGATTGAGTTATGTTTTAGAGGATCCTGGAGTTTGATACATATTGTTTTAATTATGAGAATTGATGATTTGACTTTGTGACATTTTGGAATTTTATTATTGCGATATATGTGTTTTAAATTGAAAATTTTGGTTTGAAAATTTACGTCGTTACATATTCATCCACGAACAACTTTATGTTGTGTTGTCGAGAGTAACAACTTAAGAAGGTATAAGGTAGTAATCATAGATGAAGGGAATTAAACATCAAACACAACGACTAACACTATCTGCAAGGAAGTACTTCAAGGTTTATAAATTTTACATTTGTCATCAAGATTGGGTTGATAATGTTTGAGTATACTTCACAATATATGTTACTAATATAGATATTTGTGTTTGCTATGTTTCTTAATTTCTTGATTTTAATTTCATTCATATGTTTGTATGTAGTTGAACTATGTTTAAGATCAATATCAGCATGATCTTGTTCACACAGACCAATCACCTCGTATGTGTAATATTCTAATATTTTAAAACAATATCATTAACATATATTACAATGCAGTATTCTTAAATATATAATATTGGAATATTACATATATTATATTTTTATGAACACTAGAATGAATATTAGAACAATATTTTACTAGAAGAAATGGTTTCACGTTCTTATAAAATTAGGTACATCTCAAATACACTTATATATATATATATATATATATATATATATATATATATATATATATATATATGATTTTGTAAGTTTGCTAGAAGAAGTAATTTAAGAAAAATAATCAACATGATCTATGAAAAACCTTGTAAAAAAAACTCAACTATATATTATTTATAATTTTCATTTTAGTTAAATTAATGTTTCACAACTATATAACCTAGCTAGGAAACTGGAAAGTGGAAACATAGATTTTAGGGAAAATGACTTAGGAGGGTAACTACCTCTTATATGTGTTCACATATTGACAATTTTTTTATTTTTGTACATAAGAAAGCAACTAACTTGTTTTAACTGTTTAAATTACACCAATATTACCGGCTAATACATGTTTTAACCGGTAACTCAAAGGGAAAATGACTTAGGAGGGTAACTATCTCTTATCGGTGTTCACATATTGGCAACTTCTTCTTTTTTGTACATAAGAAAGCAACTAACTTGTTTTAACTGTGTAACATCCCAAAAATCATGACCACAAATTTCATTTTTAATTTAATACTAAAACCATAATTGTCAAACCATTAATTTAATACTCCGGCATTGGGCCCCGCCCGGCATCAGGCCCCGCCTGGCATCGAGCCCTGCTCATTATACAGATTCGTCTCTTTTAGGCCCCGCCTGTCTCCGGCCCCGCCCGTTAAACACATACAATCATATAACATGATAACACATAAAGAAACATACTCTATTGTATCCCTGTCCTAAGAAACATACTCTGCTAATTAACATAAATACATGTTTAATTTGCAAAAAATATTGGAAAAAATCCAAAAAAAACTAATGTGTCATCGTAGCAAAATACGTCTTTGTGTTTTAATAATTATCAATGATTGACTTTTTATGATGATATGCAGTAACATACGCATAATTATATGGATATACATCAATGAATCACGGAATTGTTCCTACCCTCTTAGTAAATTAATTGGGTACCACGATAAACTTTAAGCAAAATAAAATACTGATTTGTCAGAAATTATTTTAAACTTAAAAGTCACCAATAAAATATTCATGTTAAGTTTGAGTTGTTGAGATACTTACAGTATTCCTGTGAATTGTTTTTGGTTCAGAATGAGAACTCTTCAAATAATGTATTGTTTTTCATTTATATACGATAAGTACAGGCATGAACACTTCAAATAATTTCATCGGTTAATTTAAAATGGATTTTTTTTCTGCGACGTACTAGTACGTACGTAGTTCTATTCGTAAATCTAGTTTGAATAGTTTCTGCATCCAGCTTCCAAGAAAAAATTATATATTTTTTTTATTTTTTGTTTATTTTAATGCAGAAGTTATATTTTACACATATAAATATAATTTCTTTGATAAACTCACAGAACTTATTACGAAGAAATCCACAATGCAAGTATTATAATTAATAGTTTAATAGGGTGATGATTATGATTGAATAAGAGTGAATTGAGTGTGCGTGATGACATGGAGCAGAGTTGAAAGGAAGAGTTCAATGATCATTGTTCAATAGAAGGAATAAAGTGGTGATTAGGATCGAATATGTGTTTAATGGGTTGTAGATGATATTGTATAGATTTTTAATGGATGATGTGGAGTTCAATACAATCCGAACGAGTTTGCATATAAAAATTATGTCTGACTTCAATAAATTTAAATTAAACTAATTTCTTTGGCTGGTTTCATTTGGTTGCATTTTGACTTTGGCTTGTTTTTATTTTACAGTAGTCGACTTGTTATTACAAACGCAGTTTTTTAAAACCTCATGGAACTCTGAATATTTTTTTTATTTCTATACATTTGGACATCGTCAAATCAAATGACATATGATCTACCCTCTCCCGTTTGTGACAATGAATTGGATCCCACTTGGTCCCAGAACTCTGAAGGTTTCTCCTTCACCTTGTTTCCTTGAAACTCCATTCGCTGACTTTTTAAAACCACGTATATTTGACCTTTTTAAGATCTCCCCTAAAGGCTATAAATACCTTGGCTCCCTGCTATGTCCTCATCAACTCATACGCTCAAAACAGTATTCCAATCGATCATACACAGTTTTTTGACAAGTAAATAATATTCAGCACTCTTCGATATTAATATAATGGAGGTTTCTTCTCTTAACAAAACACTTATCCTGCTGGTTCTCGTGTTAGCCACCTTCACTACAATGGCACAAGGCCAAGGCAGTCGGGGTAGAGGCCAGGGCACCCGGGTTGGCTTCTACCGGACCACCTGCCCGAGGGTCGAATCAATTGTCCAGTCAGCGGTTGAGTCTGCTGTCCAAGCTAACCGCACTATTGCACCTGGTTTACTACGCATGTTCTTCCATGACTGCTTCGTCAATGGTTGTGATGCATCTATTCTAATAGAAGGCCCGTCGACTGAAAAGGCTTCCAGACCCAACTCCCTACTGACAGGCTTTGAAGTTATCGATGCTGCAAAGGCCCAGCTCGAATCTGCATGCCCTGGAGTGGTCTCTTGTGCTGATATTGTAGCCTTAGCAGCCCGTGATTCTGTAGTCCTGGTAATTATTAAATGTTCCACTAACATATCCTGTCAAGTTGTTTGTTAAGATATTGTAGTTAATTAAATGCAAAACTTTGGTCTTTATTCATTTTTCCAATGTCTTTCAGACGGGTGGGCGTAGGTGGCAGGTGCCATTAGGGCGGAGAGATGGATTGGTTTCACAAGCATCGGATACTGCTAACTTGCCTGGGGCTACCGATCCTATTACTGTTCAAATTAGAAAGTTTGCTGATAAAGGTCTTGACACCCAAGATCTTGTTACTCTAGTTGGTAAGTGCCGCATAGTAATGTACAATATATGTCTACTACACAGCATGCAATCATGCATCGCTATTAACTCACAAATCAATTAAAGATGCGTTTTTTTTTTCTTTATCATCAGGAGGACACACAATTGGAACAGCAGCTTGTCTGCTATTCAGCTATAGACTATACAACTTCAACAATACCAATGGACCCGACCCGGATATAAACCAAGCATTCCTACCACAGCTCCGGGCCCTATGCCCCAATGGCGGTGATGCGTTTAGGCGTGTGGCAATGGATACCGGCAGTGTTAATAGCTTTGGCAATTCCTTCTATGAAAACTTGAGGAATGGACGGGGAGTTATTGAATCCGATGCAAAGCTATGGAGTGACAGGAGGACTCAGAGGTATGTACAAGGGTTCTTGGGTGTTAGAGGCCAACCTGGATCGCGATTCAACGCTGAGTTTGGAAGAGCAATGGTGAAGATGGGTAATACTGACGTGAAAACTGGGAGACAAGGACAAATTCGTAGGGTTTGTACGGCCATCAATTAAGGATTGTGGGTTAAATAATTGATTTGATCATAAGTTGTTAATACAATCAACTTGAATTAAAAGGATTGAATTTTTTTTTATTTTCATTTGTTCAGTATCGTCGAGTAAGATAAAGGATTGGATTGTTTAATCGAGGATTTATTATTATTTGATGATTTTCATTATAACGAGTAAAATTATTCGAAATTTTGGGGAAAGAAGCCCGGCCAAGAATGGGTATGTATTCGTCATAGAGGTAGTGGTTTAAAGATGCTGTTGAAATTGGGTGCTTTTACCAATCAATATGAAAATTGCCGATACTCCATGGAGGTCCTGGTTTGATCGGAAATGGAGTTTGAAGAAATATTAATATGGTTTTCCATGGCTTAAAGTAAAATCACAACATATTCAAATCGTGAATAGAGAGGTGATTGATTTGAGAGTCATCCTAGTTATTGTCATTAATTTGATCGAACAAGAGGATTATGGAAAAAGATTTTTTTACAGGGAATGGAACGGGTATAAAGAAGAGATATGTGTTTGTGTGTGTATGAGAGAGCGTGTAAGACAGGGGGAAGTAGACGTGGGTTTTGAAACAAAAAATATTCGGCTTTCTATTTCGTCAATGGGCGTGTTTGGCAAAAGTAGCTGTTAGCTGGAAGCGGGTAGCATGTAGCTGTTAGCGAATAGCGGGTAGCGTATAGCGGGAAGCTGTAGCTTTTATTTGTCATATGAGTGTTTGGCAAAAGTAGCTGGAAGCTTTTGATATATATAAAATTACATAAAATGACAATTGATTAAAAATAAATAAATATATAAATATATTTTTAAGGGTAATTATGAAAATTGATTTCAAAAGCTCAGTTGCGTTTTGTTAAACGCTATATGAAGTAGCTTTTATATTTAGAACGTTTTGTTTAAACTAAAAGTTAAACGCTCGTACTGTCAAACGAAGCTTTTTGTTTAAACTATAGCTTTTTGTCAAAAGCTAAAAGCTAGAAGCTCTCAAACGCTTCCAAAAGCTTCATGCCAAACACGCCCATTATAACTACAATTAAAATAAGCTTATTGTCGATATAAAAATAAGGATAAAAAGTTAATGTGGAAATATGAGTCTGCTTACTGAAATTAACATTACGAGAAATCACGGCTCCGCAACTCCTTTAGCGGTGACAGAGGTTTTAAGCGGCGACAATACATTGGGTCACCGCTAAATGCATGTGTCTCCGCTAAAGGAGTCGTCGGTGATGTCTTGGGGACCAAATCCGCTTGAATCATTTTTGGTAAACCCCATCTGTTTGATGGAGACTTTAATCAAATGGATGGGGCTCCGTTTCGCATAAAAACAATAGTGGAGATTAATGTCGCCGCTAATGGTCGAAATAAAACGCGAAAATAATTCCCTCCATAGGTTTTGCCGTTGTTGATCGTGTCGCCGTTAAAGGGTTAATTGCCGCCGCAATTAGTTGCCACCACAGATAAATCTACAACAAGTGCCATTTTCTCTTTCTCCTTCAATTTGCCCTCCTCTTTTTCTTCCTTATTTCTATGATGATTTTCACACTATCAACCAATTCAGGCCGTTGGAAGACCACCAAACCACCGAAACGCCCCACTATGACATTCCGACGAAGGCCAAAGAAGATACCGGTGACAGTAGTCCATCTCTTTCAGCAGCTCTCTTTCTCTTTGTCTTGTAACGTCCATTTCCAGTTTATATTATGTTCGTGATTAATTGCAAAAAAATGTTCATTTCAGTTTTTTCCTCCCTCAACTGTTGCTAGCCGATTGTTGCTGTCACCGGGGACGATTACCACTACCACTGTACCATCTGCTGATTTTCGGCCACCACAGGTTCTACTGTGAATTTCAAGATTAATTACAAAATATGTGTATTTGTATATATTATGTGAAATTTGGTGTATATATATATATATATATATATATATATATATATATATATATATATATATATATATATATTTGAAAATATGTGTATTTAGTGTATGTATGTGAAAGTATGTGTACTTGGTATATATATGTGTGTATAATATATATGTGAAAGTATGTGTATTTTGTATAAGTAGGGTATTATTATGTATGTATGTAAAAGTGTGTATATTTAGTATAAGTAGGATGATATTGTGTATTTTATATACGTATGTGGATGTATGTGTATTTGGTGTATATATGGTATATGTATGTGAAAGTATATATATTTTGTATAAGTAGGATGCTATTATATATGTATGCGATAGTCTGTATATTTGGTATAAGAATGATGTCTTGTGCATTTGATATGTGTATGTAAATGTATGTGTGTTTGGTATATATGTGGTATATGTATGTGAAAGTATGTGTATTTGGTATAAGTAGGATGCTATTATGTATGTATAATTTATTATGTATGTATATGTGTATTTGTATGCAATGGGGATTATATTAGTATATAATGTATGTATATTTGTATTTGTATGCAATGTGGTATATGTATGTGTATTTGGTATAAGTATGATTCTATTATTTGACAGTGTTATTTAAAGTAAAACATTATAATGGAAAAAAAACAAATAAAGTACGGTGATATTATTGAGAATGTTATTTAAAGTAAACTATTATACTGGAAAAAAACAAATAAAGTAGTATGCTTTTATTGAAAATGGTATTTAAAGAATAACTAATATAATGAAAAAAAAAGATGCTATTATTGACAGCACTATTTAAAGTGAGCAACTATAATGGAAAAAAGAAACAAAAAAAGTAGGATACTATTATTGACAATGTTATTTAAAATAAACCATTACAATAAAAAACAACAATATAATATAAATATTTAAAATACAATGTTATAATTGGAAAAAATATAAAAATAAAAATGTTATAAATAACAAACATATGAAAAAGTAAAATGCTCCAAAAGAAAAAAACAATGTAATATTTAAAGTACAATGTTATTACAGATAACTTAAAACAAAATCAAATATCACAAATAACAAAAATATACAAAAGTAAGATGCTATAAATAACAAAAAGAAATCAAAATTTATTCTTTTATGTGTAATCTTTGTAATCATCATGAGCTTAGAAATACCTTTCTGAAATTGATTTAGAAATTAATTTTAGGTTGTCCCCGTCTTGGTACTACTTTTTGAGTATTTTATCTCATCTAGGATGTGAACATATATTACATGATTGTTTGTTTAAGATAGATTTAGATTTCATTTTCTCTTTGAGTATATATATATATATATATATATATATATATATATATATATATATATATATATATATATATATATATATATATATATATATAGGGAAAGGATCAAATGAGAACACCAAAAAGGTTGAGAACGCGAGAACAAGTATATTCATTTGTGATTCCATGTATTCATTTGTGGAGAAATGATAAATTTTTACGCACAATCAACATAAATATGCTTTTTCTCTTGAATTGAAATTAAAGACGTAAAAATGTATCATTTCTCCACAAATGAATACATGGAATCACACATGAATATACTTTGTTCTCGCGTTTTCAACCTTTTTGGTGTTCTCATTTGATCCTACTCCTATATATACTTGGGAGCTAAGGGGAAATGTTGTATTTTTCTTAAACATACAATCATGTAATGCACGATTACATATGAGATAAGGTATTCAAAAAGTTAGTTTAGAAGTCTACCTTCGTGAATACTTTATATGTTTCTAAATTGTTGCTCCCATTTCAATGGATATTTTTTGAATCAACTATTTTATGAATAGTTTATCTAATTTTTGTTATTCATAGAGTAAAATCTAAACCCTAAATTTTGTTTCAGCTGCATTATGTCTATTGATAATTTTTTTAGTGCTAATCCACATCGAAACTATCCCGAGTTCCAATTATGACTCAACTCTT
The DNA here is from genome assembly GCF_052849685.1 of Lactuca virosa. Classification (NCBI taxonomy): domain Eukaryota; kingdom Viridiplantae; phylum Streptophyta; class Magnoliopsida; order Asterales; family Asteraceae; genus Lactuca; species Lactuca virosa. The sequence goes on along the minus strand of NC_136430.1, from coordinate 316,644,726 downwards.
TTATCGAAATGTACAGGTCACACGTTGATAGTAATGGTAAATTTAGATGTACATGTCAACAATGTGATAAACATTAGTTCAAGGTACCGACAACAGTGAAACATCATACATTTATAAATTGTTTCAATAAGTTGTACAAAATATGGATCTATCCTGGGGAACCTGTAATTCCGCCAGTTGTAGTTTTCGTAAGTGTCAGATGGTTTGGGTCTAACATCAGTAAGACAGTGGCAAATACCAATACTAACATTATTGGGTTGAAACTTGAAAGTTCATCACTATCACATTATTATGCAACGTTTGATACTGATTGGAGTTAAAGAGTTTTTATAAAAAGACACTTATACACCAATTGTAGACCTTTGTACATTTTTCAAGCAACTTTGCTCCACAACACTATAGGTGGAGGATATGAGTAAAGCAAAAGTCGACATTATTGCAATCTTGTGCAAGTTAAAATTGATTTATCCTACATCATTTTTTGACATTGTAAGTCATTTAGTTTTGCATTTACTTAAAGAAGCAATTGTCGGAGTCCCAATATGTATAAGATGGATGTATCTGTTCGAAAGGTATATTAAAAATTCGAAAAACTATGTGAAAAATAAGGCGAGGGCAGAAGGTTTTATTGCTGAAGGTTATGTTGTTTAAAAAGCTTTATCATTTTGTTCGATGTACCTTTAAGATTTGAAGACTCAATTCAATCTCCATGAAAGAAATGAAAACGTCGCCATTGAAAAATAAAAGTTTTGGATGTTTGAGTCTAAATGTTGACCGGCCGACGCAACTCAAATCAAAACTCTTAATCTAATGGACATACGTATGGAATGGTTTGTATAGATTTGAAGAAGTCAGACATTATATCAAGTAACCGTTCTTATCTCTAACTTTCATTATCGAATTGTTTACCTTTTTATATTTATGAATTCTATCTTTTTTTATCAATGTAGGAAATTCAAATCTGAACATCCCCAAAGTGATGAAAATAGTGAATTTACTAACTAATTTTGTGACAAGGTAATAAAAATTAACAAAAATATTTGTTTCATCAATCTAAAGAATACATAATACATATTACTTTATATTTGCTAGGTTTATCAAATGAAAACATAAAACTCTCCAGAATTCCAAAAATAGTTGTTGGCTCTTGCAATGGGTTCGTAAATGAATGCTTATACTTACACCACATGCATAGTCAACGGTGTTAGGTTTATGGTACTTAGTCGTGACGCACAATGCATAACACAAAGCCCTAGGGTTCTAGCGGTGGGTAAGAAAGGTGAGAAATATTATGGCCAGTTAGAAGAGATTATAGAGTTGCAGTATACACATTATTATTCAACTGTACTATTTCGGTGCAAGAGGTTTGATACTTTAACATAAGTTATTTATGATAATAATTTCACTAGTATCGACATCCGACATGAAGCGTACAAAGATGATCAACTCATATATGCTTCACAAGCCAAACAAGTGTTCTACATCCGAGAGCCTTCTCGAATAAACCAAAAAAATAACCATCGGTGTATCATTGAGCATGTTAATCATTGAAGTATTTGGGATCTACCATTAAACGATGATTGTGCCCAACATGGTTACGATTACTCAGTCTAAAATGTTGACAATGGTGACGTAGTTCAAAATATCTCTTCATCCAATGCTTCAATTTTTATCGATTTTGGCATGTAATTCTGTACCCACGTCGGTAAGCCGATCAAGTCCGGTACCAGTTTGTTTCCACCAGGTCAGCCCACAAAAGACAAAAGACAACATAAACGAATCTCAAATTCATCATAAACGAATCTTAACCCGACTAACTGTACACAAGCTCATAGATTGACAAAAGAAAAATGATTGCAACTAAATTAACAAGACATTACTAACACCCCAGGGATAAAAGACAACATGTGAAACATATCCCAGGGTTCACGGAAAATAAAGATTTGAGGCATTAAAATAATAAATAAATGACACAAAGCATAAATCCCCATTAACCGGACAACAAGGAAAGACCAGACACAATCTTACACCAAGAGATTCGAGGAGACCTATAAATCTCTCGGAGGCACAGTAGCATGGTAAGCAAGTAATTAAATCGATAAGCAGTTTAGTAGTTTACTTATCCGACATGTCACTTATACATCGGAGAGAAATAATGGGGCTCATACTTAGTATGGCTTTCTAATAGACAAAGTCCAGATACGAGAGCTAGCAATGCACCATAATTTCTATGTAGCAACATTGACGCCTTCTGTATTTTACGGTTTTGTCGTTTAGTAAAAGACAAATATCCAAAACCATTCGCCGCATAAAACAAATAATATATGCAATATAACCACGACTCGGTCACTAAGAAATAAAATTTTACCATGTGAGAAAAAGGGTAACACGATATGTGTAGACAACATGTTTGACACACAACAAGCAAATACCACCTACCGGCAAGGAGACGATCTGATACTAATATACGGGCACATTCATGACATAGATATCCACCAGATATATTGTGACAATGGAAGCTCAACCAAGATAATGTATGATCAATGTTTCTCAAAGTTACTAAAGCAAGTAAGGAAAAGCTCAAACAAAAAGTAGGACATTTAACACGTTTTGTTGGACATTCAGTGTGGTTTGTAGGGATATTGTCAGTACCATTGACCTTAATAGATCAGCTAACACAAGCCGAAAATACCTAGATAGTAAACTTCACAATCATATAGTCGCTATCACCATACAACATCATGTTTGGGAGAAGTGACATGAAAAAAATTGTGGCCATTACATCAACAATCAATAGTTTGTTTCAGTTTGAAATACCAAGCGTGTGACAACCCGAAATTTCTATCTTGTAAAGTCAATCAATTCAATCAAAAGTCAGACTTGTTTCTGTTACCATTATGTTGTGTTAAGGGTCTGTTTGATAGTTTCTAAGCCTAGTACACTCAAGGATTGTGTGTTATGAAGTGTTAGCTTGAGATCATTGAGTTGCAATCGAGTCGGAAACACCATCAAAAGGAGTTCACGGCCGTGAACCCATCCTTGGCCGTGAACTCATGCCATATACATGAGTTTTGGCCATTTTTCTCTTCACTTCTCCATTTTCAGTCGTGAATACATCATTTCTCTCTCAAGTATCATCCATAAAAGAGTCTTCTTTTACCCAAAAATGTAAGTATCTCATCCCTTTACTTGTTTATACTTAGAAACCCCTTTGATCCTAACATTGATTCATCACTTTTCATCATCATCTTCAAGATCTTCAAAGTGTTCATAGGGTCGTGAACCACTCTTTGGCTGTGAAACCTTCATAAAGGGCCGTGAAACCTTCATACATTCAAGCTAGGGCCGTGAACCCTTCTTAGGATCTTCGGCTGTGAACCATTCCAAGGCCGTGAACACTCATAGTTTGGCCGTGAACACCTCTCATCTATTCATTTTTTATTCTAACACTTTGTTGTAAGTGTTTCCTAGCTCCTAAGGTTGTTTCCTATACTTATTAGTTGTTATAGTCCCTAATTCCATACATATATGTGTTATTATATGCTAAATAGGATCCATTTGTGCTCGGGACTTCACTTGGCATACTTAGCATCCTATATCGATCTTTCATTCGAATCACTCACTACAGGTGAGTTCATACCCCTACAATTACACCTTTAAATGCTTTTAATTGTTCTAGGGGGGGGGGGGGGAATATACAAGTAGAACACAATGAAATTGTGTTAAGCATTTACATGTGAAAAAAACATCTAAAAGGATATCTTATACTCAAAAACTTGTTAAAACTCTTTTAAATTATTTTAGACTTCTTTTATATCAAATCATATTCGTCTATCTATTTACGTATAAGTATGCTTTAACAGACTTAGGACTATTGCTAGATACATTGATTCCTGTTCCTTGTTTGGTTATGGGCTTGGGGTAGGATCACTAGTCCGAATGTCAGCTAAATCATAGTTATACTTATTAAATACATATATGAATATTAAACCCATTTTTAAAGTACATACTTAACTTAGTTGCTTATGGGGAGTGATTGAGTCTTTTCTTCAAATCAGTAATAGTGAAACAATCATACTAGTAAACTATAATAGGTATAGTTTAGAGGATTACTACTTACTACTTCTAGATCAGTGAAACTTACATGAATCAGTTCTTACATGAGTCAGTTCTTACATGAGTCAGTTCATACATGAGTTAGTTCATACATACTATAACTAGAACAGGAAGGAACATACATACTATAACTAGAACAGGAAGGAACATACATACTATAACTAGAACAGGAAGGAACATATATACTATAACAAGAATAAAATAACAATAATGTGAGCCACTACTTCATGGCATAGCAATATACTTGTTGTGTCACATTTTGTAACCAGAGTCTCCTGGAGGGAGAGCGTGAGTTTGTGTATAGATCTATACGGGATTGACCATCCTACACCTTGCTGCTAGCTATAGTGGGATCTGCAGGTCTATGGGTGACAAATGTCATACCATTTCGACGTCTTTAGATCGTCGTGTTTTATACTAGTCAATCAAGCATGGTTATAACCTCATCACATTTTACCTTAAATTAACTAATTGGTTTTAAGGTAGTTAGTACTTCAGTAGTTATTTTATACAACAAAACTGTACATCTTCATTTTTCCATTACATTCATATAGTGATATTCTCACATTGAGTAATGCAAACTATTTTTCTAGTAAAGATAGTCATAAACTTGGAAAAACATACATTCTTACGAAAGAACAAGCATACAAAACAGTTGAGTCTTGGTAGAAGACGACTTTTCATTTAAGTAGAAAATATAGGATTTTCTGGAAAGATACAAACCTTTTTACTACATATACAAACATCTTCATAAAACTAATGCAAACATTTGACACAAAAATACTTATGAACTCACCAACTTAAATGCTGATCTACTTTTTCAAAATAACTTGTGTTCTCAGGTCACCAGTAGATAGGTACATATGACCAGGTTTTGAGAAGACGGAGCATATTCAAGACTCGTCTTTATTTTGATTACATAATTTTTGGTGTCTTACAACTTTACACAGAACACTTGTATTAACTATATTATTAATGCAATGGATGATGTTGTTGCTTTTTTTACTATTGTGCATTGTTATGATACTGTGCATGACGTCCTCCGCCCCCGAACGTTTCCGTCGTTCCGATTTGGGGGTGTGACAAAGCGTGTAAGGAACAATTCATGGAACCATTAGGAACATCCATGTCAATGTTCATAGAGGAAGGAGCATACATAAAAATGCAAAGGCCACAACTACCACAGTCCGGAATTAGATAGTTGTAATAAATGATAGGTATCCAAAGCAAGGAATAGAGACTAGGGCATTGTTATCAAATACGCTAAGCGAAGGATTAACAAAGCTGGTAAGAGAAAGTATTGATGTATTTGCGTGACAGTCATCCAACATGACTAGTGTAACAAGAGAACTAATCGAACACAAGTTAAATGACAAAACGGGAATCAAACCAACTCGCCAAAAGAAAAGGGTCCAATATAAGGACATGAATAAAGCAATGAATGATGATCTAGATTAGTTAGTTAATGAGGGAATAGTATGGGAATTACTTGTAACAACCCGTTGTTTCGAGTCAATAAAAGTCAATGAAATTCACACTAGTTCAATCAAAGTTTACACTAGTATAAATAAGGATTTAAAATCCTTCACTCTAGAACCTAATACTTAGTGTAAATCATGAAATACCATGTCTTTGGAAACATATATAAGCTTAACACTTACATGAAATCATAATATATATTAATATGTATATAGAATTCGGTTTTGGAATCTAATTCCAAACACCAAAACCGAATTCCCTAAAGGATTAAAGGCATGACCGAATTCCCTCTTTCTTTGACCAAGAAACCGAATTCACTTCCATTTGGAAAATCTTGGACCGAATTCTCTTTGCCATTTGACTAGAAACGAACACACATCATCTTGTTGACTTTAAGACCGAATTTAAGAAGGAATTCGACCTTATAAGACCGAAAAAACCTCAATTGAGGCCCATTAAGGCCGAACACACTCCCTATAGATATATTTAACAGAACACTCAATTCATTTCCCACATTACCCTCCGAACACACACCCAATTTGCTCTCAAAATTCATCCAAGGATTCTCTCAATCTTCAAGTATTCTCGCCCTAGATCTTCATCCAATATTCAAATCTTCATACTTTTCCTAAGAACATTCATAAGTCCCTTCATATCTTTAAGTGTTTCACCAAAAACACCAAGAACACACACCACCAACATCATCACACCGAAAACAACCCCAGCCCCACCGAAAACTCTATTTTGCCCACCGAAAACATCCTTCAACATTTCCAATTATTCCAAATTAATTTGTGTAAGTGTTCCTTACATGATTAATTATTTAACAGATTATTTAAATTGATATTTGATTAATTTAAATATGACGTTGACTATAATTATTTTTAGGATAACGTTATTAGCGCGTACGCTTACCCGAGGATCGTTTCTACAAGCTCCCTAATTCAAAAACAAATGCACATTCAAGGTGAGTTCATACCCCTACATTTTCAACGTTTTTAAGATTTTTAGGGGGGGGGGGATACAAGTAAAACACAAGGACTTTAGTGTTTATTTAAACATTTTTAAATAGTTTTAAAACCTTTGGAATTGTTTCAAACCGAGTATTCGCTACACTTTCTAAAAATATTTCATATATTTTTAACCCTTTTGTAATATGTCGAGCCTAAGGGTATATTGCTTTCATATAATTAAATTGCAAATGTTTACATTACAATACAGAACATTACAGTTAGACTATAGTCGATATAATTTTAGATTCACTACACTACTTCGTTAAGTACAATACACGAAACAAAAACATACAAACGAAACTATAATAGGTATAGTTTGGGAAACACTACTCTAATACATTGATAAAAGTATACACTACTAAAATAATTATTTAAGTATGATTATTTTACACTATAAGGTACATTAATACATGAAAATACATACAGTTTCTAATGCAAGAGAACACTACAACACTACGACACTACACGTAAACTAGTTAATACAGGGTTGTGGGGCACTACTTCACTAGTATCCATCAGGGTACGGAACTATATCCTATACAGTATAACCAGAGTCTCCTGGAGGGAGAGTGTGAGATTTGTGTATAGATCTATACGGGACTGACAATCCCACACCTGAACTGCTAGCTACAGTTAGGCCAGCAGGCATGGGGTGACAAATGTCATAACTTTCAGACGCCTGAAGAACGTCTTAGAGGTCACTAGGTCATATCAAGTATGGTTATATGAAACTCACAACAGTATAACTAATACATATGTTTACATGATTAACACTACTTCATCGATTTTATTTAATTTAATAAAACTAGAGTACTCTATGATACACTACTTTACACTACAACTGGTGATAACCAGGCATTCATACTAAGGTTTTCATACAAACGCTATTATAGTACACTACTTTCACTACAACTGGTGGTATCCAGGTATACATACAAAGGTTTTCATATAAATACAGATGCCATACACTATTTTCTAGTATTGAGTACACTAATACAATATACATTTACAAGGAACATATATGACTACATTACATTCACTATAGAAAATATTAGATTTTCTGGAGAAACATACTAGCATTTTCATAGTACAAAGACAAGTTTTCCTTCACTAAAACATACTTATGAACTCACCAACTTAAATTTTGATACACTTTCAAAATCACTTGTATTCTCAGGGGAACCGATAAGACAGGTACACCCGCAGGTTTTTGAGAAGACGGAGCTTTCAGAGTCGCGTATTTTATACTTTTGTTATACATTTTGTTGTCATACAAACTATGTATTGAGCAGATGTAAATAATTTACCTTATAAATGTAATGGTTGTGTTTGCTTTGATTCCTATTATACAATTGTTGTTATATTGTACATGACGTCCTCCGCCTCCGCAAGTTCCCGCCGTTCCGGTTTGGGGGTGTGACAGATTGGTATCATAACATTGTTTATAGTTAACTAAGTATATCAAACCTTACATGATATAAAACTATGAACACTATGGGGCTAAAAGCGCTCTGAACTAAAAGTATACTTTTAAAATCTAAGTATTTTACAAGAATTATACAAGTATACATATATACCAGAAACAGTATCACAAGAAGAACAAAATAAAAGTATTTAGATGTTGAACACTACGGTTAAACCTGTATTGTTATGTTATCATATATGGGATAAATATAGCCTGATCAACTATATTTATTTGAGATACGACCAACATGTGTTTGGGAGTAATGGTGGTGTAGCAACAACTCTAAAACTTATCAAACTCTATACAAAGGAAACAATAAAACCTGATATACAGTTAAAATACTATAGGAGTATTTTATAGCACTATAGCACTAGAGCCAAACACGTGAAAACAAAGAACTCTTACTGATAGATCTATAATTGCTAAGGGTATACACGTAAGTTATATATAAGTAAGATTTCATAGACTCAGAATAGGTGGTCTAACTTTACTTCCTGTTCCTTGTTTGGTTGTGGACTTAGAGTAAGATCACTTAGTCGAAGGCCTATTTGATTTTAGTTATATATAATTTGTGTACAGTATGTGATTATAGGGGGGATCAGGCACAAATCACATTATACAAATTCATTCCAAGTGTTGCTATTAAATTCATGGCGATTGTTTACTTGTATTAGTAGACTTCCACTGTAAATCACTTAGTAGAACACTATAACTGTTAGGATAAGATATATCTTGTTCATTATCACCTGAATAATGACCCCTATAGAGGACTTATTGTTACTTTATCTTTAATCATTATAGAGAAAGATGCCTCCAAAGAAGTCCAACAGAAAGAAACAACACTTCGACAAATCCACCACCGCCACCACCACCCCAATTTGACCCTGCTGTCTTCCAAGCAACTGCCGTCATATCGCAGATCAATACAAGCGACACTAGCGGATCGGGTGGTGGTACCAATCCTCTTAACCTCGGAGTTAGACAAGGACACCTGAGAGAGTGTTCCTATAAGGATTTCACAAACGATAGACCCAAATCTTTCGATCGCACTGGAGGTGTCATTTCCTTAACCCGTTGGTTCGAGAAGACCGAATCAATATTCGAGATCTGTGCGTGCCCCGAGTCTAGAAAAGTGAAATTTGTAGCATGCACCTTCACCGATAGAGCTCTAACTTGGTGGAACAGCCAAGTCCAGTCTTTAACTCTCCCGGTAGCCAATGCCATGAGTTGGGACTACTTAAAGGAGCTTATGCTAGCGGAATACTGCCCGAGGGGCGAGATGTGAAAGCTAGAGCAGGAACTCTGGAATCTGAAAATGAAGGATTCTGATGTCGCTGCTTACACTGCTAGGTTCAGTGACCTGGCTCTTCTGTGTCCTAGGATGGTCACCCGGGAGAGCAAGAAGGTTGAGAGATACATATGGGGATTAACACCCGCAACTCAAGGGAACATCTTAGCTGCCAAACCACTCACTTTTGATAGTGCCAAGCATCTGGCACAGACCTTGGTGGATCACGGGGATTGCCACAACCCTATGACTGTCATCCCTGAGCAGCCCAAAGAGGGTGGCAGTAAGAAGAAGTTATGGAACAAGCGGAAAGGCCAATCCTCGCAGGAGCCCTCTAAGAAACAGCAAATAGTGGCAGTCCATGCTGCTACCATTCCTGCTGCTGTTCCCACTACTCAAGCACCTACCAGTCAATATGCTAGAACCCTCCCGAGGTGCGACAAATGCAATTTCCATCATCATGGACCTTATCGGAAGTTGCAATGCTCTAGCTGTAACAAAAAGGGGCATACAGCCCGCTTCTTCAAGACGCCTGCGCAACCCAATGTTCAAACCCCCGGAGCTGGAATAGGCCAAGCCTGTTATGGTTGTGGTGAGACCGGGCAGTACAAGAGGGATTTCCCTAAAGCAAGAAACGCTAGCAACACGGGGAGAGTGCTTGCCATGGGTCAGGAGGAGGCTGTAGCGGATCCCACCGGAGTAACGGGTATGTTCCTCCTCGATAACTCTTATGCATCCATTCTCTTTGATAGTGGTGCGGAGAGGAGTTTTGTTAGTCATAAATTCAAACACTTACTCAAACACAAACCACAAAAACTAAATGAAACTTTCACCGTTGAGATGGCTAACGGGAAGAAGGAGAGCACTAACGACAAATTCATAGGATGTACCCTCACCCTAAACGACCACTCCTTCTCCATTGACCTTATGCCGGTCTCCATAAAAACGGTATGGATTGGTTAAGTCCTAACCATGCTGATATTCTATGCTACGAAAAAGCCATTTGCCTTAATCTGCCAAATAGCGAAGCCCTCGTTATCTATGGTGACAAACTCAGCAAAAATCTTCGCATAATCTCATGCATCAAAGCCCAAAAATACCTGCGAAAGGAGTGTCACACATTCCTAGCTCATGTAGTTAACGAAAAACAAGAAGTTAAAGACATCGAGAGCATCCCCGAAGTCTTCAACTTTTTTGATATCTTTCCCGAAGATCTTCCAGGAGTTCCTCCTGAACGCCAAGTCGAGTTCCGAATCGACTTGATTCCTCGAGGTACCCCCGTAGCCAAATCCCCGTATCGTCTAGCACCAGCAGAGATGCAGGAATTGTCCAGCCAGCTAAAAGAACTGCTCAGTAAGGGATTCATTCGAGCAAGCTTCTCACCCTGGGTAGCACCGGTCCTGTTCGTTATGAAGAAGGATGGATCTTTCTGAATGTGCATAGACTACCGCGAACTGAACAAGCTCACTATTAAAAACTGATACCCTCTATCACGAATAGATGACCTCTTCGATCAACTCCAAGGAGCGAGCTACTTCTAAAAGATAGACCTGAGATCGGGGTATCACCACTTATGAGTCCATGAGAATGATGTTCCCAAAACAGCATTACGAACTCGTTACGGTCACTACGAGTTTGTAGTAATGCCCTTTGGTCTAACCAATGCATCCGTGGTATTCATGGATCTAATGAATCGGGTGTGCCGAACCTTCCTAGACAAATTTGTGATAATGTTCATAGATGATATAATTATATATTCACGAAGCGAGGAAGAACATAGTCAGCACTTGAGACAAGTTCTAGAACCTTTACGGGCGGATAAGTTGTACGCGAAATTCTCAAAGTGCGAGTTTTGGATTAGGAAGGTAACTTTCCTTGGTCACGTGGTCAGTGAAGAAGGCATACACGTGGACCCTTCCAAAATAAAGGCAATCGAGAATTGGTCAGCAATGAGAACGCCCACAGAAATCCGTCAATTCTTGGGTCTTGCTGGCTATTACCGTAGATTCATACAAAACTTCTCTAGAATCGCTAAGCCACTTACTACCCTGACTCAGAAGGGAGTAACTTTTAGTTGGGGAGAAAAACAAGACACTACGTTCCAGACACTGAAGCAAGCCCTGTGCAGCGCACCTATCTTGTCTCTTCCAGAAGGGACAGATGATTTCATTGTATATTGCGATGCATCCAATCAGGGGCTAGGCTGTGTGCTTATGCAGCAAGGGAAAGTTATTGCTTATTCCTCGAGACAGCTTAAATCATACGATCTTGAATTGGGAGCAGTGGTCTTTGCACTAAATATCTGGAGACATTACCTATTTGGTACCAAGTGCACTATCTTCACCGACCACAAAAGCCTTCAACACATCTTTGATCAGAAGGAACTTCACATGAGACAACGACGATAGGTAGAGTTACTCAATGATTACGAATGCGAAATTCGCTATCATCCTGGTAAAGCCAATGTAGTAGCGGATGCCCTTAGTCGAAAGGAGTACTCAGGTCGTAGGGTGAAGGCACTAACCACGACAATCCTTTCACATCTGTCCACACAAATCAAGAAGGCTCAGTTAGAAGCCTTGAAGTTGGATAACGTGGCAGATGAAGCCTTACGAGGAATGGAGAAGAACTTTGAGATCAAGGGAGACGAAGTTTCTTATTTCTTCAACCGGATTTGGACCCCAAAGTTCGGTGGTTACAGAGACGTAGTCATGAATGAAGCACATAAGACTCGATACTCTGTTCACCCAGGTTCAGATAAGATGTATTTGGATCTCAAGAAACTCTATTGGTGGCCAAACATGAAAGCAGAGATTGCTACCTACGTGGGCAAGTGCCTAACTTGTGCCAAAGTTAAGGTAGAATATCAAAAGCCCTCAGGTTTACTTCAACAGCCAGAAATACCTGAGTGGAAATGGGAGCGGATTACAATGGACTTCATAACCAAGTTACCCAAGACTACGGGTGGTCATGACACTATTTGGGTAATCGTTGACAGATTAACCAAGTCCGCCCACTTCCTGCCAATCAAAGAATTAGGCAAGATGGAGAAGCTAACCAGAACTTACATCCGATAGATAGTACGACTGCACAGTATGCCCATATCTATTATTTCGGATTGAGATAGTAGATTCACCTCGCGATTTTGGCAGTCACTTCAGAAGGCTCTTGGAACTAAGCTGGACATGAGCACAACTTACCATCCTCAAACTGACGAGAAGAGTAAGAGAATTCAAACGCTAGAAGACATGCTGAGAGCCTGTGTGATCGACTATGGTAAAGCATGGGACACCCATTTACTACTGGTCGAGTTTTCATATAATAGTAGCTATCACACTAGCATCAAGGCTGCTCCATTCGAAGCCCTATATGGCCGTAAGTGCAGGTCCCCTCTGTGTTGGGCTGAGGTGGCTGACACGCAGCTAGCTAAAGGGCAAGTTCCTGATAGCACTCTCACTGGCCCGTAAATCATTCGAGAGACCACAGAAAAGATTGTACAAATCCGAGAACGACTGAAAGCCTCTAGAGATAGACAAAAGAGCTACGCAGATAAAAGACGAAAACCCTTAGAATTCCAAGTTGGTGACCGCATTCTATTGAAGGTCTCTCCCTGGAAAGGCATGATACGCTTCGGAAAGCGTGGAAAGCTAAATCCAAGATACATCGAGCCATTCGAGATCCTTGCTAGAATCGGCCCAGTAGCTTACAAACTCTGTCTACCGCAAGAACTTAACAACGTACACCCTGTCTTCCACGTGTCAAATTTAAAGAAGTGTGTATCCGACGAGACTCTTGTGATTCCACTCGATGAAATCGGGACAAACGAGAGCCTTAACTTCATGGAAGAACCAGTAGAGATCATGGATAGGGAAGTCAAACGGACGAAACAAAGTCGCATACTGATAGTAAAGGTTCCTTGGAATGCCAAGCGGGGACCTGAATTCACTTGGGAGTGAGAGGATCAAATGAAACAAAAGTACCAGCACCTTTTTCCTAATCCATGATGTATTCGTCTTAGAATGAATTTCGGGACGAAATTCCCTCTAACGGGGAGATAATGTAACAACCCGTTGTTTTGAGTCAATAAAAGTCAATGAAATTCACACTAGTTCAATCAAAGTTTATGTCACACCCCAAAACCGGAACGACGGAAACGTTCTAGGGCGGAGGAAGTCATGTTTAGTATCACAAGTCATGCATCATAGTAAGCGAAGTAATAAACAACCATTGCATTAGAAAGAAAGTGTTTACAAAGTATGTGATTCACATAATATAGAATACATAACAAATAACAAAAAGACATGAAGCTGAAATGCTCTATCTTTTGAATCCTAGTGCGCGAACCTGTCTACTCGTCTCCTGAGAATACAAGTTATTTTGAAAGCGTAGATCAACATTTAAGCTGGTGAGTTCATAACATTTTAGTGATGTAGTAAGTAGTAAGAAAGTTTGTAGAAAGTTGTAGTAAGTTGTAGTAAGATCTGTTTAGAAAAGTTTGTCTGTTCCTCCAGAAAATCCTATATTTCCTGCTTTCATGAAAGATAAGTAAAAATGACTCTACAGTCCTTTCTATGAGTATTAAATGGATACAAGTTATATAAAACCTAGAGTAAACAAACAATCGGTTGTGTGTATCTGCCCTAAGCCCACAACCAAACAAGGAATAGGAAATGAGGCGGAAGACACACATCCCATTGTTTGTTAGATCTTCGTTCTATATAACCCCTGCGTATTCACTCAGTACTGACGAAGTTAACTGTAATAGTTCCTTTATATTTGATGAAAAGATCCTTTAAGAAAACCCTTATTTCTTATTATAAAATGATAACCACAGTAGTTCCTTCTATAATCACTTAGTTTATACTAGTTATATATAATCTAATATCGAACAGGTAGTTAATTGTGTGAATCTGCCCTAATCCCACAACCAAACAAGGAACAGGGAATGAGGCGGAAAGCACACATCCAACTACCTATCAGATATTAATTATATATAACCCTAGTGTATAAACTAAGGTATTATAGAATTAACCACCTAAGGTCCTTTAAGTTTTACTGGTTTAATAAAATGGATTAAACCCTTTACTGGTTAAGTTTCTAGTGGTGTATTCCAAAAGTTCTTCATTTGAAAATTATGTTTTGTACTAGAAAACTGTGCATTGAATTAGTGTCCTATGACCTGACCCATACATGGTACCCCTTATGATTACTTGGTGTATACGGAACATATATATAGCTAAGCTCGGATAGATAGTAGGCTGGGTGTATCTGCTCTAAGCCCACAACCAAACAAGGAACAGGAAATGAAGCGGAAAGCACACATCCTACTATCTGTTGGACCCGATTAATATATATCCCTGAATGCATACACTAACGAATCATAAAGTTAGCATTATAGATCCATTTCTAGTGAATGTACTAGACTCGATTGTTCTGTGTGTCGTTTGTAAAATGTAAGTTTTCCCTAGTTTATAACTATCTTGACTCGAAAATAGTTTGTATTAGCTTTCAAGTGGAACTGTCACTTACTAAAAGTAATGGGAATTTATAAGTACGCAATTGTCTTTTTAATTGACAATCTGTAGTACTAATTACCTTAAAACATGTATGTTTTAGTAAGGTTATAATGTGAAGGCTAGTGCCCGTACTATACGTTCTCCCTGTCAAGAGATTCTGGGGACCAAACGCGACCTCTGCAAACAATTGCAAGCCGTGTAATTCACATTAAAGTTTTATGATCATGTATACCCAATTTAACTATCACCTTTTGTTACAAACAATGAGTTAGTGATTCATTGGTATAATTAGATCTAGTATGTTCTCATGTTATAGCATCTTAGTATGTTCATTTTGTATAGTATGTGTATAGTATGTAGTGTATAGTGTATAATATGTCTCTCTCATGTATTGTTTCTACCTCCTTGTTTCTCTTTATGTTATCGTGTATTGTTTCTACCTCCCTGTTTCTCTGTATAGTGTGCTCTAGTATTTAGTATGTACTGAACCCCTAAACTATACCCCTTATAGTTTACTAGTAATTTACTTGTACTGTTGTTGAAAAGACTCATTTTTCTACTAAGTTATGTTGATACTTTAAAAACGGAGTTTTGTTAAACTATAAAGTAACATAACTTGAAAAGAGTTTTAGAAATGTTTTGACAACTTATAAATGACATAAGCAATCTTTTGAAAATGTTTATAACAAACAATTACACAATTATCATTGTGTTCAACTTGTATTCCCCCCTTAAAAGCATTTAAAACAGTTTAAAAGATTGATTACGGGGTATGAACTCACCTTATGTGGGTGTTTCAAATGAATATGCGCGTAAGGATGAGAAGTTCCACGAATGAAGTCCCGAGACACAACAAGTCCTAAATGACATATATGGCATATAAAGGCATGAATATAATGTTTATAAGCAACTATATGAAAGGAAACACCTTCCGGGACTAGGAAACACTTGGAATGAAGTGTTGAATCACATGTAACCTAAAGGGTGTTTATGGCCAAGGGTTTGGTGTTTACGGCCAGGAAAAGGTGTTTACGGCCAGGGTGTAAACTCATGGCCGTAAACTCATGGTAATGTGCATAAGAGGGTGTTTGAATGCTAGGGAAACTTTAGGGATCATTGCTCTTCACAAGGATGAGCAAAACCAAAGTTTTGGAGGGTGTTGAGGTGTTTACGACCAGGGTGTAAACTCATGGCCGTAAACTCTCCAAATGGTCAAATCTTGGGTCTTAAAGGCAAGGAGTTTCAAAGGTTCAAGTGTTCCAAAGGTTAACAAGGGTCTAGAAGTGTTTAAGGCTCAAATCATGACAACTATAAGGGTTTACGGCCAAGGTGTAAACTCCTGGCCGTAAACTCTCTTTGATGATGAGTTTGGTGATGATTCAAGGCCATAATCTAGTGTTTAACATGTACAACTAGATGGTAGGTGGAATACTCACCCTTTTGAAGCCCTTAGAAGAGTTTTCGGCCACCAAGAACAAGTGTGTGTTCTTGGTGTTCTTGGTGAAAGTTGAAGATCTAGCAAAATGTTGATTTCAATGGATGAAATGAAAGAGTGATTCTGTAACATCCCAATTTTGAGTCCAAAAATTTCATTTTAATTAACTGAGTATAAAACATTCATAGGAAAACTACGTGAAAATATATCATTCGTAAATCAACATAACATGTATGAAAACCCAAATCATAAAGTAACGACATATCAGAGTACAATCCCAGAACATCTCAAGTGCAGAAAAATCAATGCGTGTGTGTATGATGTGCTGCTACCGCGCCAGCTCCTTCCCCTTTGATGAAGAGGTACCTGAAACCAAAACTGTAAACTGTAAGCACAAAGCTTAGTGAGTTCCCCCATCGTACCACATACCATACATTCACATAGCATACATATACTGTCAGGCATATCTGGGTGCCCGACCTACCCCTTCGGTCCTCTCGACCGGATACTGCCTAGCATATCTGGGTGTTGGCCTACCCTTTGGTCCTCTCGACCGGATATTGCCTAGCATATCTGGGTGCTGGCCTCCCCTTCGGCCCTCTCGACCGGATACTGGGGACTATTTCACCCCTCTACTACTACCACATAACATATAACACATAATCATATTCTATCTAGCATGACTGGGTATGACTACCCCCTTCGGCCCTATCAACCGGAAATCTTGGGGACTATCTCCCCTACTGCTACTAGCATATAACATCATATCATACTAGCACATAACACATCAGGTAGTAGCAAACCTAGATGAATATCACAAAGACAGTCATCTAACATACATCTCCTACTGGTGGGCGAGCAGTGTGGCCGTAGACCCACCGCTACTGGAAGGTAACTCACCTTGAACGAAGCTGCTGATAATCTGCGCGGGGAAAGTCTCTGTCTGCTGCTGCTCCGGAAATCCTCCGGCTATAATCCCCACAAAACACTTATTCAGAGTCTAATATCTATTCTTAGGGTAAAATGACCATTTTACCCCTGACCAAGTCCAAGACAAAGTCAAAGTCAACTTCCAGTTGACCCGACTCGCCGAGTTGGGCCACCAACTCGTCGAGTCCCTATCCTTTCATTTGTCCTTCTTCACGCCTCTACTCTTCGAGTTTGGCAACGACTTGACGAGTTCTCCATCTAGAACAAACCCGGATGAACCTTCATCCGACTCGCTGAGTTGTATGAACAACTCGTCGAGTTCATCCTCAAGAGTTGGGAGATTGCCTTGGACTCGCCGGGTCTGTTCATGCACTCGCCGAGTCCTATGAACTCCAGGACCCTCTAAAACCTTTCCAGCACTCCACTGGGTCTCCTTGACCCATAACAGAAAAGGGGAGTCTAACCTCGGACTCGCCAGGTCCCAAGAACGACTCGCCGAGTCGATACTGTCCAAGTCTTATTTCTTCAATTTCTGGTGTACAACTCTTGTCCCAATGATAGATCTAGGTCCCTAAACTCGATCTAGCACGTAAAGTTACGAACTTTACGTGCATGCATGGGACTTTGAGTCTAAAAAGCTCTAAAAGAGACTCTTGGGTTGCATGGGGGCTTCCATGGGTGCAAAAGCAGCCCCTTTCTGCCTTGTAATTCCTCCATGGACCTAGATCTGAAGCCTCAACCCCCAACCATGCTTGCAATCATGATTGGTTACCAAGAGTGGCTTATAAAAGCCCTAAATCTCCCCAAAAAGGGATCTAGCAAAAGAACAAGCAAGGTATCGACTTTATACCTTCTGTGAACTGCAGATGGTGCACAAACTTGAACTCCCTTGGTCTCCTCTTGATTCCTCTAGGCTTTTCCTTCTCCTTTGAGTTCAAAATCACCAAAAAGCACCACAAATGACTTAGCTCTTTATGCAAACGGCTAGGGTTTGCTATGGGGGTTTTCTGTAAGCAATAGGGACGAAGGGTGGCTGAATGAGATGTTTAAATAGGGTGTAAACCATTGGATTAGGGTTTTGTCCGGTCAGAGCCTACTCGTCGAGTCTGAAGCCGACTCGACGAGTCCGCCACTTAAATCCCGAATCAAATACGTTTCTACTCGACGAGTTGGTCCTTCAACTCGCCGAGCCCCAGGCCAAAAATGCAAAATACATAAATAAAATACATACCAGGAACCAGGTGCTACAGATTCATGTGAAGGAAGGATAACAACAACTAGAGGGAAGAATCACTTACATTTATGAAGATCGGGAGTGAAAATCTCGATGATACTTGAGAGAGAATGGGAGTGTTCTTGAGGTGGAAGTGAAATAATGAAGGAAAAGTGAAGGAATGGTGACTTATAGGGGAGTTTATGGCCAGACCATAAACTCTATGTTCTTTGGCCGTGAACTCCATTTTGGTGGTGTTAAGGCTTGAATGCTGCACAGTGTCTCCAGCAGGTACATTCTAACACTCATTCCTTAAGTGTACTAGGCTTAAAACTCCTTAGAATGACCTTTTTCAAGGCTAGAAGGCAAAAATATTTCGGGTTGTCACATCATCCCCCCGTTAGATGGAATTTCGTCCCAAAATTAGCTTTTTTAGCAGTACTACTGGGGTTACGCTCCTCTGATTTGCAGAATACCCACTCGTAGACCTGGCAACTTTTCCCTACTGTTCATGATAGAATTCATACACGGTCCATTTATCGTTACTTTGTGTATACAAGTCGTATATAAATAGGATTAGTAAGACGGTCGAATGTGTGACTCTGCCCCAGGTCCACAACCAAACAAGGAACATGAGATAGGGCGGAAACACACATACTAGATCTGCGTAATCATAATTATATACTACCCTCGCGTATACATTTAATAGTGATAGGTGGGCTGTATTCGTCCTTAGCCTCTGTGCTTGAACTTTGTCTGCTGGACGAGTGGTATTTCGGAAAGGTCTGCGGACATACGACAGCAAGGCTTCGGAGGACAAAGTAGTCTTCGCACGAGTACTTCGGGGTTTAGAATACGAAAGACAAGATTGAGTTCTGGGTCGGACTGTCGTTACAAATGACGAAGGTTTCATGAACTTGACGGTCTAGGCGATAGAAACATATGAACTTAGTATGGTGAGGACCACGCCAACTCATGACGAATGATAGCGACCGACTCTTTAATGAACAATGTTTTGGCCGATTTGAATGAAATGTTTGTTATACGATGATGTACTTCCCTAGTGTGCATCGAAAATGTACTCTTTGTAAATGTTCTAGTGTTTTCTGTTTTCCTCTTGATGTTAACACTTCTACGTATCGTACCGCGATGTGCGCATACATACCACGAAAGTGCTTTGTTATCTAGAATCGATACTTAAACTAAGATCCTCCTTGGTACCACTACGATCGCCTGGATTATACAAGTTATGAATACTTAAGATGAACTGGACGGTCGACTGAGTAACTCTGCCTCAAATCCACAACCAAACATGGAACAGGAATTAAGGCGGAATCACTCACTCTAAGTCTGCAAAATCTTAGTTATGCACAACCCTATCGTACATACTAAGCCATCATAGCTTCTCAGAACGGATCTCTTAGTTCTTTTGAATAATGTGACCTACTTCATTAAGTGAGTTATTATAATTACTTTTAAGTGTTATCCCCAAGTTTTAATCTTATATAAATATAAATTAATTTTTTTTTCAAAGTAATTACTATTTCAAAAACGTACCGCTGCTCGATGGCGACTCCGAGGTCGATTCTCCTACGGTGATCATCAGAATTTGTCCATCCGCTCCTGAGTTCTTTGTTATCGGGCAGTCCTCCTGGTAGTGTCCAGTCTCACCACAGCCATAGCAGGCTTGGTTTTCTTCAACTCCGGGGACTTGGGAGATCGGTTGAGCCGGTGCCCTGCAGAAACGGACCGTGTATCCCTTTCTGTGGCAGTTCAGGCACTGCATTTCCCGACATATGCCAGTGTGGTGATAGTTGCACTTTCCACACTTCGGGAGGGTTCCAGCATATCGACTGGCAGGTGCTGGAGTAGCAGGTTTTGTGGCGGTGTACATAGTACTCGTTTGTTCCTCTTGCGGGGTGTCCTATGTTGTTCGCTTCTTCTTCCTCTTGTTCCCCGACTTCTGGCTATTGTCCTCTTCCCTTAATGGCTCGGGAATGGGGACTTCCATACCATGGCGGACTCCGTGGTCGATGAGTCGCTGAGCCAGGCGCTTAGCACTATCGAATGTGGCTGGGTTAGAAGACAACACATCTCCTTGGATCGGGGCAGATAGACCCCAGATGTATCTTTCTATCTTCTTGCTCTCTGGGGTAACTATCCCGGGGCATAGAGCTGCTAGGTCGCTGAACTGGTCGGTGTAGGCCACTATGTCTGAGCCGACCATAGTGAGCTCCTACAGTTCTTGTTCCAGCTTTTGAACTTCGCCCAACGGGCAGTATTCTTCCAGCATTAACTCTTTTAGGTTCTCCCAACCTATTGAGTTAGCCACTGATAGGGTCAGTGATTTAACATGGCTGTTCCACCATGTCAGGGCTCTGTCAGAGAAGGTGCAGGCAACAAACTTCACTTTGCTCCCTTCAGGGCACGAA
Source organism: Lactuca virosa (assembly GCF_052849685.1). Classification (NCBI taxonomy): domain Eukaryota; kingdom Viridiplantae; phylum Streptophyta; class Magnoliopsida; order Asterales; family Asteraceae; genus Lactuca; species Lactuca virosa. The sequence continues at coordinate 316,623,839 of NC_136430.1, read as the reverse complement.
CAGATTTCAAAGACTGAATCTGTTTTCTCGAACCATCGGATCAGAGCGATGACTCCACCCTTTCCATCGAAGGAATTGAGTTTGCAGTTCATGAAGTCTTTATATGAACACTCCCTTGGGTGTTCGTGAGTAATTCCGAGGTTGGTTAAGTGGGTACCTGTAACAAATCGTCATTTCAAACCTATGTAATAGTATAGGTCAATGTGTATTTCTTTTTATAATAATAAAGAGAAATTTTAGCATAATGTGCATATTTACATAATTGACCCTCAAAAATAAATTATTCAACAATATCGATTGGGCTGAACCAAGTGATAGAGATTGTAACAAGGTTTCCAAAAACATAAGGAACACTAAAATCCGAGTTATAACGAAGAAGTTATGAGCAATCGAAAATCCGCGACAAAACCGGCAAAACACTGTTCAGTGTAAAAACTGAATTTTCAATAAAAGACTTTTTAGCCTTAACAATCTAAATGAAAGTTGTAGTTTATGTTAAACCGAGAACTTTCATAAAAAGAACGGAAAAATCTGACTTCGTATGAGGAAGTTATGATTTTTCTAAGTTTTAGTATAGCAGTGTACAACTAAAAACTCGAAATAAAGATTGAGCGATTTTTAGCCAACACAACCTAAACAAGAATTGAAGGTCTCGTCGGTAGTACTACAACGGTAAAAAGACAGACGAAAACGGACGTCGGATGAAGAAGTTATGAATTTTTAATGGATTCCCGTCCCGGTCTGTTTAAAATAATAATATTAAAAATAAAGTCAAAATTAGCCAACGAAGTCTAAACAAAAATCGTAGAGTATGATTTTACCTACGCGTGCATATAAAGAACGCCAAAAACGGAGCTCGTATGCGAAAGTTATGATTTTCGCAAGTTTTGGCACAAAAATAAAGAAAAATAAGAAAAACCGGGCAATTTCGCATGCCACGTCACCCTCGCACGTGGCAGCTGCTGAGTGGACCGAAGCATTGCGTGGTACCTCTTGATTCGACCAACTCCGCAGTCCAATCCTACTCGGACAACCTCGCATGAGACACACCAGACCTCAGCCTCGCACGCTCCTCGGATGCACCCCTTCGCACGTGTCTCCTTCCCATTGGACCGAGGTTTGGTCCAATCCGAGACTGCCACTTCGAGCCTGCTGTCCGAACCCTCGCCCCGTGGACCTCGCTGCTGATGACACGCGCCTAAGCTGACTCACCTTCGGACCGAGGCCTCGGCCTATAAAAGCCATGCGAGGGCTTCCGAGAAATGTTCACTTTTCACCCTAAATTTCACTCTCTTTCATATTTTCCACTCCCATAAACTCATATACAACCCCTAAACCCCCGGTATCAAGTCTCGAACCCTAAGCAAGCCTCGAAGCCCCGAGATTCCCGAGAAGTAACCTCTCTCCTGTCAAAACTCTGCCCAATTTGAGCCGGTTTCTTGTCAAACAAACTCCTTTTCGTGAAACAAAACTCTGTCCGATTCACCATCTATCAAGTGAGTACGTACCCCCGTATTTTCATAATTTCTACTGTTTTAAGGAGGGGGGGGGGGGAATACAAGCATAACACAAGAACTTTGTGTTATAAAATCATGATTTCAAATCATGATAAAACAACATTAAATCATTAAAAATACTCAAAACATTAAACTCTTTTATCATCTTATATTTTTCCCCAAAATTCATGTTTTTATATATATATATATATATATATATATATATATATATATATATATATATATATATATATATATATATATATATAACTAAGATTTAAAAGGCTTAGGACTGATAACTCATTCCGGGTCCTTTTCCTTGTTTGGATGTGGGCTTATAGTACCGGTTATTTGTCCGAGTGTCGTTTAAATTTTACTTATATATAAAATAGTATATGTATATAGATATAATGGTTATTTCATCAGTTTAACTACCTTTGTAACATGCTGAGCAAGGGATTACATGCAAACATGGTTAAATACACTTTCAGAAAGTACATATAAATTATAATAGGTATAATTTATACATAGAACAATAATTCATGATACAAGAATACACAGTCTTACAAGAAACTAGGGTTTTGATACAGAACAAGTCAAGGTTTACACTTATCAATTACATGTTTGGAATACTAAATCAAGAACATATTGTCAATCATTTATTTCAGAATGATTGGATTTTGATTCAAGAACATACGTGTTCGGGATACTAAATCAAGAACATACTGTCAATCATTTATTTCAGAATGATTGGGTTTTCATAACTAATATACATGTAATGTTTATATGCTTTTTATGAGACATTCAATTCAGGTTGTTTAATTCATTTTAGACAATCAAGGTAAAGCCCTGACATTATAACCAGAATCTCCAGCCGGGGATCGAAACAAGTTATGTGTAGATCTATATCGGGATTGACAACCCCGCACTCAGGCTGCTAGCTACAGTCAGGCATACACGCCGATGAGTGGCAATTGTTATCAACAGTTTAAACGCTCACAAAGCGTTTGTTTCAGGCCATCCGTCATAGTATGGTTATAATAACTCATTAAAAAGATATTAACAATACTTTAGTGTATAAACAACTAAACGAAAGTGCACCTTCAAAGTACCAGTTTACAGAATACAAAATACAATGGTTCGATACAATTTTCAATAAAAGTTGGTGGAGCCAGGCACACTCTCAGTACAAGTTTTCCATAAAGTAATACAAATACAAAACATTGATACAAAGTGAACGGTTTTATGGGAATAAAACTACTTTTCATATACAATAGAAAATGTAGGATTTTCTGGAACAAGTTACATATACAAGATACAGAGACATCCTTTAAACATAAACACTTATGCACTCACTCAACTTTATGTTGATACTCTCTTTTCAAATTACTTGTATTCTCAGGGAAATAATACACAGGTACTCCCCGAGCTTTTTGAGAAGATGGAGCTATGTTGAGTCATATCTTCTTTTGTATAACTATATTTTGGTTCAATATACAATGATTGAACACATGTAAATACTTATACCTTTTAAATACAATGGTTGTTTGTACTTTGATTACTATGATGCATGTGTTGTGATACTACAATTCAAGTCCTCCACCCCCAGACGTTTCCGCCGTCTGGTTTGGGGGTGTGACAGTATCGCTACCAGATCTGAAGGTACCACTTTCGCCGAAATGAGCTAGAGCAGTTGCCACTGCGGAGGATATCGCTGCTTGGAGAGCAGCAGTATCGAATTGTGGCGGGGGTGGTGGCGGTTGAGTTGGAGTTATCGGAGTAGTGCGTCAGTTTGATCTGCGAGGAGGCATCTTTGCTAAAAGAATACAAAGATGTGAGGGGATAAGTCGATAGCAGTGGAGATAAGCCGAAAGCTGAAAGACAAGGTTATCCTAGTTCTGAGTGTATGTGGTCCTAACTTCCACAGGGTTCTGGAAACAATTCATAAAAGAGTCTATACCGAATAAACTTTATGAATTTGGAGTGGCTATCCTCAAATGAATATCTGTTACCTGAATAACTGTTACCAGTTGCATGTAAGAAAATAATTCTAACACATAGGGTGAGTAGTGTTTCCACTAACTCATTAAGTTAACCAAGATTAGTATTTATTAGTGTGACGCATAAGACGTTCAGATTACTCCGGTTGATCCTTCTTTGAAAACTTCTCATGAGCTTGCTCTCGTTTCCTCCTGACTCTTCTGTTGTCTACTATGAGGAAGTGGTTACATCTACTTGGGCTTGTCGTGCGATTTAAGTGAAAGTGACTAAAGAATCTAATGGAAGTGGTTACATCTACTATGAGGAAGTGGTTACATCTACTATGAGGAAGTGGTTACATCTAATGGAAGTGACCAAAGAATCTATGAGATTTAAGTGAAACATTATGGGGTGATCCTTACAGAGTCCTCCTATAATTGCACAATGTATACAAGTTGTATATAATTCAAGATTAAATAGACCTTCGAATAAGTGATCCTACTCCAAAACCACAACCAAACAAGGAACAGGTAGTGGAGCGTAGATCACAAATTCTAAGTCTATAAATTCTCAATTATATATAACCTTGGAAGTATACATGGTAAAATTATAGACCTATCCGCAAGGGTCTTTTAAGTTATCACATAAGTTATTTATATAGCGCCTTAAAATACTCCTATAGTATTTTAATGTAATCTACTTGGTATGTTTTAAACTTGTTATCGCGTTATAGTATCATAGAATACTCCTATAGTATTCTAACTCTCTGTACTTGATCTAGTATTCTCTTGACTAGTATTAGATAAGTTTTACGACATTTGCAACACCATATCACTCCCAAACACATGTCGGTCACATCTCGAATGAATATAGTTGATCAGGCTATATTGATTCTAGCTATGATTACATAACTGTCCAGGTTTGACCATAGTGTTCAACCTTTAACTTCTTATGTTCTGTTCTTCTTGTGATACTTGTTCTAGTAGGTATATATGTATAAGCAAGTATGTATACTTTTATAAGGTATCATTATATATTTAAAATATATTCTTATCCAGAGCACTTCGACCCCATTGTATTTATAGTTGTATATCTTTTATCGGTTGATATACTTAGTTCACTATAAACAATGCTCTGATACCAATCTGTCACACCCCAAAACCGAAACGGCAGAAACGTTCTGGGGCGGAGGACATCATGTTTAGTATCACAGGTCATGCATCATAGTAATCGAAGTAATAAACAACCATTTCATTAGAAAGAAAGTGTTTACAAAGTATGTAATTCACATAATATAGAATACATAACAAATAACAAAAAGACATGAAGCTGAAATGCTCCATCTTCTGAATCCCAGTGCGCGAACCTGTCTACTGGTCTCCTGAGAATACAAGTTATTTTGAAAGCGTAGATCAGCATCTAAGCTGGTGAGTTCATAAGATTTTAGTGATGTAGTAAGTAGTAAGAAAGTTTATAGAAAGTTGTAGTAAGTTGTAGTAAGTTATGTTTAGAAAAGTTTGCCTGTTCCTCCAGAAAATCCTATATTTCATGCTTTGATGAAAGATAAGCAAAAAATGACTCTACAGTCCTTTTTATGAGTATTAAATGGATACAAGTTATATAAAACCCAGAGTAAACAAACAGTCGGTTGTGTGTATCTTCCCTAAGCCCACAACCAAACAAGGAACAGGAAATGAGGCGGAAGACACATATCCCATTATTTGTTAGATCTTCGTTGTATATAACCCCTGGGTATTCACTCGGTACTCACGGAGTTAACTGTAATAGTTCCTTTATATTTGATGAAAAGATCCTTTAAGAAAACCCTTATTTCTTATTATAAAATGATAACCACAGTAGTTCCTTCTATAATAACTTAGTTTATACTAGTTATATATAATCTAATATCGAACAGATAGTTAATTATGTGAATCTGCCCTAAGCTCACAACCAAACAAGGAACAGGGAATGAGGCGGAAAGCACACATCCAACTATCTATCGAATATTAATTATATATAACCCTGGTGTATAAACTAAGGTATTATAGAATTAACCACCTAAGGTCCTTTAAGTTTTACTGGTTTAATAAAATGGATTAAACCCTTTACTGGTTAAGTTTCTAGTGTTGTATTCCAAAAGTTATTCATTTGAAAAGTATGTTTTGTACTAGAAAACTGTGCATTGAATTAGTGTCCTATGACCTGACCCATACATGGTACCCCTTATGATTACTTGGTGTATACGGAACATATATATAGCTAAGCTCGGATAGATAGTAGGCTGGGTGTATCTGCTCTAAGTCCACAACCAAACAAGGAACAGGAAATGAAGCGGAAAGCACACATCCTACTACCTGTCGGACCCGATTAATATATATCCCTAAATGCATACACTAAGGAATCATAAAGTTAGCATTATAGATCCCTTTCTACTGAATGTACTAGACTCGACTATTCTGTGTGTCGTTTGTAAAATGTAAGTTTTCCCTAGTTTATAACTATCTTGACTCGAAAATAGTTTGTATTAGCTTTCAAGTGGAACTGTCACTTACTGAAAGTAATGGGAATTTATAAGTATGCAGTTGTCTTTTGAATTGACAATCTGTAGTACTAATTACCTTAAAACATGTATGTTTTAGTAAGGTTATAATGAGAAGGCTAGTGCCTGTACTATACGTTCTCCCTGTCAAGAGATTCTGGGGACCAAACGCGACCTCTGTAAACAATTGCAAGCCGTGTAATTCACATTAAAGTTTTATGATCATGTATACCCAATTTAACTATCACCTTTTTTTACAATGTCACACCCCGAAACCGTGATGGCGGAATCGTTCCGGGGCGGAGGACGTCGTGTATAGCATCACAACCAATGTATAATAGCAATCATAGCAACACAACCATTACAATGAAAACTTAAATAAAAATGTTTACATCAATTTGGAAATCGTCTGGAACTTTTTTTGAATTACATCATATAATTTGTATGAATATAAACATTAAACTCTTATTGCTGCCACTCCTCAAAAACCCAGCAGGTACCTGTCTACTGATTTCCTGAGAATACAAGCAGTTTGAAAATATCAGCATAAAGCTGGTGAGTTCATAAGCAGCAATTTGTAATGAAAACTTGTTGATGAGCTAGCCGAAATGTTTGTATAGTTTCAAGAAAATCCGATATTTTCTTCAGTGAAAATGTAGTGTTATCAGTTCTGTAATAAACCATGAATATATGTATGCTTCCAAGAAAATCCGATATTTTCTTTAGTGAAAATGTAGCGTTATCGATTACGTAACAAACCATGAATGTTCGTTACTGAAAACTGTAGTGATATGCGAAAATACTACCTCATGTGACTAGCTAAAGCTAATCATGAAGTATAAATATTTTGTATGTAAAGCCATAGCATAATTGGTTCTGTTTGAAAACCCTGGCTTGGCCAATATACGTAGTGTGTTTTAGTTCTATTTAGTATAAATAAAACCGTTGAAGAGTGTCAGATTGTAAACTAAAGGTGATTTATACATAATGTGAGTCTTATAACCATACTTGATATGACTAGAGACCTTTCCAACGTTCTTCAGGCGTCGAGTTAAATGACATTTGTCACCCAAGGCATGCATGCCCAACTGTAGCTAGCAGTTCGGGTTTGGGATTGTCAGTCCCGAATAGATCTATTCACAAATCTCACGCTCTCCCTCCAGGAGACTCTGGTTATACTATGATAGGATTTATCCATGTACACCTAAGGGTACAGTAGTGAAGTAGCACCTCACAGTATCGTACAATCTAGTTTACATGTAGTGTAGTAGCGTTCTACCGTAGTGAAAATCCGAATGTATACCGTTTGTAGTGATAATTACAGTTATGAAAACGTGATAAACTAGTGATGCAAACTGTAAACTATTTCTGTCTTAGTGCATACGTTTAGTAGTGAAAGTTTCTATACTTGTTATGTTTAGAAAATCCCAAACTATACCGATTATAGTTTGCATGTAAAACGTAGTGAATAGCGAGTCCGGTAAACCATGCAAGTTTAGTGAAAACGTCCCTTATGCTCAACACAGTACAAAAGGGTTAAAGTATGAGAATTTCATGAGTTTTGAAAACATTTATGTTTAGCTTGTATCCCCCCCAGAAAACATTAAAAATACGGAAAATGTAGGGGTATGAACTCACCTCGAGCGAGTGGTTTGATTGAAGGATCGATACGGAAAGTTGGGTGTTCAAGTGAAGCCTTAATCACGATTCGATCCTAATTATCACGCAATGACACATAAAAGAGTCAAATGAAGGTATTTCACCACTATAAGTGATGGAAAACCACCCTAGATACTAGGAAATGCTTGTCGGGACCCTATATGATCAAACGAGGGAGGTGTACAGCCAACAGTGTGTGTATGCGACCAGGGTGTGCGGCCAGGCTGTGTGTGCTGTTGCACACAGGAGTGTTCAGCCGTACAGAGGGTGTGTGCGGCCGTACACAACAGTGTGCGGCCGTACACAACAGTGTGCGGCCGTACACAACAGTGTGCGGCCGTACACTCCTCATTTGTTCCCGAAATGTCGATTTTTAGATGTTCTAGTGCTAATATCAAGTCCTACTAGTGAATGAAGGCCAAACTCATCACTTTGGAGAGCTTTAAGGTGTATACGGCCACCTTATGAAGGTGTGCGGCCGTACACCTTCAAGTGATGAACAACATGATGAACTTTGATGGTTAAGGGCTTAGATCAATGGGTACTTCATGTATGATAAGCTAGGTGATGGAAAACTCACGTTTTTTGAGGCCTTGAGAGCGTTCTTGGATGAAGTTTTTAGAGAGAGAAAGTAGAGTGCAGCCAAATGAAAGGAATGAGTGAAGGGGTCACCCTATATAAATAGGGATGGGTGTGCGGCTGGAGGATGGGTGTGCGGCCACACACTCGTGTGTGCGGACATACACTCGGGTGTGCGGCCACACACTCGTGTGTGTGGCCATACACTCGGGTGTGCGGCCACACACTCGTGTGTGTGGCCACACACTCATGTGTGTGGCCACACACTCCTTTTGATGGAGTGTTTGGCCTATTTGCAACCCTAAGTCTTAAACCAACCCATCCCTAATTCAAACTTTGGTTGTACAAGGCTTTAGATCATCAAAACAGGCTCAAAACAATGCTAAAGATAGCTGAAACGAGTTTAACATTGATAGAATTTGACTAAGGTACAAGATAGAAGTTTCGGGTTGTCACATCATCCCCTCGTTAGAGGGAATTTCGTCCCGAAATTCAAGAATAGAGTACAATAATGAACTTGGAAAGAGATGAGGATACTTCTGCTTCATTGAATCCTCGCGCTCCCAAGTGAATTCAGGACCCCGCTTGGAATTCCAGCGGACCTTCACTATCGGGATGCGACTTTGCTTGGTACGTTTGACTTCACGGTCCATGATTTCAACAGGTTCTTCCACGAAGTGTAGACCATCGTCTAATTCGATCTCGTCGAGAGGAATCACATGTGTCTCATCGGACAGACACTTCTTTAGGTTCGACACATGGAAGACAGGATGGATGTTGCTGAGCTCTCGTGGTAACTGGAGTTTGTATGCTTTTGGACCGATCCTAGCAAGGACCTCGAATGGTCCAACGTACCTTGGGTTTAGCTTTCCACGTTTTCCGAAACGTATCATGCCTTTCCAGGGCGAGACCTTCAGAAGGACGCGGTCACCGACCTGGAATTCCAAGGGTTTTCGTCTCTTATCGGCGTAGCTCTTTTGTCTATCTCGTGAGGCTTTCAGTCGTTCTCGGATTTGCACAATCTTTTCAGAACCTTGAGGTGAACCTGCTATCTCGGTCAGAGATAATGGATACAGGTACCCCATGAAGGCAAACTCTCTCTTGAATGTAGATCCGTGTAAGTCTCTCCATCTTGAAGTTTTCTCTAATTGGCAGGAAGTGGGCGGATTTAGTCAACCGCTCGACAATCACCCAGATGGCGTCGTGCCCACTCGGGGATCTAGGTAACTTAGTGATAAAATCCATTGTTATCATTTCCCACTTCCACTCAGGTATTCCTGGCTGCTGAAGTAAACCTGAGGGCTTCTGATACTCCACCTTCACCTTGGCGCAAGTCAAGCACTTGCCCACGAAGGTTGCAATTTCTGCTTTCATGTTTGGCCACCAATAGAGCTGTTTGAGATCCAGATACTTCTTATCTGAACCTGGGTGAATGGAGTATTTCGTCTTGTGAGCCTCATTCATGACAACCTTTCTGTACCCGCCAAACTTTGGGGTCCAGATCCGGTTCATGAAATAGTACACTCCGTCTCCCTTAACCTCTAAGTTCTTGTCCATTCCCCGCAATTCTTCATCCGCCACTTTCTCTGGTTTCAAGGCTTCCAGCTGAGCCTCCCTGGTTTGTGCGGATAGATGGGAATGAATGGTCATTGTCAATGCCTTCACCTTCCGCCCGGAATATTCCTTTCGGCTGAGGGCATCTGCTACCACATTGGCCTTGCCGGGATGGTAGCGAATTTCGCACTCATAGTCACTGAGTAGCTCTACCCATCGTCGATGTCTCATGTTTAACTCTTTCTGATCAAGGATGTGTTGCAAGCTCTTATGGTCAGTGAAGATAGTCCACTTGGTTCCATAGAGATAATGTCTCCAGATCTTTAACGCAAAAACCACTGCTCCCAACTCTAAATCGTGAGTTGTGTAATTGACCTCGTGCGTTTTCAACTGTCTCGAGGCGTAGGCGATGACCTTTCCTCGCTGCATGAGCATACAGCATAGGCCCTGATTGGACGCATCACAATATACCACGAAGTCTTCTGTTCCTTCGGGTAGAGACAAGATTGGTGCGCTGCACAGGGCCTGCTTCAATGTTTGAAATGCAGTGTCTTGCTGGACTCCCCAACTAAAGGTTACACCTTTCTGTGTTAGGGTAGTTAGAGGCTTAGCGATTCTGGAGAATTTTTGGATGAACCTGCGATAATAGCCCGCGAGACCCAAGAATTGTCGGATTTATGTGGGTGTCTTTGGTGCAGACCAATTCTCTATCGCTTTGATCTTGGAAGGGTCCACGTGTATGCCTTCTTTGCTAATCACGTGACCAAGGAAATTCACCTTCCTGATCCAGAACTCACACTTTGAAAATTTTGCATATAGCTTCTCCGCCCTTAATGTTTCCAGCACCTGCCTCAAGTGCTGTTTATGATCGTTCTCACTCCGTGAATAGACAAGTATATCTTCGGTGAACACGATCACGAACTTGTCCAGGAAAGGGTGGCACACTCGATTCATCAGGTACATGAATACTGTCGGTGCGTTGGTCAGACCAAAGGGCATTACTAGAAATTCGTAGTGTCCATAGCGAGTTCGGAATGTTGTCTTGGGCACATCATTCTCGTGGACTCGCAACTGATGGTACCCTGATCTTAGATCGATCTTTGAGAAATAACTAGCTCCCTGAAGTTGGTCGAAGAGATCGTCGATTCTAGGTAAGGGATATCGGTTCTTGATGGTCAGCTTGTTCAGTTCTCGGTAGTCAATGCACATCCGAAAGGATCCATCTTTCTTTTTCACGAATAAGATCGGAGCTCCCCAAGGTGAGGAACTCGGCCTTATAAACCCCTTGCTGATCAGCTCATTGAGTTGGCTGGATAATTCTTGCATCTCCGCTGGCGCTAAACGGTAGGGAGACTTAGCTACAGGAGTAGCTCCGGGGATTAAGTCGATACGAAACTCGACTTGACGTTCGGCAGGAATTCCTGGGAGATCTTCAGGGAAGACATCAGGAAAGTTGCAGACTTCGGGGATGCTCTCGAGGTCTTTAACTTTTTGCGTCTCATCAATAACATGATCTAGAAACGCATAACATTCCTTCCGTAGGTACTTCTGAGCTTTGATGCACGAGATGATACGAAGGTTCGAACTGAGTTTGTCACCATAAATCATGAGGGCTTCGCCAGAGGGAAGGTTGAGGCGAATAGCTTTTTCGAAACAAAGGATATCAGCACGATTGGGGCTCAACCAATCCATACCGATAATGAAATCGAAACTCTTGATAGATACATGCATAAGATCGATAGGAAAGGAATGATTGCCTAAGGTAAGAGTACATCCTATGAATATGTCGTTCGCGCTCTCTTTCTCTCCGTTAGCCATCTCGACGGTGAACGTTTCGGTTAAAGGTTGGGATTTACATTTGATTAGATGTTTAAATGCATGACTAACAAAACTCATTTCTGCACCAGAATAGAAAAGAATGCATGCATAAGAGTTGTCAAGGAGGAACGTACCCGTAACAACGGTAGGATCAGCAACCGCTTCATTCTGGCCCATCGCCAAAACTCTCCCTGTATTGCCACCAGTCGTTGCCTTGGGGCAATTTCTCCTGAAATGCCCAACCTGTCCACATCCATAACAAGCTTGACCAGCACCTGCTCCCGTAGTCTGGTTGGTTGGTTAGGCTGGCACCTTGCAGTATCGAGCTGTGTGACCCTTCTTCCCACAGCTGTTGCAACTCAACTCACGGCAGAGTCCGTGATGATGGAAGTTACACTTGTTGCACAAAGGTAGTTTCCCAGCATAAACACCGGTAGGAGTTTGGGTGGTTGGAACAGTAGCTGGAGCAGCAGCAGGAGCAGTAACAGCATGAACTGCCACTGTTTGTTGTTTCTTGGAGGGCTCCTGCGAAGACTGACCCTTGCGTTTGTTCCATGATTTCTTCTTCTTCCCACCACTTTCCTTATGTGGCTCAGAAACAGCTGCCACTTCATCTAGATCAACCCCATTATCGATCATAATTTGTGCCAGATCCTTGGCGCTCTCAAATGTAGTCGGTCTAGCAGCCAAGACATTTCCCTTGGTGGGTTGTGTCAGCCTCCAGATGTACCTCTCGATTTTCTTGCTTTCCGGGGTGACCATTCCCGGACAGAGAAGTGCCAGATCACAGAATCTAGCAATGTAAGCAGCAATGTCAGAACCCTTCATCTTCAAGTTCCAAAGTTCGTGCTCCAACTTTTGTACCTCACCCCTCGGGAAGTATTCAGCCAGCATGAGTTCCTTCAATCTTTCCCAACCCATGGCATTAGCCACTAGCAGGGCTTGGGTTTTGACTCGACCATTCCACCAGGTCAAAACTCTGTCAGTGAAGGTGCAGGCGGCGAACTTCACCTTGTTCGCTTCGGAACAGGCGCAAATTTCGAAGATGGATTCGATCTTCTCGAACCATCGAGTCAGAGCGATGACTCCTCCGTTTCCGTCGAAGGACTTGGGTTTCGCGGTCATGAAGTCCTTGTAGGAACATTCCTTTTGTTGTCCCTGACTTTCGTCTTGTCTTTGTGGTTCCGTTCCACCTCCAGCCCCACCAGAGTTCACTTGTGTCATTGCTGCAGTTACAGCGTCGGTAACTGCTGCCTGGAACATGACGGGGTCGAACTCGGGTGGTGGTGGTGGCGGAGTGTCGTTCCTTCGGTTGGGTCTTGGTCGAGGAGGCATCTTCTTCTAGAAACACTCAGGAAGAAGAGGATGGTAAGTCCTCAAGATATATGAAACAAAATATATCTCATCCTGATAAACAAGTGTTCTACCAAGCGATAAGCAAGAAAGGTTACTAATGTAACTAAGTTATCGCTACGAAATAGATAGGTAGTAACACTAAGAATGAATCTCCTCACTGAATTTGGCTCTAGCGAAATACTCATATAGTATTTTCTAGTGAATGTTTTTGGTAAATTTTAGGCCTGCTGTAACACGACCGTCACTCCCAAGCACATGTTGGTCATGTTTTGACTGAATATAGTTGATCATGCTATATTCACCCGAAACATGATTACATAACTGCCCAGGTTTAACCGTAGCGTCCCAACATCCAAATACTTTTGTTTTGTTCCACTAATGACACGAATTCTGTTACGTATGCATGCTCGTATACTTTTTATAAAAATACTTATATTTTTGAAAGTATACTTTTAGTGTAGAGCACTGAGGCCCCTCTAGTGTTTATAGTTGTATACCATGTAAGGTTCGGTATACTAGTTCGATATAAACAAGGGCTCTGATACCAATCTGTCACACCCCGAAACCGTGATGGCGGAATCGTTCCGGGGCGGAGGACGTCATGTATAGCATCACAACCAATGTATAATAGCAATCATAGCAACGCAACCATTACAATGAAAACTTAAATAAAAATGTTTACATCAATTTGGAAATCGTCTGGAACTTTTTTTTGAATTACATCATATAATTTGTATGAATATAAACACAAAACTCTTATTGCTGCCACTCCTCAAAAACCCAGCAGGTACCTGTCTACTGATTTCCTGAGAATACAAACAGTTTGAAAATATCAGCATAAAGCTGGTGAGTTCATAAGCAGTAATTTGTAATGAAAACTTGTTGATGAGCTAGCCGAAATGTTTGTATAGTTTCAAGAAAATCCGATATTTTCTTTAGTGAAAATGTAGTGTTATCAGTTCTGTAATAAACCATGAATATCTGTATGCTTCCAAGAAAATCCGATATTTTCTTTAGTGAAAATGTAGCGTTATCGATTACGTATAAAACCATGAATGTTCGTTACTGAAAACTGTAGTGATATGCGAAAATACTACCTCATGTGACTAGCTAAAGCTAATCATGAAGTATAAATATTTTGTATGTAAAGCCATAGCATAATTGGTTCTGTTTGAAAACCCTGGCTTGGCCAGTATACGTAGTGTGTTTTATTTCTATTTAGTATAAATAAAACCGTTGAAGAGTGTCAGATTGTAAACTAAAGGTGATTTATACATAATGTGAGTCGTATAACTATACTTTATATGACTAGAGACCTTTCCAACGTTCTTCAGGCGTCGAGTTAAATGACATTTGTCACCCAAGGCATGCCTGCCCAACTGTAGCTAGCAGTTCGGGTGTAGGATTGTCAGTCCCGAATAGATCTATTCACAAATCTCACGCTCTCCCTCCAGGAGACTCTGGTTATACTATGATAGGATTTATCCCTGTACACCTAAGGGTACAGTAGTGAAGTAGCGCCTCACAGTATCGTACAATCTAGTTTACATGTAGTGTAGTAGCGTTCTACCGTAGTGAAAATCCGAATGTATACCGTTTGTAGTGATAGTTACAGTTATGAAAACGCGATAAAGTAGTGATGCAAACTGTAAACTGTTTTTGTCTTAGTGCATACGTTTAGTAGTGAAAGTCTCTATACTTGTTATGTTTAGAAAATCCTAAACTATACCGATTATAGTTTGCATGTAAAACGTAGTGAATAGCGAGTCCGGTAAACCATACAAGTTTAGTGAAAACGTCCCTTATGCTCAACACAGTACAAAAGGGTTAAAGTATGAGAATTTCATGAGTTTTGAAAACATTTATGTTTAGCTTGTATCCCCCCTGAAAACATTAAAAATATGGAAAATGTAGGGGTATCAACTCAACCCGAGCGAGTGGTTTGATTGAAGGATCGATACGGAAAGCTGGGTGTTCAAGTGAAGCCTTAATCACGATTCGATCCTAATTATCACGCAATGACACATAAAAGAGTCAAATGAAGGTATTTCACCACTATAAGTGATGGAAAACCACTCTAGAGACCTAGAAATGCTTGTCGGGACCCTATATGATCAAACGAGGGAGGTGTACAGCCAACAGTGTGTGTGTGCGGCCAGGGTGTGCGGCCAGGCTGTGTATGCGGTTGCACACAGGAGTGTGCGGCCGTGCAGAGGGTGTGTGCGGCCGTACACTCCTCGTTTGTGCCCGAAATGTCGATTTTTAGATGTTCTAGTGCTAATACGAAGTCCTACTAGTGAATGAAGGCCAAACTCTTCACTTTGGAGAGCTCTAAGGTGTGTACGACCACCTTATGAAGGTGTGCGGCCATACACCTTCATGTGATAAATAACATGATGAACTTTGATGGTTAAGGGCTTAGATCAGTGGGTCCTTCATGTATGATAAGCTAGGTGATGGAAAACTCACGTTTTTCGAGGCCTTGAGAGCGTTCTTGGATGAAGTTTTTAGAGAGAGAAAGTAGAGAGAGAAAGTAGAGTGCAGCCAAATGAAAGGAATGAGTGAAGGGGTCACCCTATATAAATAGGGATGAGTGTGCGGCTGGAGGATGGGTGTGCGGCTATACACTCGTGTGTGCGGCCATACACTCGGGTGTGCGGCCACACACTCGTGTGTGCGGCCATACACTCGGGTGTGAGGCCACACACTCCTTTTGATGGAGTGGTTGGCCTATTTGAAACCCTAAATCTTAAACCAACCCATCCCTAATTCAAACTTTGGTTGTACAAGGCTTTAGATCATCCAAACAGACTCAAATCAATGCTAAAGATAGCTGAAACGAGTTTAACATTGATAGAATTTGACTAAGGTACAAGATAGAAGTTTCGGGTGGTCACATACAAACAATGAGTTAGTGATTCATTGGTATAATTAGATCAAGTATGTTCTCATGCTATAGCATCTTAGTATGTTCGTTATGTATAGTATGTAGTGTATAGTGTATCGTATGTCTCTCTGATGTATTGTTTCTACCTCCTTATTTCTCTTTATGTTATCGTGTATTGTTTCTACCTCCCTGTTTCTCTGTATAGTGTGCTCTAGTATTTAGTATGTACTGAACCCCTAAACTATGCCCCTTATAGTTTACTAGTAATTTACTTGTACTGTTGTTGAAAAGACTCATTTTTCTACTAAGTTATGCTGATACTTTAAAAACGGAGTTTTGTTAAACTATAAAGTAACATAACTTCAAAAGAGTTTTTGAAATGTTTTGACAACTTATAAATGACATAAGCAATCTTTTGAAAATGTTTATAACAAACAATTGTGTAATTATCATTGTGTTCAACTTGTATTCCCCCCCCCCCCCCTTAAAAGCATTTAAAACAGTTTAAAAGATTGATTACGGGGTATGAACTCACCTTATGTGGGTGATTCAAATGAATATGCGCGTAAGGATGAGAAGTTCCACGAATGAAGTCCCGAGACACAACAAGTCCTAAATGACATATATGGCATATAAAGGCATGAATATAGTGTTTATAAGCAACTATATGAAAGGAAACACCTTCCGGGACTAGGAAACACTTGGAACGAAGTGTTGAATCACATGTGATTACCTAAAGGGTGTTTATGGCCAAGGGTTTGGTGTTTATGGCCAGGAAAAGGTGGTTACGGCCAGGGTGTACTCTCATGGTAATGTGCATAAGAGGGTGTTTGAATGCTAGGGAAACTTTAGGGATCATTGTTCTTCACAAGGATGAGAAAAACCAATGTTTTGGAGGGTGTTGAGGTGTTTACGACCAGGGTGTAAACTCATGGTCGTAAACTCTCCAAATGGTCATATCTTGGGTCTTAAAGGCAAGGAGTTTCAAAGGTTCAAGTGTTCCAAAGGTTAACAAGGGTCTAGAAGTGTTTAAGGCTCAAATCATGACAACTACAAGGGTTTACGGCCAAGGTGTAAACTCCTGGCCGTAAACTCTCTTTGATGATGAGTTTGGTGATGATTCAAGGCCATAATCTAGTGTTTAACATGTACAACTAGATGGTAGGTGGAATACTCACCCTTTTGAAGCCCTTAGAAGAGTTTTCGGCCACCAAGAACAAGTGTGTGTTCTTGGTGTTCTTGGTGAAAGTTGAAGATCTACCAAAATGTTGATTTCAATGGATGAAATCAAAGAGTGATTCATGTGAAAGAAGGATAACAACAACTAGAGGGAAGAATCACTTACATTTATGAAGATCGGGAGTGAAAATATCGATGATACTTGAGAGAGAATGGGAGTGTTCTTGAGGTGGAAGTGAAATAATGAAGGAAAAGTGAAGGAATGGTGACTTATAGGGGAGTTTACGGCCAGACCATAAACTCTATGTTCTTTGGCCGTGAACTCCATTTTGGTGGTGTTAAGGCTAGAATGCTGCACAGTGTCTCCAGCAGGTACATTCTAACACTCATTCCTTAAGTGTACTAGGCTTAAAACTAATTAGAATGACCTTTTTCAAGGCTAGAAGGAAAAAATATGTCGGGTTGTCACAGTTTACACTAGTATAAATAAGGATTTAAAATCCTTCACTCTAGAACCTAATACTTAGTGTAAATCATGAAATACCATGTCTTTGGAAACATATATAAGCTTAACACTTACATGAAATCATAATATATATTAATATGTATATAGAATTCGGTTTTGGAATCTAATTCCAAACACCAAAACCGAATTCCCTAAAGGTATAAAGGCATGACCGAATCCCCTCTTCCTTTAACCAAGAAACCGAATTCACTTCCATTTGGAAAAGCTTGGATCGAATTCTCTTTGCCATTTGACTAGAAACCGAACACACATCATCTTGTTGACTTTAAGACCAAATTTAAGAAGGAATTCGTCCTTATAAGATCGAAAACACCTCGATTGAGGCCCACTAAGGCTGAACACACTCCCTATATATATTTAACAGAACACTCAATTCATTTCCCACATTTCCCACCGAACACACACCCAATTTGCTCTCAAAAGTCATCCAAGGATTCTCTCAATCTTCAAGTATTCTCTCCCAGATCTTCATCCAATATTCAAATCTTCATACTTTTCTCAAGAACATTCATAAGTCCCTTCATATCTTTAAGTGTTTCACCAAGAACACACACCACAAACATCATCACACCGAAAACTCTATTTTGCCCACTGAAAACTCTATTTTTCCCACCGAAAACATCCTTCAACATTTTCAGTTATTTTAAATTAATTTTTGTAAGTGTTCCTTACATGATTAATTATTTAACACATTATTTAAATTGATATTTTATTAATTTAAATACGACGTCGACTATAATTATTTTTAGGATAACGTTATTAGCGTGTACGCTTACCTGAGGATCGTTTCTACAAGCTCGCTAATTCAAACATAATCGTGTGAGATTTGTGTATAGATCTATACGGGACTGACAATCCCACACCTGAACTACTAGCTGCAGTTAGGCCGGCAAGGCTGGGGTGACAACTTTCATAACTTTCAGACGCCTGAAGAACGTGTTAGAGGTCACTAGGTCATATCAAGCATGGTTATATGAAACTCACAACAGTATAACTAATACATATGTTTACAGGATTAACACTACTTCAACGGTTTTATTTAATTTAGTAAAACTACAGTACTCTATGATACACTACTTTACACTACAGCTGGTGATAACCAGACATTCATACTAAGGTTTTCATACAAACGCTATTACAGTACACTACTTTCACTACAACTAGTGGTATCCAGGTATACATACAAAGGTTTTCATATAAATACAGATGCAATACACTATTTTCTAGTACTGAGTACACTAATACAATATACATTTACAAGGAACATACATGACTACATTACACTCACTATAGAAAATATTGGATTTTCTAGCATTTTCATAGTACAAAGACAATTTTTCCTTCACTAAATCATACTTATCAACTCACCAACTTAAATGTTGATACACTTTCAAAATCACTTGTATTCTCAGGGAACCAATAAGACAGGTACACCCGCTGGTTTTTGAGAAGACGGAGCTTTCAGAGTCGCGTCTTTTATACTTTTGTTATACATTTTGTTGTCATACAAACTATGTATTGAACAAATGTAAATACTTTACCTTATCAATATAATGGTTGTGTTTTCTTTGATTCCTATTGTAGAATTGTTGTGATACTATACATGATGTCCTCCGCCCCCGAACGTTTCCGTCTTTCTGGTTTGGGGGTGTGACATTACTCTTCCTATCTTGGGTAGTTAATCTGGTGTTGGTCAAGAAAGAAGATGGACAATGTAGGATGTGTGTTGAATTCACATGATTAAAAAAAGCATGCCAAAAAGACTGTTACCCATTGTCATCTATAAATGAAAAGATAGAATCTTTACACGAACACAAATGGAAGAGTTTCTTCGATGCCTACAAAGGGTATCACGAGATACACATGCATAAAGGAGATAAGAAGAAAACATCCTTTCACACAAATAAAGGAACATTTTGCTATACAAAAATGTCATTTCGCAACAAGGTATTGACTATGAGGAAACCTTTGCCCCTATCACAAGACTCGAGGCTGTTCGAATCTTTCTTACTTATGCAACACATAAAAACTTTGATGTGTACCAAAAGGATGTCAAGTGAATTTTTCTCAATGGAGTCTTAGAAGAAAGTATTTACGTCGAACAACCACCAGGTTTTGTAAATGACAAATTTCATGATCATTGTTATATACTTGATAAGTTGTATATGGCTTAAAACAAGCACCTCGAGCCTGGTATGCAACTCTTGCCAATTTCTTGAAACTGTCTAAACTTAAACAAAGACCAGTTGATCCTGCTCTCTTTCGAAAGAAAGTAGGGGACCATCTGATGCTCGTTCAAATTTATGTAGATGATATTATTTTTGGCTGAACTGACCCTTTGTTGTCTAGGGAATTTGAGAATATGATTAAAAGCCAGTTCAATATGAACATGATAGGTAAGATAAATAATTTTCTGGGATTGAATATTCATCAAAGTAGGAAAGGTATTTTCATAAATCAAGAGAAGTACTCTTGTAACTTACTTGAGAAATTTGGCATGACGAATAGTTCCAAATTGAAAGTACCGATGGCAGTCGGCATGCTCTTAGGTCCTTCATTGGATAAGCCTGTTGTGGATCTCACTTTGTACGGAAGCATGACAGGTTCTCTATTGTAATTAACTTCTAGTAAATCTGATATCATGTTTGCTGTTTGCAATTATGCAAGGTATCAATCGAATCCCAGAGAGCCCCATCTAATAGCAGTGAAGAACATATTTCGATATCTTAAAGTAACTGTTTCATTGGGATTATGGTACCCTTCGAAGACTGGATTTTTCATACAAGCATTTTCTGATGCAGACCTTGGTGGGTGTCAACTTGACAGAAAAAGCATAACTGGTGGATGTCAACTTTTGGACGGGAAGCTTGTAAGTTGGCAATCGAAGAAACAAACATGTGTTTCGATTTCCACAGCCGAAGCATAGTATGTTGCTGTTGCAGCTTGCAATTCTCAAGTCATCTGGATTTAAAGTCGACTTCGTGATTATGCAATCAATATGAAGAACATCCCTTTATATTGTGATTCACAAAGTGCCATACAAATCTTCCATAATCCGGTCCAACATTAAAAGACAAAACACATAGCTATTCGCTATCATTTTATCAAGGATCATGTCGAAGATGGTAATATCGAGGTGCGTTTTATCAAAACGAGGGATCAACTTGCCAAAATATTCACAAAACCTTTGGATGAGAAATCATTTATAAGGATCTTAAATGGTTTAGGAATGATTGATGCAAGCTACGTTCTTGGTTCGTCCTCGTGAAGTAAAAGATGTCAAAATAATGCTGAAGTGTTCAGAGGTTACTGTTCACCGTTCAGCGTTCGAACACCTTCACTTTCGAAATTCTTCTGAATGGTTCAGATCACACTTCGCTTTCTGGGGAGAAATGTGGTTCGATGTACACTGTCTCTTGGAGTTGCTACTTCTTACATCGAAAGTATTTGGTAACACTTTACTGCTTTATTTTTAATTTCAGTATTACAAAACAAAAATTCCAAAAAGGTTTTCTTATTTGTGTATTTCATTTTCAAAAAAAAAAATTCCAAAAATATTTTCTTATTTTTTTCTTTAATTTTCAAAAAAAAAAAATTCAAAAAATTTTCTTTATTTTGTTTTGTGAGTTTAACCTTTTTGTGACTTATTGTATCAACATACTATGGTGGCGAATGTTCAATGGGATACATTCAAAAGAGGGACATGTATGATTATGAACTATTGCACTAGTTAGGTGTCCCTAGAAGCATGATGTTGTATGTTGACCTTAAGCCTCAAAGACTCTATGTGTTTTGAAGCCTTAATGGATCTCTCACTACGAGTGTTCCTTCCGAAACAGACTATATTCACATTAGTCGAAGAGCTACCTTTCTCTTCTCATTTTGAGTAAAGAGATTTCTGCAATGTCCATATCTTTCACAGGGGTACAATGATTTGTCTTAACCAATCTTTTTCACCAAAAATTTTCTTCACGATCACACACATCATTGCATATCCTCGACATCTCTGGTAGAAACCAACCAGAATGTAGATATTGCGCCAATTTGTGTTTATGATCATGATTCATTTTTCCATGATGATGGTGAAACCCAACAATCGAAACTTCTAAGGAATTAACGGAGAACATCATGTTCAAGATTATAACAAAACATTAGTTTCAGTACCACTTTTCGATATTCAAAATCATATTTCTTTCGTTATGCGTGATATTAACAAAATGTTCTCTAACCAAGACATTTTTGCCCAACAGTATCCAGATCTTATTTTTTTTAATATGATTTACATCTGAATATCTTTTCGAATTATAGTCACTTTGAAAATTATCCTACCTCATACTTATTCTTGACTACACTAGTCATCCAGGTAATTTTGTTCAATCTACTCACACTTATGTTAAGTTGTGGTATTGAGCAAACTTGTGCCTACCTTCGAAACCTATGCCAAAAGAGGCCCTTCGATACTCATTAAGGAGTATTCGATTGTATTTCACGGGAAACCACCCAAGCAGTTCTTCATCTCTATTGATGTCGAATGAAGAGATCCTTTCTCGGGATTCAACTACTTTTACATCAAATGTTATTTGATGTCACTATTCGCATATTTTTTGTAATTTGATTCCCGCTAATTCTTTGGCACACATTTGCACTGGAATCCTCGAGGTTTTGGGTAACACCAATTCGAAACCTAAATTTCGCAAAGTCCGACATATGATTTCTCTTTACAATCCCAAAAAGTGAATAGTCTAAGCTCATAGCGAAGGCATGGTGTTCTCTTGATGACGAAACTTTATGGTGACTGTTCGAAACAAGTGACGGTTCTTATCTCATTGGGATCAACGAATCGTTTGGCGGATGTGACAATTCATTCTTTCATGGGTTTTTAGGAACTTGTGATGATCACTTTTTCTGATGTGCTGAATTTTACGGTAACCGACTCTATAACTAATGCAACAAGTGGCAGAATCTAATTGGTTATCGTTTCAAATTCAAAATTCTACACCGGTTATAAAAGGAATTTGGTGGTCTAATTTGAAGACTTTATGCTCTCTGGCTAAATTTTCCCCAAATTTCTTCACAGATAATCGCATTCACAGAATTTTTGCAAACCCTAACCATGGCGGCACCAACTGGCAATGTTGATCCATCCAGCACCACAAATGAAGAAGCGAATTCTCAGCCCTTGATGAAGATTCAAAGCTCAAATCTTTGTTTACAACAAGATGTTGTGCAGTATCCTGAACAGTTGTAGATGCTGATTATTTCCCTAAATCACTATGTTCATTCAACTGTCATGTCATCCTCATTCTTTGTTCTAACGAACTTGTTATGACTGGACGGATTAACGTCGGTTTTTAACAAAATGACGAAAGTGGTTACATTCCAACTGACGAACGACAAACTACATAAGCTCATAGCGAAGGAAGTTTCCTCACTACGAGTGTGCCTTCTATGAGGTTACCAAGCGACAGTTTGCTCATATTATGAAGCTTTCGTATGCAGGTCCATTCTATGAGGTTACTAATGAACAGGTTGTTTTCATGTTTAATGAGATGGGTCATCAACCACCTCTCACTGGAATTAATCAATTCTACAAGTGTGCATTGCCCTGTGTGTGGAATTTTTTGTTTGTTATTTTTCTACGATGCTTGACTGGTGGTAGTTCAGGGCTTGATAATGAAATATCACAAAAATACAGGCCAAAAATTTCATTTTTAAACCACTAATAAAACCATAAATATCATCATCAAATAAAAAGCATACATAGTGTATCTCAAAATATCATAACAACTGTCAAAATATATCAAAGTATAAACATCCCAGGCTAAACAAATGGTGTGTGCACTGCAATCATCCCGAGCTCTTCCCTTTGCTACCGAAAGTACCTGAAACCAAAACTGAAAACTATAAGCAGAAAGCTTAGTGAGTCTCCCCAAACTACCACATACCATACACATGTCACATAAACATGATCGTGGGCCCCAACCTGCTACATCGGGCCCCACCCGGCATCGAGCAAAGCTCGGCATACACATGATCATATCAACAATTACATAAACATAATCACATAACCATAAACATATAAACATAACATTGGGCCTTGCCCGCTACATCGGGCCCCGCCCGACATCGGCTTGCCCGGAATCGGGCCCCGCCCGGCATCCGACTGCATCGGGCATCGGGCCCTGCCCGGCATCGGACCAAATTCCGGTATACATATAACATATCATCAAGCATATAACATACACATAACATAAACATAACTTGGGCCTAACCAAATACATCGGGCTCCGCCCGACATCGAACAAAGCTCGATATACATAAGCATATCAACATATACATATAAACATAAATACATAACATAAACATATAAACATTCCTCGGGCCCCACCCGGCATCAGACCGAATCCAATTATTCTAGTGCATATATTTGTTCTTGACTGGCCCATCAAAAGCCCAATCACTAAAACACAACAGAAAGGCCCAACTCAAGGCCGAACCAAAATTAGGTTTTCTCATATGAAATGACGATTAGGGTTAAGTATTATCACTTAACCCATTAAGGACTTAACCCATTAAGTCCATTACTCCACTAGGCCAACAAACAATGGAATCAGCATAAGCCATGACTTCAGTCCAATGGTCCAAACGCGGGTCCCGACAGTCCAAAACTAACATTTCCTAAAATTAGGGTTTTCTAAACCCTAATTAGGGTTTCTAATCCAATCACAAACAGCCTAAGTCCAAGATTAAGCAATTGGGCCAATTATGGTTCCACTAGGCCAGGAACCACCCATTGCCACCTCGGGCGGTGGTGATCGGTGGCCAGCATTTCCAATGGTGGTGGCTTAAAATCTTGACTCAAACTTCATCAAAACAGCCCGGAAAGCAACATACGCCTTACTACACTCAGACATACACACACATCCACCATCATACGGCAGCTGGTGGTGGTGAAGCGATGGCAAAAAACGGCAGAAGACGTAGAAGTGGCGTCAGCCACCATGGTTGGCTGCCATGGTGGTCTGCTATCGTTCCGGCCAGCAACACCCGCTATGTTACACTGAAATATACACGCAGGTGAAAACACTTACCAAGCTGATGTATTTCGTTCCTGAAGTAGGGCGACGGCGGAGTGACGACAATTGGCAGCATAACTCCACCACGACCATGGCGGCTCCAACATCCTAGCGATACCGGCGACGTGGTTGACGGCGAAATAGAAGAAGAAGGAGGAGGATAAGGAACGTCCGAGAGCGATAACAACACTGCCCAGAAGTCGGTCTCCAGCATGTCTAGGTTTTGTCGGCAATCATCGAGGTGACTTCGCTGGTGGCTCATGACTTCGACGACGGAGGTGTAGCGGCGCCGGCTGGAGGGGTCATAAGGATGGCGGCTGGTGAAGAGCTAGGGTTAGGGTTTGGGGATGACGACCTTAAGACGGGAAGGATAGATCATCGGGTTCAAATCCCGTGTTCATTCAAACTTCATACGGGTTTGACACTTTCACTCCCTCCTACACATAAGCTTTTCAAAACAGCTCCATAAATTACCATTCAGCCCCTGTCTTCAAAAATCCTTTCAAATTAACCCATAATTTACTAAACAGCCCTCAATTTTCAAAATCCTTTCATGATAAGTCCAATACTTACCAAACACCCCCTATCTTCTAAAAATATTTACAAAATAAATCTCGAGATTACACTTTAACCCCCGAATAATCTAATTTATAACATTTGGCTCCCCAAAACCAACACCCCACTAAATATTATGGATTTTAGGGCTACTATTATTTTATAAATCTTTATCCATTTATTTATCCACTAAACGGGGTGTTACAATTCTCCCTGACTTAAATTAGATTTCGTCCTCGAAATCATTCCTTACCATTCCTTACACACCAGACAATTGGAACGACATGGCCACAATTCTGGGCATATACCCCATCCTTCCCAAGGCAAATCAAACCAACCTTCACCGGGTTCTAAAACCCGAAGATGCACAAATTCCTGGCATTATGGTCACATTTACTCCATCTGAAATCTGCATTCTCGAGGTGGTCTGACTCCCTGACAGAACGCCCATATAGAATCATTATAGCTGAATCTCGCTGTGATTGACTTAGCATTACCCAACAATTTGTTACTCTAACCATACATAAAGTCCTAAAATACCATTACTGCTTGAGACACCAAAACTGTCTGAAGCACTGAACTACCTGAAACACTGAACTGCCTGAAACAGTATGCTGCCACATGGCTGCTTCCCAAAATCTACCGGAACCCCCTGGTTCCAGCTTATCTGAAATGCTGAAGTCCTGCTCGGTTGCTGAGCCAAGAGTAATTTCACAATCACCCCACGCGACTTTCGAATGAAATCTTTTTCTATCAATAGTTTCCACTAGTTATCTTTCCACTGTGGCTCTAACGACTTTCTGATCTAACTGATCAGGTCCATACGTCGAGTCCTGACATCACCAAAATCCAATGCTAAGAATGATTGCTACACGACCAAGGGTAGCCTTATATCACAGACGACCTTAAACGGTCCATCGCTTCCTTGATCCCATGACTGCGGTGATGTTCCTAAGGTCTTATCACTGGCTCAAACATGTCTAATTCATCTAGGGAAATCCGTAAACCAATCTGTGGATTTGCCACACCCTCACTGCTGCACCCGAACTGGTGAGTACCACTGTTCCTTCTGCGATCTAATAACACTCCCATGCTATCTACCAACCTAGTGAATGCTACGGCTACACCCGCAGTCTCACAACACTCTAGCACTATTTGCCAACCTTGTGAATGCTACGGCTACACCCGCAGACTTACAACACTCTAACACTATTTGGCTGCTAGTGAATGCTACGACAACACCCGCAGACTTACAACACTCTAACACTATCTGGCTGCTAGTGAATGCTACAGCTACACCCGCAGACTTACAACACTTTCTCACACTATCTGGCTACTAGTGAATGCTACGGCTACACCCGCAGATTTACAACACTCTAACACTATCTGGCTGCTAGTGAATTCTATGGCTACACCCGTAGACTTACAACACTCTAACACTATCTGGATGCTAGTGAATGCTACGGCTACACAGCAACCTTACAACACTTTCCGTACTATCTCAGTTGCTGATTACTAATCCGAACACATTCAACATCGAGCATACACACAACCTATCATCCCAAACTGATCTCGTGTCCTGACTGGAACCCCCAACCTGATTCCCTAAGGCTTGCTAGCAAACATTCCCAGAACGCTATCTCATTATTGGTATGTTTTTTGAACTTCCAACTCACACTATCCTCAATCCATATAGTCGCTTGGGCTGTGATAACCCAAAACTTTTTCCGTTTCTGTTATACGATTTCCGTTAATAAAATTTGAATTTTATTAATTTTCCGTCAAACTTCTTGATTTAGAACATCATTTAGTGTTATATAATTTAATTTATATACGCGAGTCGAAACCAAATCACACGAAAACCCGAATCTCTCGAAAAACCAAACAAGTTCCAGCCTTACTGAGTTTGCAGTCGTAAACTCGTGTACGGCCGTACACTCGTTTAAGGCCAGCGTCGGGTGGACCCCCCACCCACCGACCATGAAACCCCTATATATATGAGACCCCCACCCTCATTTGAACACTTTTGACCGGAAACTCTCTCCTTCTCTCTCTAGAACCTCTGGCTGTAAACACCTAAAACGCCTCTTTTCTTCCGAAAAACATCAAAAATCATCATTTGGGGACGATTGGGAGCATCTGGAACACGTTTTCTGCGAAATCAAACACCCTTGTTCTTGAGTTTATGGTCGTACACCTTCGAATCTTCAAAGGCCGTAATCACTGTTCTTGAGTTTACGGTCGTACACTCCTCGAATCTTCAAAGACCGTAAACTTAGTTCACGACCGTAAACTGCCTGTCGACCGTAAACTCCCTTCACGGCCGTAAACCCCTGTTCACGACCGTACATGTCTCTTGAGTAGTGAAAAACTCGTTTTCCGATTCAACCAAGTCCCGATAATATTCCTTAACCGAAAGCAAGTGTTTATGTAACATTTTATCTAACGAAATCGCTAATTTAGATACATTATGTATTTGATTGTTATTAGGATTTCGTTAAGTGTCATACAACAACCCGAGGATCTTCGTTTCCAGTCAACGTTTTCACACAACAACAGTGAGTTTATACCCCTACATTTTCGTGATTTTTAATGTTTTCAGGGGGGGGAATACAAGCCAAACACAACCAATTTTGTGAAACTAAGACAAAAGGTTTTCCACAAGTTGAAAACTTATGCAATTGATATAGATATATGATTTTCCCACGTTTTATGAAACATTTAGACATGTTATCCCATTTGTACTATGTTGAGCATAAGGGATACTTTCAACTTGGAAATATAATTGCATGGTTTTCAGAACATCTTACAAACCAAGTACATAACTTTTCAATCAAACTATAATAGGTATAGTTTGGGGAATTCAACACATAGTTTCTTTTATCAATTCACATTACATCCATGGTAATCATATAAACCATGACAGAGTTAGTATATGACATTCATTACTACAAGAGAACAACATATAATAATTATTTAAATATAATTATTATCTTATACATTATACATACTGAGTTCAATACAGTAGATCACTACAGAACCCCACGTAAAGTAGTTAATATAGGATTGTGAGACCACTCTTCATTTGTACCCTTCTGGGTACTGGTAAAATCCTCAACGTATAGTGTAACTAGAGTCTCCTGGAGGGAGAGCGTGAGATTTGTGAATAGATCTATTCGGGACTCATAATCCCACACCTAAGCTGCTAGCTACAGTTAGGCAGGCATGCCTGGGGTGACAAATATCATACCGTACGACGCCTGAAGAACGTCGCTGAGGTCATCAGTCACATCAAGCATGGTTATACGACTCACAATAAGTATAAACTAATCTTTTGTTTACGAGATTTCATTCTTTAGTAGTTTTATTTTCATTAATAGAACTACTACATACTACATACTGGTGTTAGCCAGGTTTTCATACTATACATTACTTATATTACTGGTGGTAGCCAGGGATTTCATGCAAGAACAGAATTCAATAACGAACTTACAATTGGTCTTAGGGTTTAAGACTACTTTTCATTACTTAATAAAATATTGGATTTTCTTGGAAACATACAAACATTTTTCACTGATTCGTCAACAGGTTTTCATTACAAAACATGCTTATGAACTCACCAGCTTTATGCTGATACTCTTTCAAAAGTGCTTGTATTCTCAGGAAATCAATAGACATGTATCACCTGGAGTTTTGAGAAGACGGAGCACTTAGAGTCACGTCTTTACATTTTGTTTATACTTTTGATGTATTCAAATAAGACTTAAACAGATGTAAACATTTTTCATATATGCATTCACTGTAATGGTTGTGTTTATTATGATTGCTATGATACAATTGTTGTGATACTATACATGACGTCATCCACCCCCGAACGTTTCCGCTGTTCCGGTTTGGGGGTGTGACAGATTGGTATCAGAGCTCTTGTTTATAGTGAACTAAGTATACCGAACCTTACATGGTATACAACTATAAACACTAAGGGGCTGTAGCACTCTGAAACTAAAAGTATATTTTCAACATATAAGTAATATATAGCAAGTTTACAAATATACATACTTAACAGAACCAGAGTCATAGGTAGAACAAAACAAAGGTATTTGGATGTTGGACACTGTGGTTAAACCTGGGCAGTTATGTAATCATGTCTAGGGTCAATATAGTCTGATCAATTATATTTACTCGAGACATGACATACATGTGCTTGGGAGTAACTGTGGTGTTGCAACAAGCCTAAAACTTGCCAAGTATATATACATCAGATATCGGTAGAACAAAGCATACAACTTAAAATACTATAGGATTATTTTAGCTAGAGCCAAATACAGCATAGAGATTCATTCCAAGTGTTGCTACATATTCTTTCTTAGCGATATTTACTTGCAATAGTAACCCTCCTCTATATATCGCTTCGTAGAACACTTTAACTTTCAGAATGAGATATATCTTGTTTCATATATCTTGATTTAAATTCAGGGGACTTATCATCCTCTTCTTCTTGATTGTTCTAGAACAAGATGCCTCCCCGAAGAAGACCCATCAGAAGGAAGAACGACACTCCGCCACCGCCACCTCCACAATTCGATCCTGCCATGTTCCAGGCAGCAGTTACCGCCGCTATGACTGCAGCAATGGCGCAAATTAATCAGGGAAGCTCTGGTGGATCAGGAGGTGGACAATATCCCCAAAAACTTGGTGGAGGCTAGGGACACCGGAAGGAGTGTTCCTATAAAGACTTCATGAATGCCAAACCCAAGTCCTTCGATGGCAATGGTGGAGTCATTTCCTTGACCCGATGGTTCGAGAAGATCGAATCCATCTTCGAAATTTGCGCCTGTTCCGAAGCAAACAAGGTGAAATTCGCCGCTTGCACCTTCACCGACCGAGCACTGACCTGGTGGAATGGTCGAGTCAAATCCCTAACCCTGCCGATCGCCAATGCCATGGGTTGGGAGAATTTGAAAGAACTCATGCTGGCTGAGTACTGCCCAAGGGGCGAGATGCAGAAGTTGGAACATGAGCTTTGGACCCTGAAGATGAAGGGTTCCGACATCGCTGCTTACACCGCTAGGTTCTGTGATCTGGCTCTCCTCTGTCCGGGAATGGTCACCCTGGAAAGCAAAAAGATTGAGACGTACATCTGGGGACTAACGGCCCCAACCAAAGGAAATGTTTTGGCTGCTAGGCCCACTACATTTGATAGCGCCAAGTGCCTGGCGCAGACTCTAATAGATCATGGGGTCGATCTGGATGAGGTGACAGCCGTTTCCAAACCACAACAGGAAAGTGGAGAGAAGAAGAAGAAATTCTGGAACAAGCGAAAGGGGCAGTCTTCACAGGAACCCTCCAAGAAACAGCAATCAGTGGCAGTTCATGCTGCTACTACTCCTGCTGCTACTTCGGCTGTTGTTCTAACCACTCAAGCTCCTACTAGTGGTTATGCTGGAAACCTAACTCTGTGCAACAAGTGTAACTTTCATCATCACGGGCCCTGCCGTGAATTGAAATACAACAGGTGTGGAAAGAAGGGACACACGGCTCGATACTGCAAGGCACCCGTCCAGCCAACCAATCAGGTTCCTGGGGCAGGCGCTGGTCAAGCCTGCTATGGATGTGGAGAGGTTGGGCACTTCAAAAGAGATTACCCCAAAGCATCAACAGCGGGCAACACCGGGAGGGTACTAGCTATGGTCGAGGAGGAAGCGATCGCTGATCCTACCGTTGTTACGGGTACGTTCCTCCTTGACAACTCTTATGCATGCATTCTTTTCGATTCCGGTGCGGAGAGGATTTTTGTTAGTCATGCATTCAAACATCTACACAAATGTAAATCCTAACATTTAACTGAAACGTTTACCATCGAGATGGCTAACAGAAAGAAAGAGAGCACTAATGACATATTCATAGGCTGTACTCTTACCCTAGACAATCATTCCTTTCCCATCGATCTCATGTCAGTATCCATAAAGAGCTTCGATGTCATAATTGGCATGGATTGGTTGAGCCCCAATCGTGCTGATATCCTTTGCTACGAGAAAGCAATATGTCTCAATCTTCCCTCTGGCGAAACCCTCACTATTTTCGGTGATAAACTCAGTTCGAGCCTTCGTATCATTTCATGCATCAAAGCCCAGAAGTATCTGCGGAAGAAATGTCATGCATTCCTAGCTCATGTTGTTAATGAAACGCAAAAAGTTAAAGACCTCGAGAGCATCCCCGAAGTCTGCAACTTTCCTGATGTCTTCCCCGAAGATGTTCCAGGGATTCCTCCTGAGCGCCAAGTCGAGTTTCGTATCGACTTAATCCCCGGAGCTACTCTGGTAGCTAATGTAACGCCCGGGTTTCGGGGCTAAGCATTTTTAGACGATGTAATAGTCTAGGTCAACTATTGTAACTCTTTTGATGTAATAAAGATGAAATATTTGAGTATTTTGTGAATTATGTGAATTTATGTGCTTATTATTTAATTATAAATGTATAATTAATAAAGAATAAAAATAAGCATCAAAATTAAAGTATGAGATAAGCCCGATATCTTTACATAAAGTCGTAGTGGTCAAAACAAGGATTCCGGAGATATAAAGAACGCCGAAATCCGAGTTATAACGAAGAAATTATGACCCGTCGAAGTTTCATGATGAAACCGACACGATACCGGGAAGCGTAAATAGTGAATTTACGATAGAGCGATTTTTAGCCTTAGCGATCTAAACGAAAGTCGTAGAAAACGTTAAACCGAGAGCGTCCATAAAAAGAACGCCCAAATCTGACTTCGTATGAGGAAGTTATGATTTTTCGAAGTTTCGGCTTAGCAGTGTACAACCCGAAGTTCGAATATTAGATCGAACGGTTTTTAGCCGACACAACCTAAACGAGAATCGAAGATCTCATTAATAGTAGCATAACGATAAAAAGACAGACGAAAACGGTCGTCGGATGAGGAAGTTATGAATTTTTAACGGACCAATCCTGTCCCGGCCTGTTAAAAATATAACTTTTAAAATAAAGTCAAAATTAGCCGACGGAGTCTAAACGAAAGTTGTAAAGTGCCTTCCCGCCTACGCGTGGATATAAAGAACGTCAAAAACGGAGCTCGTATGCGAAAGATACGAATTTTTAAAGTTTAGACTCGAATTTGCGAAATTTGTTGCTCGATTGATGACGTGGCATAATATGGACCGTCGCTTGCTAATCACGGGTCGCTTCGGATGAAGGACACGTCGCCCTTCGCTACGCCCTGCGTCCGAAATTCAGTACGCCCAGCGTACTGATCTGATCCACTTCCAAGAGTAGGCACGTGCGAGCCAGCTGGATCCGAGCTGGTGATCTTATCCGAAGCCTACGCCCCGCGTAGACGGCTGGACGCCCAGCGTAACCGAGAGGCTTCGCGACTATAAATACCTGCGAGGGTCTCCGGGTTTTTCACACCATTCTCTTTCTCTCTCTAAATAACTTTCTCTCTCTAAGGGTTTTAACCCTCCCCTAAGCCTAGGTGATCCCCAAACACCCTAAGGAAGCCCCGAGGCTCCCGGAGTCCCGAGAAAAAGGGTCTTTCGGTTTCGGAAAGGCTGCTCCGAGCAAGGCCCGGGTTTCTTTAAAATCCGCTGTAAGTGAGCTACGACTATACAATTTTTAATATAACTTTTAAATAATTATAGTAATGTTATTAGGTCCTTAAAATAATTATTTGGGCTATTATTATGAGTTATATTGAGTGTTATTTAAAGCTTATATAATAATAATAATAGCCAGACAATTAATTAGTCGCGGTTAACGTTAAAACTAAACCCTAGTGGTATTAATACTAGGTTTTGACCAAGGAAAAATTGTTTTGAGATAACGAAGTGCTGTTCGAGTACCGAGTCACCACCTAATCAGGTGAGTGCATAGTTACTTTCATCTTACACATAGATATGAATTATTTTATATAAATTATGTGATATGTGTGCATATTATCTGAATACTTGTTGTTTATATTGGATGAATGATTTTATACACGTTTTTCATGATTTAAACTGTATATGTATTTTATATCTACAAAAATGTTGGGGTAAAACATGGGTAGATGTAATAAGACGATGTGTGATAAAATGATGAGAGGCCTCAATGTTGTTGGTGATCCAGTCATCTAGCGGAGTATAGATGACGACCACGGACTCTTCTAGACAGTCCAGTGGAACGCTGGCAGGCTCGCAACCTGTAGGTGTTTGTGAACGATGTGTTCACTGGTGTACTCCATCCCCCTCATGGTTGCCTTTAGGACATTTATTGCTAAGGAACCCCCTTAATAGTAGTGTCCATCTCGATGATGATCCTTAGGCTAGGTCCCTTATGATAGGTGTTTAGGGACGTAAAGTGAGGATAACGGGAACGGGTAATCGGGTTATTTTTGATTGATGAAATTAATAAACTTATTTATTGTGGGTTGAAAACCCTATGTGCTCACCAGACTCCCAAGCCTGACCCACTCAGTTTCATGTATTACAGGTAGTGGCGCTCGAGCATAGATGTGATGTTTTGGATGAGGGATTACGGATATAGGCCTGTAGATATGAAATAATGTAGTAAGGCTTATATTGTACTGTTTATGCTTTTGATCTGTATCGAACATGACATCCCGAGTCTTTTAATGAAATACATTTCTTTGGAAATGCTTTTGATAAATCTTTATCATATTTTGTTTTGGGACAAATTCCGCAACACTTTTATTTAAAATGTTACTCTGATTTTCAAACAAGCATAAACAAAATCGGTCTTTTCTGGCTGTGAAAATGGGGATGTCACAGTTGGTATCAGAGCATTAGTTTAAGCGAACTAGGAATTTGTAGGATTTCTAGACTTAAACTTAGAATGCTAAGCGATGATTGTGAGGTGCGAGCACTAGCTTATTTTAGGAATTATGCCTAAAATTCTTTTTATGTGCTAAATGCTTTGTGAGGAAGGGAACTACAGCCGCCAAGTGAGTCAAGTAGGGACTCAAGGTGGGCAAAGGGATGGCCCGGAGAGGAGAAAAAACAAGGATGGGCGGATGTACAAGAATTTCTTGGGTGCGAAACCACCAAGTCTCTCAGGAAGCCCAAAGCCTGTTGAGATTATGGATTGGATCTCCGAGATGGAGATGGTGTTTGAGAGCTGCGACTGCAGCGAGAAGCAGAAGACTATCTTCGTTGTGAGACAATTGAAAACTGGAGTCTTGAGCTGGTGGAAGCTATTGGCGGATACAATGCCGCGAGGAGAAGCTCTGAAAATGTCATGGGATGAGTTCTTGGAACAACTGAAGGCGCAATACTGTTCAGAGATAGATCTAATTGATCTGAACAATGAGTTCCAAAACTTGAAGAAGGGAAGAATGAGCATTGACGACTATGCTGCTGCATTCACAGAAAATATGAAGTTGTTTCCATACCTAGTTCCAACCGAACTCTCCAAAATTGAGAAGTTCGCAAATGGACTGCCAGCCGACTTTGGCCCGACAGTCAAGATGGCAACCACTCTGAAATCAGCTGTTCGAGAAGCTAAGAATGTGGAGACCCAGCAAAAGGAAAGGGGTCTGGAGAGGGCCGAGGTTGGTGAGAAAAGGAAATTCGATGGATCTTCAAGGTCCACCAAGAAAAGTAAATTCTTGAAGTCCGGTTCGAAGGGAGGAGGAGCTGAAGCAAAGTGGTGTGACAAGTGCAAGAAGAAGCACTACGGAAAATGCGACGGATAAGTCACCTGCTTTAAGTGTGGAAAGACCGGACACTATGCCAATGAATGCACCCTCACCAAGAAAGTCTGTTATGGGTGTGGCGAGGAAGGGCACATTTCGAGGGACTGCCCGAAGAAGAAGGAGGCAGGAAGACCCAACATTCC
Source organism: Lactuca virosa (assembly GCF_052849685.1). NCBI lineage: Eukaryota > Viridiplantae > Streptophyta > Magnoliopsida > Asterales > Asteraceae > Lactuca > Lactuca virosa. Next base: position 316,588,783 of record NC_136430.1, on the reverse strand, counting down.
ACCGAAGCCGAAGGCAAGAGCCTTCCAGATGACGCTCGAGGCTGCAAAGGAGGCAGCAGACGTCGCTTCAGGTACCTTTCTTGTAAATGGATTGCCTGCCAATATACTATTTGATTCAGGAGCAAACTATTCCTTTGTATCGCATAGATTTGGAGGAAAATTAGCATTGCCTGTAGAAAAACTTGATAATGCCCTAATTGTGGAAGTTGCCAGTGGCAAGTTCGTACCTGTTAGTAATCGTATTGGGAAAATCGTCATCGACCTAAACGGAAACGAATTTCACGAGGAGTTATTACCCATAGAGTTAAACGGTTTCGACATCGTTTTGGGAATGGATTGGCTTAGCGCCAACGATGCTGAGATTCTTTGCAGGAAGAAGATAGTAAGGGTGAACCCACCCGCAAAAAAGATTCATTTATGGTGTATGGAGACAAACGCAGAGTGAATTCTGGAATCATCTCCCTGATGAAAGCCAGAAAATGTTTGTCCAAGGGATGTGCATCATACTTGGCATTCGTAATCGATGCTAAGAAGGAAAAGAAAGAGGTGCAGAATATACCGGTTGTGTGTGATTATCCGGAAGTCTTTCCCGAAGATCTTCCCGGATTACCACCTGATAGACAAGTAGAGTTCAGAATAGACTTGTTGCCAGGAACAACACCGATAGCGAAAGCACCATACCGATTAGCACCGACGGAGATGAAGGAGCTCATGACGCAACTTCAGGAGTTGTTGGACAACGGTTTCATTCGACCTAGTTCATCACCCTGGGGAGCTCCGGTGCTATTCGTGAAGAAGAAAGACGGAAGCATGAGAATGTGTATAGACTACCGAGAGCTGAACAAGGCAACAGTGAAGAACAAGTATCCATTGCCAAGAATTGATGACCTATTCGATCAGCTGCAAGGTTCGAACTATTTCTCAAAGATCGATCTTAGGTCAGGATATCATCAGCTGAAGGTGAGAGAGCAGGATATCGAAAAGACTGCATTCAGAACGAGATATGGACACTACGAGTTCTTGGTTATGTCGTTTGGACTAACCAATGCTCCAGCAGCATTCATGGATTTGATGAACAGGGTTTGTAAACCATTCCTCGATAAATCTGTGATAGTGTTCATAGATGACATTCTCATCTACTCGAAAAGCCAGGAGGAGCATGACAAGCATCTACGAGAAGTGTTGGAAGTCTTGAAGACGGAGAAACTGTATGCAAAGTTCTCCAAGTGTGATTTTTGGATCCGAGAAGTCCAATTCTTGGGTCATGTGGTTAACCAGGAGGGGATAATGGTTGACCCAGCAAAAATCGAAGCTGTAATGAAGTGGGAACATCCAAAGAGTCCCACAAAGATTCGAAGCTTTCTAGGATTAGCCGGATATTACCGACGATTTATCCAAGGTTTTTCTTCGATAGCTACTCCATTGACAGCTTTGACCCACAAAGGAGCTACTTATACATGCAGCGAGAAGCACGAAGGAACATTCGAGAAGCTAAAGAAGAAGTTATGTGAAGCACCGATTCTTTCTCTACCCGATGGAGTTGAAGACTTCGCAGTCTATAGTGACGCATCTGGAGTCGGGTTGGGTTGTGTTCTGACCCAAAGAGAAAAGGTGATAGCATATGCATCTCGACAATTGAAGGAGCACGAAAAGAACTACCCCACTCACGATTTGGAGTTGGCAGCGGTAGTTTTTGCTTTAAAGATATGGAGGCATTACCTCTACGGAACGAAGTGCAAACTTTTCACTGATCATAAGAGTCTCCAGTATCTTTTTAATCAGAAGGAGTTGAACATGAGGCAACGACTCTGGCTAGAGTTACTCAAGGACTACGACTGTGAGATACTTTACCACCCCGGTAAAGCAAATGTTGTTGCTGATGCTCTCAGTCGGAAAGTCAATCTTGAAAAGAAAAGGCCAAGAGCGTTGAGAATAGAAGTTGTCTCGACCATTGTAGAAAGTATCATGAAAGCTCAAGAAGAAGCCTCAGAAAAGAATGACCGAAAGGAAGAACGTTTGGGAAAGACGTTGGTATTTGGTACAAACAGTCGAGGACTGAAGGTATTCCAAGATCGGATTTGGGTACCTAAGACGAGACGAATAAGAGATTTTCTGATGGAAGAAGCACACAAGACTATGTACTCGATTCATCCCGGTAGCACTAAAATGTATAAGGACCTAAAACCCTACTACTGGTGGCCGACGATGAAGCTCGATGTTGCGAAGTATGTGGCTGAGTGTGTAACATGTGCAAGAGTTAAGGCACAACATCAGAAACCATATGGGAGTTTAGAACCTTTACCTGTACCCATGGGTAAATGGGAAGACATCACCATGGATTTTGTGACTAAACTGCCCAGGACGAAGAACGGCCACGACATGATTTGGGTAGTCGTGGATCGTTTCACTAAGAGTGCACACTTTATAGCAGCCAACGAGAGGTGGTCTATGGATAAGCTCGCAAATGCTTACGTGAAAGAGATAGTAAGACTTCACGGTGTTCCTCTTACAATTGTATCGGATCGTGATAGTCGATTTACGTCAAGGTTTTGGAGGAGTCTACAAGAGGAATTAGGTACGAAATTGTGCTTAAGTACAGCTTATCATCCGCAGACTGATGGTCAGAGCGAAAGAACGATTCAAACGCTTGAAGATATGTTGAGAGCATGTACCCTCGAGTTCCAAGGTAACTGGGATGAGCACCTACCTTTGGTAGAATTTTCCTACAACAACAGTTTCCACTCGAGCATCAAGATGGCACCCTATCAAGCTTTGTACGGACAAAAGTGTCGTACGCCTTCTTGTTGGCTTGAGGCTGGAGAAAAGCAGTTTATGGGCCCCGAGATAGTCCATGAGACTGCTGAGAAGCTGAAGGTGATTAGGGAAAGGATGTTAGCAGCTCAGGATCGTCAGAAGAGCTATGCTGACAAGAAAAGACGACCGATGACCTTCGAAGTTGGGGATTCGGTTTTGCTTAAGGTCTCACCGTGGAAGGGACTTATAAGATTCGGGAAACGAGGAAAGCTAAGTCCAAGGTTTATTGGACCGTTCAAAGTTCTTCAGAAGATTGGGAATCAAGCTTACAAGCTGGAATTGCCCGAAGAACTCGATGGTATTCATAACACCTTCCATGTGTGTTATTTTAGGAAGTTCACGTGAGAAGTTCCCGACATAATTCCAATCTCAGAGTTAGGAATGGATGAAAACAAGAGGCTGATTGAAGAGCCCGAGGCAATTGTTGACCGTAAGACTAAGAAGTTACAACGCAAGATGGTCGACTTAGTGCTAGTCCAGTGGAAACATTCGAATGTGCCGAATCTCACTTGGGAAACAGAGGATGACATGATGAGTCGCTATCCGCATCTGTTTACTGACGCATGATTCTGGGACGGAATCATCCTAAGGGGGAGAGAATTGTAACGCCTGGGTTTCGGGGCTAAGCATTTTTAGACGATGTAATAGTCTAGGTCAACTATTGTAACTCTTTTGATGCAATAAAGATGAAATATTTGAGTATTTTGTGAATTATGTGAATTTATGTGCTTATTATTTAATTATAAAATGTATAATTAATAAAGAATAAAAATAAGCGTCAAAATTGAAGTATGAGATAAGCCCGATATCTTTACATAAAGTCGTAGTGGTCGAAACAAGGATTCCGGAGATATAAAGAACGCCGAAATCCGAGTTATAACGAAGAAGTTATGACGCGTCGAAGTTTCATGATGAAACCGGCACGATACCGGGAAGCGTAAATAGTGAATTTACGATAGAGCGATTTTTAGCCTTAGCGATCTAAACGAAAGTCGTAGAAAGCGTTAAACCGAGAGCGTCCATAAAAAGAACGCCCAAATCTGACTTTGTATGAGGAAGTTATGATTTTTCGAAGTTTCGGCTTAGCAGTGTACAGCCCGAAGTTCGAATATTAGATCGAACGGTTTTTAGCCGACACAACCTAAACAAAAATCGAAGATCTCGTTAATAATAGCACAACGATAAAAAGACAGACGAAAACGGACGTCGGATGAGGAAGTTATGAATTTTTAACGGACCAACCCTGTCCCGGCCTGTTAAAAATATAACTTTTAAAATAAAGTCAAAATTAGCCAACGGAGTCTAAACGAAAGTTGTAAAGTGCCTTCCCGCCTACGCGTGGATATAAAGAACGTCGAAAACGGAGCTCGTATGCGAAAGATACGAATTTTTAAAGTTTAGACTCGAATTTGCGAAATTTTTTGCTCGATTGATGACGTGGCATAATCTGGACCGTCGCTTGCTGATCACGGCTCGCTTCGGATGAAGGACACGTTGCCCTTCGCTACGCCCCGCGTCCGAAATTGAGTACGTCCGGCGTACTGATCTGATCCACTTCCGAGAGTAGACGCGTGCGAGCCAGCTGGATCCGAGCTGGTGATCTTATCCGAAGCCTACGCCCCGCGTAGACGGCTGGACGCCCAGCGTAACCGAGAGGCTTCGCGACTATAAATACCTGCGAAGGTCTCCGGTTTTTTCACACCATTTTCTTTCTCTCTCTAAATAACTCTCTCTCTAAGGGTTTTAACCCTCCCCTAAGCCTAGGTGATCCCCTAGCACCCTAAGGAAGCCCCAAGGCTCCCGGAGTCCCGAGAAAAAGGGTCTTTCGGTTTCGGAAACGCTGCTCCGAGCAAAGCCCGGTTTTCTTTAAAATCCTCTATAAGTAAGCTACAACTACGCAATTTTTAATATAACTTTTAAATAATTATAGTAATGTTATTAGGTCCTTAAAATAATTATTTGGGCTATTATTATGAGTTATATTAAGTGTTATTTAACGCTTATATAATAATAATAATAGCCAGACAATTAATTAGTGGCGGTTAACGTTAAAATTAAACCCTAGTGGTATTAATACTAGGTTTTGACCAAGGAAAAATTGTTTTGAGATAACGAAGTGTTGTTCGAGTACCGAGTCACCACCTAATCAGGTTAGTGCATAGTTACTTTCATCTTACACATAGATATGAAGTATTTTATATAAATTACGTGATATGTGTGCATATTATCTGAATACTTGCTGTTTATGTTAGATGAATGATTTTATACACGTTTTTCATGATTTAAATTGTATATGTATTTTATATCTACAAAAATGTTGGGGTAAAACTTAGGTAGATGTAATAAGACGATGTTGTTGGATTAATATCTAAGTCCATAACTATAATTGGTAAGACTTGACCCGACCCGGCATGGTCCATTTGGGTTGCATGGCATCATGCATTTGGATAGACTATAATGAGAGAAATAACACTTAAGGTTGGTTAATATATTATAAGTTCTAATATATTAATAAGGTTATTTAATTAGTATTGATCAAGAATTAATTTGGAATTAATTAAGTGATCAAAAGGAGACTAATTAAATATATGGGTTGATTGTGTAAATCATTCATTCTTATATATGTGGGCTTGTGATCCAAGATTTCTTATGTTTGACTAAGTCCATGGGGTGACCCATGGATACTCCATGGAGGTTAAAATCCATGGAGCATAAGGAATGGGTAAAGTTATGAGTTACATGGTGTAACCCTAATAGCCACCATATAAAAGAATCCCATGGCTCAACAAATCGTGCACTAATATGTGAGTGTGAGGGCTAGACGATTTCAAGGAGTGTTCAAGTTTCTCTCAAGTTATTCCAAGTGTATTTGGTGTTGTGTGAACCATTTGAGGTGTCACACTTGGGGCACTAGGCACTCAAGCTTCATGAAGACATTCTACATCAAAGAGGTATGTATTATATCTTGTTATATTTATTATTTTGTATGCTAGATTAGGATAATACCTTGGATGTTCATAATTGTATGTATAATAGAGAAAACATATATCCAAGGTATTTAGGGTTGCATGTACACTTAGGAATGTTAGAATGCTCATAACCCAACAGTGGTATCAGAGCCTAGGCTTGTTTTCTTGTTATACTTGCAAAAGTAGCTGAAAAATCGAGTTGGATGCATATATTCGATTGTTTTGGCTGGAATTGGACTAGGAACATTACCCTAAGATGTTTTTGGACTTATAAATTTGTTTTTGATGTGGTAATGTTCATGCTAATCCAATTTCTAAGATAATTGTCATAATTTCAAGATTTGTATTAGTTTGTATGTTCATGCTAATTTCTTGAAGATTGATGATTTGAATTATCTTGTTCTTATGAGGTTCTTAGATTAATAGAAAAGTTGTGTGAAATAGTTGTTTTCAATCCATTTTAATCTAAGAGTTGATTCCAAAGTGTGTTTTTGTAACTTGTCCTCAAGTTATATGAAAAGTCACATTTAAGAATCATAAAACTCATAAAAGTTGGCAAAGGTTACAAAATGAAGAGTCTAGTTCTAATTAAATTGTTTTATGACTCCATAACTTGTCCTCAAGTTATGGAGGTTCAAGAGTCTCTTCATTAAATTAAAAAAAAAGTGTAACCTTAATTAGTTCCATAAGTTACAATAAAAAAAAGTTATTTTTTTTATTAATTAGTTTAAAGTCTTCCATAACTTGTCCTCAAGTTATGGAACTTGAAGAGTTTTTTTTTTTTTTTTTTTTTTTTTTTTTTTTTTTTTAATTAAAACTACTTTAAACTCATAAGTTATGGAATTAATTAGTTTTGAATAGTTTCAAAACTTGCCCTCAAGTTTTGGAATTTGAAAAGTTTTCACTTATGAATACTTTAATTCCAGGTTAGCCCTTAGAATTTTAAAAGTTAAAATTCAACCCTTATACTTTATAATATTATAAGTTAATAATATTTATATATATGTATAAGAGTAGTAGGCCTCATTCACGAAGCCGGTCTATAAGGGGGGTATAAGGTTACTGCCTATAAAATGGCAGTTTAATGGGTGTCCACTCTCACCCACCGCTTCCTTGATTGGTGGAGGGTCGTTAGCCGAACGGGTAGGACAAGGACTATAATTCTCCTTTCATTAAAAGTATTAATGATAAATACTAAGTAACTAAACTCTTATTAATACCCAATCTTAGTTACTTAGGAAAATGTGAATTTGGTGCTAACCCATGAAATTACACTTTGCACTTTGCTTAAGTCGTTAGTGGAGCATGTGTGGTTAACCGGCACACTAACCTGGACTTAACAAGGTAGGCAAAGGGTAACTTAATATTTATCATAGTATCGGTGGAGCGTGTGTGGTTAACCGGCACACTGATTAAGGGGTAAATATTAAGGGTACCAAGTATATTTGCATGGTTATTCACACCTTGTTTTGTGATCCTCGGCATCCCAGTCACAAAACTTGAAGGGCACACTCGAGATTGAAACATGCCTTTGAACAGTTCAATGAATCTCAAAGATCTAGGACTTTCAAATCCAATTAAAACCTAATAAATTATTTTGTTTTTCATGGTGGAAATTGGTGAATCGTCATTCACTTACCTTCAAATATTTTATAGCTTGGATTACGGCATCCCTCTTCTAAGTTATAAAATAGTTTGTTGGGTCCTAGCCTTAATATTTCATATTGGGTGTCATATTAAGGACTTTAAATCAACTATCTTGAATATCTCCCAAAAAGATGTCTGGTCTAGACATTTATGATCTTCCCAAATCTCTTGAAACAAGCTTTCCTAAATGAAGATGATGTCCCATGGATATCATACTTCTTTCACCTCCTCCAATTATTCTCCCTAACCCACAAGTTCCTAAAAAGTTTAAGGTCACTCAAGCCCTATTGGCAAGGCAAGGTCTAGGTGTGATCACATCTTGGAGATGTAGTCACATATTGACAAGCCGGGATAGTTGGGTGTCAAAGTCTTGAGAAAGTTGGTGGCTCAACTACTTTCTAAGTCACATAGTGAGTTCTTTTGGGAATCCTATGAAACAGACTAAGACAAGACCCTTAATGATCTTATCTATTTGCTAAGATCAACTTCCTAAAACGCTATGGACATTGAGAATGATGACATTGGATATCCAGTAAAGCTCTCTCTTCCCAATGGAAAGGGATCGGCCATAGTCAACTCGGTTGACCCAATGGTAAAGAGAGAGGCGAAGTCTGAGATAGTCTCATTATCAAGGGTCCATAGGTAACTATTGCCAAAGGAAGGGGTATTTGTTACGAAGCTGCCAAATTTACCTAAGGATGTTAAAGTCAATAAGTTTGGCTCTACTTCAGGTAAAGTCCATTGTCTAACTCTATTAAGTACATGCTGATTCTGATCGCGAAGATGGATTTCAATCGCATGGTTCGGTGATCAGAATTTTGGGCTATTACTTAAGAGTTATGATATTTATATTGCTTAGGAATAGATAACAACAAGGTTTTCATATGGATTGTAAGGATAAGTTTTTCCGCAAAGTTTTAAAATAAAAGAAAAAGGTTTTGATTTTATTTATTTTAAGTATCCTTACAATGGCATTTGTGAAAAGTTGTTGCTTATAAGATTCCATTGATAGCAATATTGGAAAAATGGATTTGATTCTTTCGGTTATGGTAGTGTCTAATATTACCAAATAAGGAAAGATTCTCATCACCCAAGGTTCAATTGGACCGAAACTTGGAATCATGCAAGTTGTATAGTATGATGAATGAGAACTTTCAGCTTGGAAAATTAAGACTAATTCCTTATGTGAATAAGGACAGGACTAAGGGATCGAGTACACATTCTTGTGCACTGGTCAAGTCCACCACAAACGATCAAGAAGACTATTCGTCATGATTTACTTAAGTTCAGTAAATATGGTTATACTTATAAGTTTAAGTATAAGTCTGTAGCATTGGAGAAGTTTCAATGTGAGACAGAACGAATAAGAAGAATCAAAGTATGGCAGAAAGATAAAAGTTTCTCAAATCTGAAAATATGGGAGAGTACTTTAGTATCATGTTTATGATCATCTTAATGATTAAGATACCATATCACAATTGGTCCTCTAAAGTCATCTTAGTGCATTCTTATGACTAAGAAGAGGAGTCATGAATTGTTGAAATGGTTAAATCAAAAAGATGAGTCATACTTCGTTCCAAAACAATTCTTAGAGTCATACTCCAAGATTGTAACTTGAGTGACATATCTTAAAGAGGGTTTGTTAACACTAGTCAAATGTAAGAGTAAAAGGTTATCTACTCTTGTACATTTGAAATTGGTAAGATGTGATGTTTTGGATAAAACAGAGACCAACTTAGGCCAATTGTGTAAAGTGTTAGTCTTGATAAAGAATCCGCACTATCTCTTGAATATTTGACAAGGGAGTCTTATATGTCAAGAGGACAGTGGGAGTCTTAAAGCTCTTGAAAGTTTCAAGACTTAATCAAGAATAAAACCTAAAGTCCTTCACTAGCACACGACTTGAGGTTTATAACCTATCGTGTTGAAATTTTTGTGCCTATTCAAGTTGGCTTTGCATAGGAGTTCTGAGAGTTCTCAATTGGTTGCACAACTACTTGGAAGCAATGGCAGGCACCTGAGCTGCCAAATGGCAAGAATTTAAGATTGCACAAGTTTAATCAATATGAGTTTGGATTTGTCACTAACCTTGTCTTGTGATTATGGTTTTGACAAATTCACATGGATAAGAACACATACACTATTAAATCTAAGTGTCATAAGGTTTCTCTCCGATTCATGAAAATGATGGTGAGGAAACACTTTCACTAAGTAGATTTTAGCTAGATAGCAATTTTGATATTTGCATTCTCAAAGTCGTTAGTGGAGCGTGTGTGGTTTACCGGCACACTAACATGGACTTGTGAGAAGTGGCAAAGGTCTAAACAATTGAGACTATGATTACGGCATCCCTTTTCATAGTTCTAAAATTGTTTAGACACACATGTGAGCTATCTAAGAGAGGTGTATGATTTTGATAAAGTTTTATCAAAACAATCTAGTATCAGAAATCTGAACTTTGGTAAGAAAGTCAGCTGATTTCTGAGTACATGTCAAAGCTAGTGGGAGCATAAGTGTTATGCTAATAATCATCATGTTAGTGGGAGCATGATAATTATGACAAAGGTTGCAAGTTAGCAATGTTAATTATAGAAAACAAAAGTTTCAATTCGTGAGGTTGCAGGGGTTGAAAAAGTTGTTTTGCTATAATTAAGGGAGAGGAAATTATACTTCATTTCAATTCTAAAAGCTTAGATTGAGATTTTAATCGTATTTAATCAAGGATATATATATATATATATATATATATATATATATATATATATATATATATATATATATATATATATATATATATATATATATATATATATATATATATATATATATATGAATTTCATGTTGGAATGGCTCAACATAAGGAAATTCTATATATGGGTCCATTATTTGCGTTCTAAAATTCGATTATGATTACGGTATCCCTTTTCATAATCTGAATTTTGAGAACTTGGCAAATTGAAATGGAAATATTATAGCAAAAGACTGGTTTAGTCTTTATGTGAGACATCATGAATCGTGTCCCATATGCTTCGGATATAGGATCGATTACATGTGCTATATTCATCCTTTCTAAAATTTTCCAAATGCCTGGGGCATTATGAAGGGAAAAGGTCTAGAATTGGATATGACTAAAATGATTAAGCAATTGTCGAGGACAATCTAAGGTTTACCAAAGATTGGTTGCTCAAGGACAGTTGGAAGTATAATGTTAATTCTAGAAGGACCATATTGACATAATATGTAAGGAGGCAACTCTTGTTCAGAAGTGATAGTCAAAATGGAATATGGAAATGTTTCAAAGTTAGAAATTATTCAATCTGTGTAAGATTAGGAAACTTAATGAAAGAAGGATGTTTCCAAGGAGCTGATCTCCTTTGGAATGCTCTGTAATGATTGTTGTCAAGTCTTTCTGACTTTGTGCATAATCATTAAGAGGATCAATGCATATAAGTTTAGAATCTAACAGATTTCAGTAAATGGCATGAATTTGGAATTCTTGCATTTGTAGTAAGGATTTGGGACTGTGAAAAGAGGATCATTGGAGTGATATTCAATTGATCTATTTTACAAAGTAAAGATCATAGACAAACATAGTATGCGTACCTGGTGTATGGCATGACTAGTGTTTAGAAAACATAGTGTACATGCTTGGAGCATGGGACAACTATTGTTTTAAATTCAAGTATAAAGTTGATAAAACCGAAACAATGAATAATGAGTAATCAGTATGGTGATAAATAAAAGTGTTTATTTATATTCATAGGGTTTGATACCATATTTGATTCATTTATTCTTGTGTTTCAATTTGCATGTTTTGACTTCCAGAATAACTAAGTCGCTCTTCCTGAATGATTAAGTTATTCAAACCATCCACAGTCGGTCACATGTTGGAAGTAGATATGAATCAAGACTGTCATGGGTTGGTTTGTAGAGGTCCAAGTTGGTGGACAAAGTGGTGCTACAACACTCATGAGTGCTCATAAGTTCTGACTATTGGATTCAACCCGCGCTCATTTGGATTAATGTCTAAGTCCATAACTATTGGATTCAACCCGCGCTCATTTGGATCAACCCGCGCTCATACGCAATAATAGTTTTAGACTTATCCAAGTGGGAGACTGTTGGATTAATGTCTAAGTCCATAACTATAATTGGTAAGACTTGACCCAACCCGGCATGGTCCATTTGGGTTGCATCGCATCATGCATTTGGATAGACTATAATGAGAGAAATAACACTTAAGGTTGGTTAATATATTATAAGTTCTAATATATTAATAAGGTTATTTAATTAGTATTGATCAAGAATTAATTTGGAATTAATTAAGTGATCAAAAGGAGACTAATTAAATATATGGGTTGATTGTGTAAATCATTCATTCTTATATATGTGGGCTTCTTATCCAAGATTCCTTATGTTGGACTAAGTCCATGGGGTGACCCATGGATACTCCATGGAGGTTAAAATCCATGGAGCATAAGGAATGGGTAAAGTTATGAGTTACATGGTGTAACCCTAATAGCCACCATATAAAAGAATCTCATGGCTCAAGAAATCATGCACTAATGTGTGAGTGTGAGGGCTAGACGATTTCAAGGAGTGTTCAAGTTTCTCTCAAGTTATTCCAAGTGTATTTGGTGTTGTGTGAAACATTTGAGGTGTCACACTTGGGGCACTAGGCACTCAAGCTTCATGAAGACATTCTACATCAAAGAGGTATGTATTCTATCTTGTTATATTTATTATTTTGTATGCTAGATTAGGATAATACCTTGGATGTTCATAATTGTATGTATAATAGAGAAAACATAGATCCAAGGTATTTAGGGTTGCATGTACACTTAGGAGTGTTAGAATGCTCATAACCCAACAGATGTGTGATAAAATGATGAGAGGCCTCGATGTTGTTGGTGATCCAGTCATCTAGCGGAGTATAGATGACGACCACGGACTCTTCTAGACAGTCTAGTGGAACGCTGGCAGGCTCGCAACCTGTAGGTGTTTGTGAACGATGTGGTCACCGGTGTACTCCATCCCCCTCATGGTTACCTTTAGGACATTTATTGCTAAGGAACCCCCTTAACAGTAGTGTCCATCCCGATGATGATCCTTAGGCTAGGTCCCTTATGATAGGTGTTTAGAGACGTAAAGTGAGGATAACGGTAACGGGTAATCGGGTTATTGTTGATTGATGAAATTAATAAACTTATTTATTGTGGGTTGAAAACCCTATGTGCTCACCAGGCTCCCAAGCCTGACCCTCTCAGTTTCATGTATTACAGGTAGTGGCGCTCGAGCATAGATGTGATGTTTTGGATGAGGGATTAGGGATATAGGCCTTTAGATATGAAATAATGTAGTAAGGCTTATATTGTACTGTTTATGCTTTTGATCTGTATCGAACATGACATCCCGAGTCTTTTAATGAAATACATTTCTTTGGAAATGCTTTTGATAAATCTTTATCATATTTTGTTTTGGGACAAATTCCGCAACACTTTTATTTAAAATGTTACTCTGATTTTCAAACAAGCATAAACAAAATCGGTCTTTTATGGCCGTGAAAATGGGGATGTCACAGCTAAATCTCCATATCGTCTAGCACCGGCAGAAATGCAAGAGTTATCCAGCCAACTCAATGAGCTAATCAGCAAAAAATTCATAAGACCGAGTTCCTCACCCTGGGGAGCCCCGATCTTATTCGTGAAAAAGAAATATGGATCCCTCCGAATGTGCATAGATTATCGAGAACTAAACAAGCTTACCATCAAGAACCGTTATCCCTTACCCAGAATCGACGACCTCTTCGATCAACTTCAGGGAGCCAATTACTTCTCAAAAATAGACCTAAAATCCGGGTACCATCAGTTATGAGTTCATGAGAATGATGTTCCCAAGACAGCATTCCGAAATCGTTATGGACACTACGAGTTCGTAGTAATGCCCTTCGGTCTAACCAACGCACCGGCAGTATTCATGGACTTGATGAATCGGGTGTGCCTCCCTTTCCTAGAGAAGTTCGTGATCATTTTCATTGACGATATACTTGTTTATTCATAGAGCGAATATGATCATAAACAGCACTTGAGACTAGTGCTAGAAACATTAAGGGCGGAGAAGCTATATGCAAAATTCTCAAAGTGTGAGTTATGGATCAGGAAGGTAACTTTCCTTGGTTACGTGGTTAACGAGGAAGGCATACACGTGGATCCTTCCAAAATCAAAGAAATTGAGAATTGGTCAGCACCAAAGACACCCACAGAAATCCACCAATTCTTGGGTCACGCTGGCTATTATCGCAGGTTTATCCAAAACTTCTCCAAAATCGCTAAGCCTTTAACCACCCTGACACAGAAAGGTGTAACCTTTAGTTGGGGATAAAATCAAGACACTTCATTTCAAACATTGAAGCAGGCCCTATGCAGCGCACCTATCCTGTCTCTACCCGAAGGGACGGAAGATTTCGCTGTCTACTGTGATGCATCCAATCAGGGCGTAGGCTGTGTGCTCATGCAGCGAGGAAAGGTTATCGCCTATGCCTCGAGACAGTTGAAAACACACGAAGTAAGTTACACAACTCACGATCTAGAGTTGGGAGCAGTGGTCTTCGCGTTAAAGATCTGGACACATTATCTCTACGGAACCAAGTGCACTGTCTTCACCGACCATAAGATCCTACAACATAGCTTTGATCAGAAAGAGTTGAACATGAGACATCAGCGATGGGTAGAGCTACTTAGCGATTACGAGTGCGAAATACGCTACCATCCCGGCAAGGCCAATGTGGTAGCAGATGCCCTCAGCCGAAAAAAGTATTCAGGTCGTAGGGTGAAGGCATTGACTATGACCATCCATTCCTGATTATCCACACAAATCCGAGAGGCTCAACTGGAAGCCTTAAAACCAGAGAAAATGTTGGATGAAGCGCTACGGGGAATTGAAAAGAACTTAGAGGCCAAGGGAGACGGAGTTCACTTTTTCATGAACCGGATCTGGACCCCAAAGTACGGCGGGTACAGGGAGGTTGTCATGAACGAAGTTCACAAGACTAGATACTCCGTTCACCCAGGTTCAGATAAAATGTATCTGGATCTCAAACAACTCTATTGGTGGCCGAATATGAAAGCAGAAATTGCTACCTTCGTGGGCAGGTGCTTGACTTGCGCCAAGGTGATGGTAGAATACCAAAAGCCCTCAGGTTTACTTCAGCAAGCAGAAATACCTGAGTGGAAGTGGGAAAGGATTACAATGGATTTTATCACTAAGTTACCCAGATCTCCGAGTGGGCACGACGCCATCTGGGTAATTGTCGATCGACTGACTAAATCCGCCCATTTCCTACCAATCAAAGAAAACTTCAAAATGGAGAGACTGACACGAATCTACATTCGATAGATTGTCCGCCTTCATGGTGTGCTTGTATCCATCATCTCCGATCGAGATACCGGGTTTACCTCAAGATTTTGGCAGTCACTACAGAAGGCTCTTGGAACTAAGCTGGATATGAGCACAACTTATCATCCACAGACAGATGGCAGAGTGAGAGGACCATTCAGACATTGGAAGATATGTTGAGAGCCTGCGTCATCGACTTTGGCGTATCGTGGGACACTCACTTACCCTTGGTTGAATTTTCCTACAACAACAACTACCATACCAGCATCAAGGTTGCGCCGTTCGAAGCCCTTTATGGTCGTAAGTGCAGATCCCCTCTGTGCTGGGCTGAGGTGGGTGACACGCAGCTAGTCAAGGGTCAAGTCCCTGATATCACTCTCACGGGCCCTGAAATTATACGAGAAATGACCAAAAAGATCATACAAATCCGGGAACGACTAAAGCGTCAAGAGATAGACAAAAGAGCTACGCCGATAAGAGACGAAAACCCTTGGAGTTCCAGGTTGGTGACCGTGTTCTGTTGAAGGTCTCACCCTAGAAAGGCATGATATGCTTCGGAAAGCGTGGAAAGTTGAATCCAAGATACATTGGACCATTCGAGATCCTCTCTAGGATCGGTCCCGTAGCATACAAACTTCGCCTACCACGAGAACTTAGCAACGTACATCCTGTCTTCCACGTGTCGAACCTAAAGAAGTGTCTGTCCGATGAGACACTTGTGATACCTCTCGATGAGATCGAACTAGACAAGAGCTTACATTTTGTAGAGGAACCTGTAGAAATCATGGATCGGGAAGTCAAACAAACGAAACAAAGTCGCATCCCGATAGTGAAGGCTTGCTGGAATGCCAAGCGGGCACCTGAATTCACTTGGGAGCGCGAAGATTCAATGAAACAGAAGTACCCTCATCTCTTTCCAAGTCCATGATTTGTATTTTATGCTTAAATTTCGGGACGAAATTCCCTTTAACGGGGGGATGATGTGACAACCCGAAACTTTTTTCCGTTTCTGTTATACGATTTCCGTTAATAAAATTTGGATTTTATTAATTTTCTGTCAAACTTCTTGATTTAGAAAATCATTTAGTGTTATATAATTTAATTTATATATGCGAGTCGGAACCAAATCACGCGAAAACCCGAATCTCTCGAAGAACCAAACAAGTTCCGGCCTTACTGAAGTTTACGGCCGTAAACTCGTGTATGGCCGTACACTCGTTTACGGCCAGCGTCGGGTGGACCCCTCATCCACCGACCACGAAACCCCTATATATATGAGACCCCCACCCTCATTTGAACACTTTTGACCAGAAACTCTCTCCTTCTCTCTCTAGAACCTCTGGCCGTAAACACCTAGAACGCATATTTTCTTCCGAAAAACATCAAAAATCATCATTTGGGGCCGATTGGGAGCATCTGGAACACGTTTTCTGCGAAATCAAACACCCTTGTTCTTGAGTTTACAGCCGCACACCTTCGAATCTTCAAAGGCCGTAATCACTGTTCTTGAGTTTACGGCCTTACACTCCTCGAATCTTCAAAGATCGTAAACTTAGTTCACGGCCATAAACCCCTATTCACGGCCGTACACGTCTCTTGAGCAATGAAAAACTCGTTTTCCGATTCAACCAAGTCCCGGTAACATTCCTTAACCGAAAGCAAGTGTTTATGTAACACTTTATCTAACGAAATCGCTAATTTAGATACATTATGTATTTAATTGTTATTAGGTTTCCGTTAAGTGCCGTACAACAACCCGAGGATCTTCGTTTCCAGTCAACGTTTTCACACAACAACAGTGAGTTTATACCCCTACATTTTCGTGATTTTTAATGTTTTCATGGGGGAATACAAGCCAAACACAACCAATTTTGTGAAACTAAAACAAAAGGTTTTCCACGAGTTTAAAACTTATGCAATTGATATAGATATATGATTTTCCCACGTTTTATGAAACATTTAGACATGTTATCCCTTTTGTACTATGTTGAGCATATGGGACACTTTCAACTTGGAAATATAATTGCATGGTTTTCAGAACATCTTACAAACCAAGTACATAACTTTTCAATCAAACTATAATAGGTATAGTTTGGGGAATTCAACACATAGTTTCTTTTACCAATTCAGATTACATCCATGGGTAATCATATAAACCATGACAGAGTTAGTTTATGACATTCATTACTACAAGAGAACAACATATAATAATTATTTAAGTATAATTATTATCTTATACATTATACATATTGAGTTCAATATAATAGATCACTACAGAACCACACGTAAAGTAGTTAATACAGGATTGTGAGACGACTCTTCATTTGTACCCTTCTGGGTACTGGTAAAATCCTCAACTTATAGTGTAACCAGAGTCTCCTGGAGGGAGAGCATGAGATTTGTGAATAGATCTATTCGGGACTGACAATCCCACACCTAAACTGCTAGCTAAAGTTAGGCAGGCATGCTTGGGGTGACAAATATCATACTGTACGACGCCTAAAGAACGTCGCTGAGGTCATCAGTCACATCAAGCATGGTTATACGAATCACACCAAGTATAAACTAATCTTTTGTTTACGGGATTTCATTCTTCAATAGTTTTATTTTCATTAATAGAACTACTACATACTACATACTGGTGTTAGCCAGGTTTTCAGACTATACATTACTTACATTACTGGTGGTAGCCAGGGATTTCATGCAAGAACAGAATTTAATAACGAACTTACAATTGGTCTTAGGGTTTAAGACTACTTTTCATTACTTAAGAAAATATTGGATTTTCTTGGAAACATACAAACATTTTTCACTGATTCGTCAACAGGTTTTCATTACAAAACATGCTTATAAACTCACCAACTTTATGCTGATACTCTTTCAAAACTGCTTGTATTCTCAGGAAATCAATAGACATGTATCACGTGGAGTTTTGAGAAGACGGAGCACTTAGAGTCACGTCTTTACATTTTGTTTATACTTTTGATGTATTCAAATAAGACTTAAACAGATGTAAACCTTTTTCATATATGTATTCACTGTAATGGTTGTGTTTACTATGATTGCTATGATACAATTGTTGTGATACTATACATGACGTCATCCACCCCCGAACGTTTCCGCCGTTCCGGTTTGGGGGTGTGACATGGGTTGTCTTCCTTTCTGACAAGGATGCAAAACTTATCCTAGTTTCAAAACTGCTCCTGCTTCTGAATCCCTAGACGATTCTTCCCCACTTTGATTCAACTAACATCTTACAACACACAATACTAGAAGGATTCCAATCCTTCTTACCATCCCATGACCAATCTGTTGGAAACCACGCTTACCATTGATAGTGTTCCAAAACTAAGAATTTCCAAACTTCACCGCCCCTGAAGACCAGCTGAACTCTTCTCTTCGGCAATCCCGAAAGTTATTCCGAGTACAAATACTACGACTTCTGAATCCTAGCGATACTGGGGAAACAAGTCTGCTGAATCCTTTCCATAATTTCTTTTGTACCAAGCTCCTGGACCGATCACAGCTACGTCTAACATTCCAGTCGAACACCGGGAACTTGCTATTTCTATCGAGAGACGACTTCGTGCCACCGACTAAGAGACTCACGGTATGCAAATGGCATATGACATTATTTGATGATATAATCCAAATACAACCAGGGACACAAACCCTGAGATACACTAATCCAAACCCTTGGGACGAAAAACTTCATCGTGCAGTTTCCCGCACGTGCTGCACTGGATCTGGCCCTGCTGGTCTTCTCAAAAGCTTATCCGAAATCGTGGGTCTCCTTCCGAGACCCTTCAATATAAGCAACTGATATGGTTCCCTCTTCCCAATGCGCTCCAAGTCATATCCCATTCTCGTGTTGTAGAAGTCATATCATTCAAGGTCTCGTACCCCAAGATACTCACGATCTCCCTGCTATCATTCTGCAGTATGTCCTGATACCTTAACTTTTTCGTTTCCTCTTCTGCTGCATATTGCGGTACCAAGTAAGATCTCTCCCGAGACTTGGCTGTGATCCCTGCCACAGTCTCAGTCGTCTGCTAGAGATCCAAAAACTCTTGCGCCAACTGTTGCGCCTCACTTGACGAAACAACTCCGCCCGAAATCTGGTCGAAATGTCATCCCATGACATAGCATCAACCGCTTCATTACCCAACTCACTACCAACCTGTTCCCATCAATCGCGTGCCCTGTCCTTCAGGAGGCAGGTAGTAATTTGGACCTTGTTCCTCTCGAGCAACGGCTGGTACGACAAGCGTCGACGACATCTGCCAACCATTTGCTGCTAGCAATGGGGTCCCAAGTCCCATGATAATCTGGAGCTTCACAAGCTCTGAACTCCCGAGACATCAACATACACGTCCATATCATGGCTTCTATCTCAATGCAGAACGCATTCAGCCTCTCATCACAAATCTCTAAAATGCCCTCCTGGATCATACTGAAAATCACAGGAGTCTGGTAAGTGATACTGTGCGTACTCTTAGATGGAATGAAGTCGCTCATTTGACCATCAAGCTGCCCTGCTCCAGAGTCCGAGCCTGATCCCTCGTTGGCACCAAAACTGTCATCTGGTCTACCACGTAGCGTCACCATACTCAGAAATATACCATAACAATCATCACAATACTCATCATAACTCGAGGGATCTCACACACTACAAGTTCCCTGGGTTCGTCTCAGCCTTCCTTGATTCGAGTACGGATCCTTTGCTTTCAGTAGTACAGGCCCATACTACCTTCCACATCTATCCGTACTTTCCTCAAGAACTGCCTTGACTCCACCAAGTCCCTTCTACTACTACTGCTTCACGCGGTAATCTCATCCTAGGCTTGCCCTAGGGTAATCACCAATCCACTCTCCGCCATCAGCTGTATAAGAAGTCCCTTCTATCTCCCCCAAAATATCTCGCGAATACCATTACATATCACTAAGACTAGATAATTCTACGAATGAGAGGTCCTACCCTACAACGGTTGGACTCAGACAAGAGCTGCGAAATAGAGCTAAACCTAACCTTTTAAAATTATTTAGTCTTCGTAATATGTAACTTAGCATATTCGTTTACTAGTTAGTTAAAGATAACTAGAACTCCTAAAAGCACAAAGCAAGAAGCATTCGAGCATTGAGTAAACATAATCAAGCATATCCTAATCAGGCCATCATATCACTGACTAATCAGTACTAGCATGCAGTTCATAAAGCTCATACACATATAACAGGCACATAAGACATCCTTCCTAGATCTTTAGTCCTAATCTAGCATGCAGTTCTCATAAAGCTGATATACGTATAGCAGGCACATATGGCATCCTTCCTAGATCCTTAGTCCTAAACTAACATCCAGTTCTCATAAAGATGATACACATATCATAACATAAACTTATATGAGTAATTTGGGAGTACTTACTTGAGCTCGGCTGATCGCATGCACCACACTCTTTTCTCTTTTCAAAGTTCTTTTTCTCTTTTCAAAATTCTTTTTATAAAAATGATTTTATTTTTAAAATTTTCATACCAAGTCCTCATTTTGAGTCCAGACACACGCGAGAGTGTGCCCGAATCCCTCAAACCAAGGCTTTGATACCAACTTGAAACATCCCAAAAATACAGGCCAAAAATTTAATTTTTAAATCCTTAATAAAACCATAAATATCATCATCATATAAAAAGCATAAATAGTGTATCTCAAAATATCATAACAACTGTCAAAATATATCAGAGTATAAACATCCCAGGCTAAACAAATGGTGTGTGCACTGCAATCATCCCGAGTTCTTCCCTTTGCTACCGAAAGTACCTAAAACCAAAACTGAAAACTGTAAGCACGAAGCTTAGTGAGTCTCCCCAAACTACCACATACCATACATATGTCACACAAACATAATCGTGGGCCCCGCCCTGCTACAGCGGGCTCCGCCCGGCATCGAGCAAAGCTCGACATACACATGATCATATCAACAATTACATAAACATAATCACATAACCATAAACATATAAACATAGCATTAGACCTTGCCCGCTACATCGGGCCCCGCCCGGCATCCAACCTCATCGGGCATTGGGCCCCACCCGACATCAGACCAAAGTCTGGTATACATATAACATATCATCAAGCATATAACATAAACATAACTTGGGCCTAGCCCCTAAATCAGGCCCCGCCCGACATCGAACAAAGCTCGAAATACATAAGCATATCAACATATAAATATAAACATAAATACATAACATAAACATATAAACATTCCTCGGGCCCCGCCCGACATCGGACCGAATTCGGGGAACATACTAAGATTCCTCGGGAACCGCCTCGGCATCGGACCGATGTCCAGAAACATACAAATACAAACACATGCAAGAATTATAAAGACATCAAGCATACAATCATTCCTCGGGACTGCCCCGACATCGGATCGAAACCCCGAAAAGCATATAAACCTAAATCGGGCCCCGCCCGACATCGGACAGTAGCCCGGAACTACTAACAACTAAAAGGGCTGGCATTGGTGCCTTAGACCCGTTCCTACAGGAGAAAACTCACCTCGTACTGCTGAACTCCCGCGGACAAAACCCTAGCTGCTGGATGACAGATTCTCGAACTGTCAACATCAAAACAACACCCAATTAATAATTGGGGTTCCAATACATAACCATAAGTCCATACTTGGGGTAAAAGACTAATTTACCCCCCCCCCCCCCATCTTAGCTTGATTCAAGCTCAAGGCCCAAACTCATACTCTGAAGGTCCAAAAGTCAAATAATCAACCAAGGCCCAACTATGGCCCAATTTTCCAAATTGGGCCCAAACCCCTCACATGGTCTTACCATATGGCCCAACCATTTATTATGGTCCAAACACTTGGTATTCCAATGGTCTATGTAACGCCCGTAGATCCAGGCTAGTCAATCTAAAGATAATAGGGGTCGAAAACAACTTTTCGACAAAAGATTATTTAGAATAAATAATCTTAGCCAAGTTGTAGGATATGTCTCAAGGTTTCCGTTCATATAAAGAACGCCGAAATCCGAGTTATAACGAACAAGTTATGACTCGTCGAAGTTTAACGACGGAACCGACACGATATCGGGAAGCGTAAATAGTGAATTTACGGTAGAAGACTTTTTAGCCTTAGTAATCTAAACGAAAGCCTTAGAATATGTTAAACCAGGAACATCCATAAAAAAGAACGCCCAAATCTGACTTCGTATGAGGAAGTTATGATTTTTCTAAGATTTGGCTTAGCAGTGTACAGCCCGAAATTCGAATATTAGATCGAGCAGTTTCTAGCCGACACAACCTAAACGAGAATCGAAGATCTCGTTAATGGTAGCGTAACGATAAAAAAGACAGATGAAAACGGACGTCGGATGAAGGAGTTATGAATTTTTAACAGACCAATCCTGTCCCGGCCTGTTAAAAATATAACTTTTAAAATAAATTCAAAATTAGCCGACAGAGTCTAAACGAAGGTTGTAGAGTACGTTCCCGCCTACGCGTGGATATAAAGAGCGTCGAAAACGGAGCTCGTATGCGAAAGTTATGATTTTTAGAAGTCGTAAAGGAAAATTGTGAAGCTGTTGCTAGATTGATGACGTGGCGCGATCCCAACCGTCCCTTGCTGTTCACAGGCCTCGCTTCAGATGGAGACACCTGGCCTCGCTACGCAGCGTGTACAGGGAACGCCTCGCGTTCGGAATCGCTTGGACTTGGATGGACCACGTCGCACCTACAGGCCTCAGACACGTCTTCGTACGAACGTCGAGCGTAACCAAGGAACGCCCTGCGTCCGAGGAACGCCTCGCGTAGAACCAAGGAGCACAGCGCGTAGCCAGCAGCCTCCGGCCTATAAAAGTGTTGCGAGGGCCAACCATTTTTCTCACCAATTCACTTCTACTTTCTCTCTCTACTTTCTCTCACTACCCCCTCCCCCTAACCCCTCCTAAGCCTAGGTAAACCCCCTAGCACCCGAAGGAAGCCCCGACGCACCCGGAGTCCCGAGAAAAAGGGTCTTTCGGTTCAGAAACACTGCTCCGAGCAAAGCCCGATTTTTAAGTAAACCCACTGTAAGTGAGCTACGCCTACGCAATTTTTAATATAGATTTTAAATAATTATAGTAATGTTATTAGGTCCTTAAAATAACTATTTGGGATATTATAATGAGTTATATTGAGTGTTATTTAACGCTTATATAATAATAATAATAGCTAGACTATTAATTAGTCGCGGTTAACGTTAAAACTAAACTCTAGTGGTATTGATACTAGGTTTTGGTCAAGGAAAAATTGTTTTGAGATAACGAAGTGTTGTTCGAGTACCGAGTCACCACCTAATCAGGTGAGTGCATAGTCCCTTTCATCTTACACATAGATATGAAGTATTTTATATAAACTACGTGCTATGTGTGCTTATTATCTGTATACTTGCTATCTATGTTGGATGAACGATTTTATACAAGTTTTATATGATTTAAACTGTATATGTATTTTATATCTACAAATATGTTGGGTGAAACATGGGTAGATGAATGATGAGGGATGAAAGATGATGTGAGTGAACATTGGCAGCTATAGACTTAGTGCCTATTGAATAAACGTTGGTAGCTATGGACTTAGTACCTGATAGATAAACGTTGGTAGCTATGGACTTAGTACCTGATAGATAAACGTGGGTAGCTATGGACTTAGTACCTATTAGATGAACACTGATAGCTATGGATTTAGTACCCGATGAATGAATTTTAGCAGTTATGGATTTAGTGCTCTACGAATGAGCATTGGCAGCTGTGGACTTAGTGCTTGTCTTATAACCCTAGAAGCAAGGGACTTCGGAATGAACGCATAGATGACTCTTAGGGTAGACCCTTGTGAGTGAGGAAGATAATGGGGATGGGTAATTGGGTTGATTGTTTGATGTTTAAACATAATAATTATATTATTGTGGGTTGAAAACCCTATGTACTCACCAGGTTTCCCAACCTGACCCACTCAGTTTATTTGTATCACAGGTGTCGAAACGAAGTTACATTACACTGAGAGATTAAAGAGATGTAGATCACTAGTGTGAATGAATGTAAGTTCTGTTTATGCTTATGTTTCTGTATTGACGATGACATCCCAAATGTTTTAAAATGAATAAAAATACATTTCTTCGGAAATGCTTTGAAACGTATTTATCATGTTTTTCTGGGAACAAATTCCGCAACATTTTTATCAAAAGAAGTACTCTGATTTCTATAAAGCATAAACAAAATCGGTCTTTTCTGGCCGTGAAAATAGGGATGTCACTGTTGGTATCAGAGCATTAGTTTAAGCGAACTAAGAATTTGTAGGATTTCTATACTTAAACTTAGAATGTTAAGCGATGTTTGTGAGGTGTGAGCACTAGCTTATTTTAGGAATTATGCCTAAAATGGTTTTATGTGCTAAATGCTTTGTGCCTGATATGTTGTTATTTGTTCGGATCTATGGTCTGTTGCCGACCGGATCTGGAAACCTTATGTGTTTAGGATTCTAAATGTACGACTACGATATTAGAACTAACATGTAAACGTTTCGGAGTGATAATGACGGTTTAAACGACTATCCTAAATAAAGATCTAAATTCACCTTATTCGGCGTATAGATCAAAATGGCAAGAACCCGCAGTGGAGCCGGGAATACAAATGGGAACAGAAACCAACCTCCAGTGGTTGAGCAAATACCCGTGGAGGTAGCCACTCCTGAACCAATCACAATGGCCGGAGTGCAAGCGATGATCCAGACAATGTTGGATCATCAAATGGAGGAAACAAGGCGATTACTTCAACAAAATCGGGATGAGCCCACGATGCCTGTTGAACAGCCCGAGCTGAGTGACGGGCAGTCTGAGGAGGGAAACTACAGCAGGACCGTTGGTCAAGATGATACACCGGTAATTAGGAGGAACAACCAGGACGACGGACTCGAGAGGAATGGATACACGTACAAGGACTTTCTAACTTGCAAGCCATCGACTTTCACCGGGAAGGAAGACCCGATCGGAGTTATGGATTGGATCTCGGAGATGGAGTTGGCTTTCATAACGTGCGGTTGCAGAGGCAAACTACACACCACATTCGCAGTGCGCCAGTTCCAGGGAGGAACTGTTCGTTGGTGGAACACCCTGGGGAAGACCTTAAGCCCTAATGAGCCCCTGCAGCTGACATGGGCAAACTTTTTGGTGCATTTCAAGCGCAAGTATTGCTCAGCCCAAAACCTGCTCGAGCTGGATAACCAATTCCTAACTTTAAAGAAAGGAAGCATGTCCATCGATGAATACACCAACAACTTCAAGGACAAAATGGAGTTTGCTTTGCGCCTTGTCCTAGACGAGCTGACAAAAGTCGACAAGTACGCGAAGGGACTTCCCTGGGAGTATGCGGTGATGGTACGTCAGGCACCCACTCTAGAGGCAACTATCTGGGCTGCCAAGTCTGTGGAAGATATGATCAAGGAAAGAGTTGCCAGCAAGGTTGAAGTTGGCGATAATAAAAAGTTTGAAGGATCCACAAGGTTCGACGAGAAGAGAAAATTCTCAAGGTCTGGAGAAGGAACACAATGGTGTGACAAGTGCAGAAGGAAGCACATTGGCAGATGCTCTAAAGAGATGACCTGCTTCAAATGCGGGAACACTGGTCATTACGCCAGCGAATGCACAACCAAGAAAGAAGTCTACTTTAAGTGTGGTGAAGAAGGACACTTCAAGCAAGACTGCCCAAGGAGAGAAGAAGCTGCAAAACCAAATGTGCCGCTAAAACCAAAGGCAAGAGCATTCCATATGATCCTTGACGATGATGCAAGGAATCAAGAACGAGGACTTGATATCCGAAGATTGAGTAATATAGTAGCCATGTTGATAGTATCATGTGAAGTAGCCATAGTATCGTAGTGGTAGCCTATTAGAGGTATAGTCTATGGTGAACTTGAACACCTATGTAATAGTTTCAAGAAATAATAATAAAACCTTCGTTTTATTATCTGGTGTGTTAAACTGTTATGTGAATTTCTTATATGGTGACTTGGAAAACTGCGAGACAATACTTGGGACGAGTATGAGTAGGTGTGAATGATAGTATAGGCCTATACTACCGGAAGCACATGACTCACACTTGGATCAGGGAAAGTCACAAGGTTACCAAGGAGCTAGTAATTGACTTCGTTTTATTCAAGTATGTCGTTACCATTGTTTCGGTAATGATTGAGAAGATGGTTATTATTCCGACCCGAGAGGTCATATCATACCGAGTCCGACTAAGATGAGTATGTTACGTGGTTCAGAGAACCAAGTTTGATGTAGCATCCGACTTAAGCCAGAAGATTGAAGTAAAAGATAATCAAAGCAATTGTGATCATTGTTAAAGTAAGAAACTTGTAGTTAGAAGTGCTACGTGCCAGGATGTGATTAAATCACATTAGATCATAAAGGAAGATATAGTATGTTCTGGAATTTGACTCTAAGAGACCTGAGTCTAAGTGTTGCAACATACGACGAGAGGTCGTTAGAACGAGGCACGTCAATCTATTATAGAAATCAAAGAATTTATTCTTAAGTTTGTCAAGAAGAAGAAGGAGTCTCGAGTAAGAATCGATATTGTGACTTGAAGGTCATAATTTGGAGTCTAATGAGAGATAGGGAGCAGGTGCCAGATCGAGCACCGCCTGTAGTCAAGGAGTCTAAGAGTTAGATACTCGTTCGAAGAAACATCAAAGTTATGGTTATCACTTAGGATGAAGAGATAACAGATGGAGTCATCATGTGAGCCCTGTTTCGTTGATGATTTCGGGACGTAATCATCCTAAGGGGGGAGATAATTGTAACGCCCGTAGATCCGGGCTAGTCAATCTAGAGATAATAGGGGTCGAAAACGACTTTTCGACAAAAGATTATTTAGAATAAATAATCTTAGCCAAGTTGTAGGAGGTGTCTCAAGGTTTCCGTATATATAAAGAACACCGAAATCCGAGTTATAACGAAGAAGTTATGACCCGTCGAAGTTTCGCGACGGAACCGACACGATATCGGGAAGCGTAAATAGTGAATTTACGGTAGAAGACTTTTTAGCCTTAGTAATCTAAACGAAAGCCATAGAATATGTTAAACCGAGAACATCCATAAAAAAGAACGCCCAAATCTGACTTCATATGAGGAAGTTATGATTTTTCTAAGATTTGGCTTAGCAGTGTACAGCCCGAAATTCGAATATTAGATCGAGCAGTTTCTAGCCGACACAACCTAAACGAGAATCGGAGATCTCGTTAATATTAGCGTAACGATAAAAAGACAGACGAAAATGGACGTCGGATGAAGGAGTTATGAATTTTTAACGGACCAATCCTGTCCCGGCCTGTTAAAAATATAACTTTTAAAATAAAGTCAAAATTAGCCGACGGAGTCTAAACGAAAGTTGTAGATGTTGGATAAGGTGTCTAAGTCCATAACTATTTCTGGTATGTACTTGACCCGACCCGACATGGTCCATTTGGGTTGCATGGCACCATGCAATTGGATAAACTAAAATGAGAGAAATAACACTTATGGTTTATTAATATATTATAAGTTCTAATATATTAATAATATTATTTAATTAGTTTGATCAAGAATTAATTTAGAATTAATTAAGTGATCAAAAGATAACTAATTAAATATATGGGTAGATTATGTAAATCTTCCATATCTTATATAGTGGGCTAAGAGGCTCCATGGATTATCAAGTTGGGTTCCACCCATAGGATGCTCCATGGATACTCCATGGGAGTTACAAACCCATGGGTCATGGAAATGAAGAGTCATGACACATTAGGGTTTACATGGTGTAACCCTAGATGTGTCAACACTATATAAGAAACCCATTCTCCACCAAAATTGGCAACACATAAGAAACAAGAGGGCTAGAGCCGATTTTGCAAGTGTAAGATTCTCTCAAAGTTTACTCCTTTGCATTTGGTGTTGTGTGAAGCATTTGAGGCATCACACTTGGGGTGCTAGGCTCACAAGGTTTCAAGGATCATAATCAACAACAAGGTAAGTTATTCTATCTTTCATTCAAGTTAAAAATGTTCCCCATGTATGCTAGATAGGAATATAACCTTGGAATTCAACTTTGCATGATTATTAGACAAACATAGATCCAAGGTTATTAGGGTTGCATGTACACTTAGGAAGTGTTAGAATGCTCAAAACCCATCAGTAGAGTACGTTCCCGCCTACGCGTGAATATAAATAGCGTCGAAAACGGAGCTCGTATGCGAAAGTTATGATTTTTAGAAGTCGGAAAGGAAAATTGCAAAGCTGTTGCTAGATTCATGTCGTGGCGCGATCCCAACCGTCCCTTGCTGTTCACAGGCCTCGCTTCGGATGGAGACACCTGGCCTCGCTACGCAGCGCGTACAGCGAACGCCTCGCGTTCAGAATCGCTTGGACTCGGATGGACCACGTCGCACCTACAGGCCTCGGACACGTCTTCATACGAACGCTGAGTGTAACGAACGAACGCCCTGCGTCCGAGGAACGCCTCGCGTAGAACCAAGGAGCGCAGCGCGTAGCCAGCAGCCTCCGGCCTATAAAAGGGCTGCGAGGGCCAGCCATTTTTCTCACCAATTCACTTCTACTTTCTCTCTCTACTTTCTCTCACTACCCCCCCTAACCCCTCCTAAGCCTAGGTAAACCCCCTAGCACCCGAAGGAAACCCCGAGGCTCCCAGAGTCCGGAGAAAAAGGGTCTTTCGATTCGGAAACGCTGCTCCGAGCAAAGCCCGGTTTTTAAGAAAATCCGCTGTAAGTGAGCTACGCCTACGCAATTTTTAATATAGCTTTTAAATAATTATAGTAATGTTATTAGGTCCTTAAAATAATTATTTGGACTATTATTATGAGTTATATTGAGTGTTATTTAACGCTTATATAATAATAATAATAGCTAGACTATTAATTAGTCGTGGTTAACGTTAAAAGTAAACTCTAGTGGTATTGATACTAGGTTTTGGTCAAGGAAAAATTGTTTTGAGATAACGAAGTGTTGTTCGAGTACCGAGTCACCACCTAATCAGGTGAGTGCATAGTCCCTTTCATCTTACACATAGATATGAAGTATTTTATATAAACTACGTGCTATGTGTGCATATTATCTGTATACGTAGTATCTATGCTGGATGAACGATTTTATACAAGTTTTATATGATTTAAACTGTATATGTATTTTATATCTACAAATATGTTGGGTGAAACATGGGTAGATGAATGATGAGGGATGAAAGATGATGTGAGTGAACATTGGCACCTATAGACTTAGTGCCTATTGAATAAACGTTGGTAGCTATTGACTTAGTACCTGATAGATAAACGTTGGTAGCTATGGACTTAGTACCTGATAGATAAACGTGGGTAGCTATGGACTTAGTACCTATTAGATGAACACTGGTAGCTATGGATTTAGTACCCGATGAATGAATTTTAGCAGCTATGGATTTAGTGCTTTACGAATGAGCATTGACAGCTGTGGACTTAGTGCCTGTCTTATAACCCTGGAAGCAAGGGACTTCGGAATGAACGAATAGATGACTCTTAGGGTAGATCCTTGTGAGTGAGGAAGATAATGGGGATGGGTAATTGGGTTGATTGTTTGATGTTTAAACATAATAATTATATTATTGTGGGTTGAAAACCCTATGTACTCACCAGGTTTCCCAACCTGACCCACTCAGTTTATTTGTATCACAGGTGTCGAAACGAAGTTACATTACACTGAGAGATTAAAGAGATGTAGATCACTAGTGTGAATGAATGTAAGTTCTGTTTATGCTTATGTTTCTGTATTGACGATGACATCCCAAATGTTTTAAAATGAATAAAAATACATTTCTTCGGAAATGCTTTGAAACGTATTTATCATGTTTTTCTGGGAACAAATTCTGCAACATTTTTAATAAAAGAAGTACTCTGATTTCTATAAAGCATAAACAAAATCGGTCTTTTCTGGCCGCGAAAATGGGGATGTCACAGTCTAATATCTCATAATGATCAAGGCTCAGTTATGGCCCATCTATGGCCCAATTTTCCAAATTGGGCCCAAGCCTTTCCAATGGGCCTTATCCTAAAGCCCAATCCAATTATTCTAGTCCATATATTTGTTCTTGACTGGCCCATCAAGAGCCCAATCACTAAAACCCAACAGAAAGGCCCAACTCAAGGCCCAACCAAAATTAGGGTTTCTCACATGAAATGACGATTACGGTTAAGTATTCTCACTTAACCCATTAAGTCCATTACTCCACTAGGCCAACATACAATGGAATCGGCATAAGCCATAACTTCAGTCCACTGGTCCAAACGCGGGTCCCGAGAGTCCAAAACTAACATTTCCTAAAATTAGGGTTTTCTAAACCCTAATTAGGGTTTCTAATCCAAACACAAACCAAATAAGTCCAAGATTAAGCAATTGGGCCAATTAGGGTTCCACTAGGCCGGGCACTACCCACTGCTACCCCGGGCGGTGGTGATCGGCGGCGGCGGCCACCATTTCCAATGGCGGTGGCTTAACATATTGACTCAAACTTCATCAAAACAGCCCGAAAAACAACACACACCTTACTACACTCACACATACACACACATCCACCATCATACGGCGCCTGGTGGTGGTGAAGCGATGGCAGAAAGCGGCAGTAGACGTAGAAGTGGCGGCAGCCACCATGGTTGGCTGCCATGGTGGTCTGCTATCGTTCTGGCCAGCAACACCCGCTTTGTTACACTGAAATGTACACACACATGGGCATAAACACTTACCAAGATGATGTATTTCATTCCTGAAGTAAGGCGACGACATAGTGACGACAATTGGCGGCAGAACTCCACCACGACCATGGCGGCGCCAACGTCCTAGCGATACCGGCAACGTGGCTGATGGTGAAACAGAAAAAGAAGGAGGAAGAGGAACGTCCGAGATCGAAAACAACACTGCACAGACGTCGGTCTTCAGCATGTCTCGGTTTCATCGGCAATCATCGAGGTGACATCGTCGGTGGCTCACAACTTCGACGACGGAGGTGTGCCGGCGCCGGCTGGAGGGGTCATAAGGTTGGTATCTAGGGTTAGGGTTTGGGGGTGATGACCTTAAGACGGGAAGGATAAATCACCGGATTCAAATCCCGTGTTCATTCAAACTTCATGCGGGTTTGACAGTTTCAATCCCTCCTACACATAAACTTTTCAAAACAGATCCATAAGTTACCATTCAGCCCCTGTCTTCAAAAATCCTTTCAAATTAACCCATACTTTAATAAACAACCCTCACTTTTCAAAATCCTTTCATGATAAGTCCAATACTTACCAAACACACCCTGTCTTCTAAAAATCTTTACAAAATAAATCCCGAGATTACACTTTAACCCCCGAATAATCCAATTTATAACATTTGACTCTTGAAAACCAACACCCCACTAAATATTATGGATTTCAGGGCTACTATTCTTTTGTAAATATTTTATCTCTTTATTTATCTACTAAACGGGGTGTTACAGATAAGTTTACGTTGGAGGTGTATGCAATGACCGCAGGTCTTTACTATGACCTAAATGTTGACTATGTGACTCAGTTATGGGAAGAATTTGGTACAGGAATTTCTCACACAAATGTAACGAATGCAGTATCTTGTGCAAGATACTGGAACTTAATTCTAAGGGATGTTTATGAGAAAGATCGGATTTTGGTTCCATCGGAGGATGAAAAGGCGAAGTTCTCGACATTGCATACTCCTAAACTGGTTATTGATGATCCAGTTCTCTTTCCATGTGTGGCTCATATTCCTGATGCAATGTTATCAATAATTGATCCAGCAAATCCGATTTTGGTTCAGTATTTGACATCTGTTAACCCAAATGTTACAGTTGGGGTTCTTTTGCCAAAGGGGTCTGAAGGTACATCGAAGGGTGCTAAATCTTCTAAGAAATCGAAGAAGACTAAACAACCAAAACTTGTTACTGAGCAAGTGGAGAAGGAGGTTACAAAACTTGTTCAAGAGAGTGTTGAAAAATAAGTTTCTAAGGAGGTTGTTCCTTCGAAGACATGCATTCTCAAAAGAACAAAGCAGCCTGCTCATCGACCTCGTCATTCTCCTGAAAGACCAATAATTGAAAAAGTTCCAGTTGAGTCCATTTCTTCACCTGAAGAAGTTTCTACAACGAAAGGGATAAAGAAAATACGCAAATCTCAACATAACAGAAGGGTTTTGCATATTCGTGGTGTTCCTATTCCAATGTCACCTGCCTTGAAGAAACACAAAGCTCACGAAATGGTCAAAAAGATCAAGAAGAAGAAGAGACAACTGGCAGATCCACTTGACGAAGTCATTGTTGAAACTGATCTTGGCAGTGGAAGCGAAAGTTCAGCTATTCGTCATGATGATATTGGATTTGGCTTTGAGACACCTCAAAGGGACTCTCCAGTTAAGTCGATTTTCGAGTACACTGGAAGTCTTGGTGGCCATGTACACGTATCTAATATGGATACAACCACCAATTTGTGTGAATCTCCATCTACTTCCATCCCTGCGAAGGAAATTGTCATACCACCTGAGGTTTCGCGAACTGAGTCTCTTACGGAGGAGGTTCGAACCTCATAATGAAGCCCTTGGTACTTCTTCTATTCAAACCTGTACTGTTTATACCTTACTTATTCTCTCTTCTACCATCGAAACCATACGCATTGATACTTCCACTTCGTTACCACCCTTCTCTTCTCCAATACCATCTTCACTTCATTCTTTTACTATTTCACCAACATTCTATAACATCATGCATCAACCAATCATAACCCTTTTCTCTTCGCAATCCAAAAGGGAGAAAAGATAGTTCAAGAAGATGAACCTGATGATGATGAAGTCATGGTTTCTGTTGCAGAAATATAGTTCGATTCCGAAGAAGAGAATATTCCTGATAATATGATCATGTAAAGAAAACAGTTTAAGATTCTTAACAACAAAATTAAATCTTTGTTACAAATCCAAGCTAATACAGGAGGACGAAAGGGTGTTTCTAGGGTTGAAGTGGAATTTATGCTTAAGTCTCAAGAGAATCGCCTTAAGCTTGTAATGGATAAAATTGAGCAACAACATGATGAACATTTAGAGAATCATGATCAAAACTTTGAATATGAGGTTACAAAACTTCGTGATGTTGCTAAAGAATGTCATGAAATTGTTTTTGAGAAAGTTAAGAAGTTGGAAGATTCGATTAATCTCAAGGTGGCAGCGCTTAAGTGTGAAATGTCGAAAGAAGTGGAAAAGATAGAGAAAAATTATTCAACTCTTCATGGAAAAGTAGATGTTCTTGCTGATGCCATAACGAAACTTGTGGTGTAACATCCATAAAATTACATAAAAATATTAACTTTTCCACCCAACCAAAATTCATAATTTTTTACATTTTAGTTTTCAAAACAAGTTTAACATCAGAGTTTTTTCCAAAATCACAAAACACAGCATGAGGAGGTGCACAATCAAGCCTTTGCCTTCCAAAGTACCAACACAAAAACTAACACATATACAATAACAACATACTATGGGTCCAATCAACCATCGGGATGGAATACCCCAGGCCCCTCAACGATCGGATTGGAATGCCCACATACTATGGGTCCAATTAACCATCGGGTTGGAATACCCCATGCCCCTCAACCATCAGGTTGGAATGCCAACATACTATGGGTCCAATCATCCTCGGGATGGAATACCCTAGGCCCTTAACCATCGGGTTGGAATGCCCCGGTCTGTTGGCTTACACACAAAGCAGTGAAGCCTCAACCACCGACCAAACATGTGCACATAATATAGATAAGCATACTATTAACCAGCCGGCAAACAAATAAACAGATCTAACAGATCACTAAGCATAGCATCATCCTGTCTACCAGGATACCAATCTAACAGATCACTATAGCATAACATCATCCTATCTACCAGGATGTCAATCTAACAGATCTTTACAGTACAAAAACATGCATAACAAAATATCAATCCAAGGGTCGGCACTGGTGCCTTCAACCCGCAAATACAGTGAGGAAAACTTACCTCACACTGCTGAATCACTTTGAAAGCCTCCGGCTGCTAGCTCGCTAAAATCCCCACACTAACACAACAAAATAATCATCCAGTTAATAATTGGATTACGATCCTTGACTAATAATCCACACTTAGGAAAAATGGCCACTTCACCCTTTCCCTAGATGGACTAAGACCCAAGCCCAAATCTTGATCCAAAAAGGCCCAACAATAATAATCACTCAGGGCCCATAATTGGCCTAATTTTCCAAATTGGGCCCAACTCCTATTTGGGCCTTACTCCAAGGTCCGACACTTAACTTGGCCCAAAATACTCATAATCAGACGGGCCAATAAGGGCCTAAGCATCCAAGCCCAAAAGGTGGCCCAAATCTTGAAGCCCAAACTTGAAAACCCAACAGGCTAAGTACGCGGAGCTGTACGCTCAACGTACTCTGCACTGACCGGAATCGTGCCATTGACCACCTACGCCCAGCGTACGCCTTAGTACGCCCAGCGTACGTGGTGGCCATGCAAAACTTGATTAAGAACTTATTCCATTCAGTCCAACATCCAACTTTCAGATCTAGGTCCAAAGATATGTTCCAAACCATAAAGTTTCCAACTTTATGGTCAAGCATGTCTTAATAAGGGCCAACATCAAGATTCAAGCTTGTCTTAACCACTAAAGACCTCATTCATGCACCAAAAGAGCCAAGATAGCATTTTTATTACTTATTGCACCTCATTTCTTCCAAAAGGACGGATCATTTGGTCTTAGAGTAGAACATACTCATTAACACCAAGAAAGGGGACTAAGAACACATAATTTCCTCATGGAAATATCTAAAAGAAACCAAGGCAAGATGGAAGCTTTATACCGTCTGGAGCTTCTCAAGAAGGTAAGAATCCCAGATCCACAAGTTGCTCCTTCACCAAGGCTTCTCCAAGAATCTTCTTCTTCCTCTAACACACAAAGAACACACCAAAAACAACACACTTGAGCTCCAAAATGCACACTCAAAGATTAGGGTTTGCAAAAACATCCCAAGGGAGTGGAGGCTGAAAGGTGGAAAGGAAATGAGCCAATATGATGCTTAAATACCCTTCAAACCTTAAAATTTAGGGTTTCCTCCTAACATGAGTACTCCCAGCGTACGTGAGTGTACGCCCAGCATACTAGGGCGTGCCCTAGTACGCTCAACTTACATGCATATACGCTTAGCATACTCCTCTAGCTCATATTACCAAAATGCCACTAGGGCTTCAAGGCATAATTCTTAGACTTAGGGATCAAATTGACTTATAATTTAAAACCAAGGGATGATTTTGAAATAACTGAAAACCGGGGTGTTACATGTGGAGTATAACACTTCGTACTCAACCAAGCTTGATGCAAAAACAGAACAAGATTTTAAAGTGTTTGAAAAGCTGGAGAAATTTATGAGCAGTTTAAAGGAATCTCTTTCAAAGCTTGATCTTTCTCAACAAACTTCAGTGTCTCAGGAATCTATCTCGAAGATGATCTCGTCTATTGAATCGCACATCAAGGAAGAGCTTGATTGTACTCCTAAGTTGGTGCTTCTATTGCCAACAAATGCCCCACATGCGAAGCATGTGGTGCAAGGGGGAGAAAAAGGTGTTGGACCTTCGAAAGATGCAGATAAGGGTGCAGTTGTAGGGAAGGTGATGTCGACTTAAATTCCTACATCACTTCCTGTTTCGCTATAACTACTTCTACAACTACAACATCGAGACCAATAACAAAAGGGATTCTTATTGGAGAAAGTGCTGTAGGCTCAAGTTCAAGTTCAAAACCACCTCCTTCAAAAGATGATAAGGGAGACAAAGGGAAAGGCATTGAGATTACTCCTTCTGAAGAAGATAAGAAGAGAAATTTGGGGATGGAAATTGAAAGGCAACGCCAAATAAATATCATTTTAAGACCACGACAAAGTAATCCACCATGTTTAAAAAATGGTGATCCTAATAAACATTGCTGTTATGAAACAATAGAACAAGTCGTTTTGTTGGGGAAGATGCATGATTTTGGAAAAATTCCAAAGAAGAGTTATAATATTGAAAACTCTGACTTTAATCAACTGGATTTTCCGATAAACCATATGATGTTTGTGTCTGCACAATATAAGTTGGCGGATCAGTTTAATGACAAAGAAGAGTATAAGAGACGGAAGATGAGATTCCATGCAGTCTTGGGGAAGAAAGAAGAGGATGTTTTGTCTTCAGTAAAGATTGTCAATGTGATGAATATTTCAAGAGAGAGTCTGTTCGAAGGTTTACTGCAGAATTTTTGCTATTTTATTGTCGGAGCGAATAATGTAGTATGTGACTTCTCAATTCTTGATTTCCCTCTAATGAACTTGAATGACATCATCAATGTGATAAAGATTATAAGTATTTTTTGTGCGTCTGTATCACCCTATAAATAGGGTTAATATAGAAGTAGAGAGTGGCTCTTGAGCACTTCGTTCTTTTCTCTCTCGTGTACTTGTAAACTTGTTCAGACGAATCAACGAGCCAAATAGAGCTTATTTACGATTGTGTTCTTATCGTTTCCATTTATGATTTTGTTCTTAATATTCGATTCAAACACACTACAGTTAGGAGGTATATGAGTCACCATAAGTAATCACTTGCATACCATTGGCGAGCATCCCTTATATGACTCATCAGGAGGCACGAAAGTTCAA
The DNA here is from genome assembly GCF_052849685.1 of Lactuca virosa. NCBI lineage: Eukaryota > Viridiplantae > Streptophyta > Magnoliopsida > Asterales > Asteraceae > Lactuca > Lactuca virosa. The sequence continues at coordinate 316,552,183 of NC_136430.1, read as the reverse complement.
CCCATTGCTATTGATACGTGAGACTTCTCTTCTACGCTACGATTTTAGTTATCAGTTGTTTCCATATTTGACTCTAAACCTTATCTTTGGTGATTCTTACCCTACCATCTTTACTTTGTATTCAATCACAAACCATCCCCCTTATGATAAAAGTTGTACAAGTCTTAGTTTGTGGCCCCGAGATGCACTAGTGATCATCTCAAGTATACCATCATCTTACACTTCTAAATTACTAACATGTTTCTTGAACAATATTCAACTTTATGCTTTTCATACCCGGTCCAACTTTGAATTTCTTCGACATATGGAAATTTCTCTAATTTCGAATCTTCCTTCTACCCTTATCGTTATAATATATTTTCTTTAGTCCTTATCGGCGTTACCGACATTCCCGTCGTTATCAAAGATGTATCCTCTTACGACACACACCAAATCTATAAATTAACCTTTAACCCCTATAAAAGGCACGAAACTGCATTTACACCAAAAAATGTTTTACAAACAAGTTTTCATGTCCTATATTCTGGGGAAAATTCACTGGTACTCGCCTTAGTATTAGTTACGACTAGTTACACTAACCCACTTAGTCCTTGCTTTTTAATCTTTCACCAAACCTATTTCACTTCACCAGTTTTATTTACCATCAGTACAATATTTTATAACCACTTCATATAACTTACTAGACCTTTCTTAACCATGTATGCCATATTTCTCGCTAAAAACAACCGACTTTACTTTTGCTAACTTACTTCAACTTAGCACATTTCTTCAAAACTTAATTTAACTGATGCTGATATATTTCAATAACTATTTGTGCTTTATAAGGCATATAAATCATTTTAAACAGCGTCACAATTTTGTTACATTTCGAAAACTGAAAAATATTTTCTTTGTAAAAGTGTTTAAACCCTATGATAAAACCTAAACATATGACATTGATGTTCATGTTATGTGTAAAAGCTTCATTCGGCCTTTCAACCCATTTTTTTTACTCTTTTGACCGCTTTCTCAATTAGACATTGTACTTTACTTTAATGTGTTTTCTCGAAACCCAACATGATATTTATGCATCTTTTTACTTCAAACATGTTTATAAGACATCTCTAATGCATACATTTCGAAACGTACCTCGTTTTTGTACTTTGTTTCAAATTAGTATTATAATCTATAAAGTTTCAAAATTTTACCGCATTGCAATACTGAGTGTTCACTTATAAATTTAGTGACGCACTTTCAACAATGTATAATTATTCTTCTAAATGTATTGAGTCTTTACCTTATCCATTTTAACCATTGTTGGACTCTAGTCTAAAAAGTCAAAACTGTCAGATTTTCAATTACTAGTTTTAGTGCTTCTTATTTTTCACAAATAAAGTTTAACTTAATAGATAACTCATTAATTTTTAGCAAACCTTAGCAAACACTTTAAAACTTCCATATGTCTATTTAACCATCAACATACATCAAGGATTGAAGTTTGAAATATATCTCAACCTAGTTTGAAATCTACATACAAATATTGTCCTTAAATTTTAACAATAGCAATCATTGCTGCTGCTACCTTCCTTTTCTTTCCCTCGCATGTGATTTCTTGCTCTCTATCTGATTTGAGATCTTGCAAACCCATAATAATAACACAAAACATGGTCTAACTTTGTTTTTATCTATATTGCTTCCCATGTACCATATTCGTACGTATACAGACGAGAAGTTTACCCTTTTCGTTCCGAGCGATTAATACGCCTATAGTCATGAGGCATAATTTTTGACTTGGTCAACTTTGATATATTCAGTTACACCTCTTATCATATACATTTTTTTTATTATGAAATCTTCCATAAACGAGTAATCCTTATTTTCATTATTCTTTTGTTCTAAATTTAGAAATATGATTAAAAATGCAATTTTCATTGTATTTTCTTTACAATCAATACACAAGATGAATAGTCTTGTGCTTATCATTTTTCTAAATCTAGAAAATATATGTGAATAATACATTTTCTTGTGCTTCATATTTTCTTTAAAAACATAAAAAGTTTTAAATGTTACAATTACCTATCCTTCAAATGATTGTCTTTGTAGAATCACTAAGGTAAGAATGCACTATTTTCAATGATCGATATTTTTTACACCTTTCTTAAAATAGCATTCTAGTTTGCACTTTCGAGTGAGTTACTAAACTCTCAAACTTGTTTTCATAAATATTCTGACTCCTCGTAAACTTGAATTTATCTTGACTTAAACAATTGGACAATTTTTCAAAAATTGTAATCTAAATATTTCTATATAAGTTCCTCCAATGACTATATATATATATATATATATATATATATATATATATATATATATATATATATTCTTTGATTATGGCTCTATTATATTAAGAGTAACCTTGGTAGTAAATATAGCCTCGAAGATTCTCGATCATTTCGCAATTTATTGTGTAGACTACACTTGAATAGTCTTTACATTTGAAATGCACCAAAACTTTGTTGCCTACCGTTAGCACGAATCTTTAGGAACTTACCCTTAATTGCTACTATTTCATTCGTGCTACCCCTTCTTATTTCAGAATATATATATATGCCAGACTTAGCAGCCAACCCAGAAGTGAGCAAATTGTCCCTAATCTCTTCTTTATTAGGCGGCGAATTTACACTTAATGCTAACTTAGAACAAGACTTAATGATCATTGCGGACTTAGCACTCAATGTAATTGGTACTTCAGAAGAACTTATAACGTTATCTTAAGTAAAAAAATCTATAACCAGATAATCTTTTAAAACTAGGTTGTCATGTTTAAATCATGATTTCCACGATCCTATTTTCCCATAACCTAGACCATAGGATTCGAATTAGGGAAGACACTAAGCTAATTATAGCTAAAGGATTTGACACTCCCCTGAGGAATTAATCCAATATTATCAAAAGTTTCTTCAAGTCACTGCCTCTCCAACTACATACTTGTATTCAATTAAGTTCAAATTGAATACGACACTAGTTGAATTTCGGGACGAAATTCTTTCTACTGGGGGAGACTGTGACAACCGTCAAAATTCGAGCCTGTTCTTTTTTTTTAATAATTTTAGTTGCACGTGTAGGCACAAAACATCCTAGACTTAGTAACTAGAAGCTAAGTTATAACCTACTAGAACTTGGAAACAACTATAAACGAGGGATAGTGTACTTAGATTTCACATTGATATGTGAATTCTACAACTACTTTAACTGTAGTGACTATCCATATTCGGGTCATTCCTTGACTTGAGCATCTTTGTATATTCATGTAGACAAAACATGCACTTGACCTAGCATAATAAATTAGGTCTGAGTCTTGTAGGAACTTAAGTCAAAGTTGAAAGGTAGGACTAGTATACTTGGTTCTTCAATTTCACTTGAATCTCGAAACAACTACATAGAAATGCTAATAAACCGACAAAAATAAATTACAAACAATATTTCTAAATTTAATAAGAGTTAGGAAACCCAAAATTAATTTTAAGCCTCAAAGATTCAATTTATTTTGATATCCAAAGATTTATAATATTCCTTAAAACCCTAAAAGTCCTAAAAACTTAAATTTATAAAGTTTTACATTCAAAATCCCAAAGAATTTTTTATAAACTCTATAATATCAAATTAAAATAATCAAGTTGTGAAATATAATCAAGGAAATTATAGTTTAAAGTATCAAAATTTATCTTTCATCTATAAGTGAAAAATCAAGGATTTTATAAAACAATGTAAGGCTTAATGCATATTTTATAAAAGTTGGAAAAACTTTATAAAAATTAGAGGAAATAAATTAAATAAATAAATAAGGAGATAATCCCCCTCCTCTCTCTAACTCTCGGCACTCTCTCCTCCCACTCTTCCCAAAACACTTCACTCATTAGAACATCTCCCACACTCCACCTCTCTACTTCTCTCTCTAAAATATCTCTCTTCCTCCTCTCTAGAAAAATCCAAACCTAGGAGCAAAATCATTAGGAGAGATTTTTACATTCGATTATTCATGAGCTTAAAGACCTCTTTATATTTTGGTGACCCATTTTGGTGGAGAGAAAATCCAAAGAGATGATGAGAGAAATTGGGTATCCATAGAGACATAATCTCTCTTTTCTTCTCCCTAAAACCCCCCATTCTTTCCCTTTATGAACTAGCTCCAAAACCCATGAAATTTCAAGCAAATATCACTCATTTTACTTAAGAGTCTTCATCATTTGAAGTTGATCTTCAAGGTAAAATCAATTTCCTTACAATTTCTTCACTTTTCTTTCAAAATTCTCAAGTTTTCTTGCATTTTTCTCCCCCTTCTACCCATTCTTTATGAACATTCATATGCATATTCATGCATGTCGAATTTGATGATGGTGGTGGTAGGATTTCACCCAAAAACAACATGCATTTTGTTAGAAGGTGAAATCCAATGACCAAAACCAAAATCAAATCTATAAACTTGAGTTTTTATAAATTTTAAAGATCAAAATCCACATGCATTCAAGTTTTTCGTTTACAAACATCATTTTAAACAAAATAAGTTCATTTGTTGTCTTCAAATCATAATGCATGTTATGATCTTCAAGCTTATACTGTAGATGATCAAAGTATGTTGTTAAAAAAACTTTCAAATATGTTCATAAGAATTTATTCACAAACAAATAACCAAAACTCCTTTTCTGCCAAAATCCGATTTTTCACATAATGCCAAACAACAATATAAGGTGATTTGAAAATTTTCAGAAAATAATTCATTTTGCTCGAATTATTGTAATTTGTGTGAGAAAATAGGGCAATAATTAACATAAAATACTTTATGAGGTCTATAAATCTTATAAAATTCGTGGATGACCCATTAAGCAAATAAACATCTCCCATGAAGATTCACCTATTTTTGTTATTGTTTACTATGATTTCTAATTTTATTTGTGTTTAATTTAAATAAATTATAAAACCAAGTTCGGGGATATTAAGTGAATATATAAGAACTTTCGCAGCTTCTATATCTTGTATAAAACTTAGATAAATATGTTGAGAAATTTCGTATCTTATTTCTATTTTTTTATGATTTTTGGGTATTTAATGGACTAAATCAAGGAAAAATAATTGAACTTATCCATAATTAATGAAAAATTACCCACACATCTTCTATTATAGTAGAATCTAAAATACAATTGTTAGAAATTTTTCTTTACTGTTTGCTATTTATTTCTTGCCATTGAACACATCTAAATTCATAAAAATGAGCTTTATATTTTACAAATTTCACTAATCATTTTTCCTAGCTTTAAAATATTGTAAATAAATTATCCACAAATCCAAAAATCGAAATCCACTATTTAAAAATCACTTTTGATATTTTTCATAGCTTATATACATTGTATAACAGTTATATAAAAAAGATTGATCATTTTTAATTACAATTTGCTATTTGATTAGAATTTCTTAGTGTAAAACATAATTAAATTACAAAAACAGGGTATTATTGATTAAAAGTGGCATTTAATATTTTTCCCACTTTAGGGACATTGTGAAACAGTTACAAAAAAAATTCTAAGAATTTTTCATGGTCATTTACTATTTTTCCAAGAATTTATGATTATTCAAGGAATTAAAATGGTGAAAAATAGTTAGACAAATCAAAAATTAAAGAAAATTTATCTTAAGGTCTATGACTTCAGTTAAAACCGAAATATAAAGTTTGGGAAATTATTTACTTGTTTTGGTTAAATTTTTGAGTATTTAACTCTTGAGATACCTTCTAAAATGTTATAATTACATTACATTTAACATTGCAAAAATGACGTTTTCCATTTCAATTTGTTGTTAGACAAATCTACTCTTAGAGATCTGAATTTTACAAAAAAATGTTTCCAACTTATACATTATTGTAGGACATCGATAGTGGTACGAGTAGAATTTAGTTCAAGGCATCGTTAGCATCATCACGAAATAAGTTGTGCATATTCACGACCCCTATTTTTGCTTTTTACGTTTTGGGATGGAAAAGCATATCCAAAAACTATTTATTGTTCGATGTATTTAATTTGACTTGTATCAAAATTGATTGCTATATTTTGCTATTTTTGTGTTTGTCAATGTTGCTTCATGAAGCCTTTCTAAGTCCCTGGAATACTCTACTCACAACCAATTAACTCTTTTGAGCCGATGGTCATTATCGATAGCGCTATTAGGAGGTAGACAACTCATTAGTCGCATGATTCGCGGAGTGCATTTTACCATTTCTATCTATGTGAGCGATACACGTATATCTCTATAGGGAACCCCTCGGTTATTAGGTTTTGTTGTGTACTCATGCTTGAACATTTTACACACACGAGAAAACATTATTGCTCGTTATGACAACAAACTTATTAGTCATTACAACAACAATGTTAGGATTAAAACCCTAATTGTGATTTGATGAACAAGATGTGGAAAATAAGAACAAACACAATAAAGAAGATATGTCGAATGATCACTCGATTTATTCAAAACATTATTATACTTTCAGAATACACTAAAAAATCTAACTCTACATAAGAAACCTCACAATGTTTGGCGGCTACATTTTGCCTCACTCTTAACCCTAATTATGTATAATACATGACTATTTATAGGGAAAAGACAAGTCTTGGGCTTTTAACCTACACTTCATCAAGGGGGCCCATTGCCATAATCCATGGAGTACTTTCAAACCCTACAATCTCCCCCTCAAAGTATGGAATGGATAACAATGCTTCAACTTCCAAAACAAGCATCTAGCAAATAAGAAATGATCTCGCAACGATGAATATTTGAAGCAATCCACGAATCTTGATTCTTCAATAGTCTTCAAAAACGGGTTCTAGGATATATATAAACCAAGCACTGAAGTAATTTTTTTAAACTTCATTTTCTGATGTAATCCCAAAGATCTTCAATAAAGCCAAACCCGCCATAAAAACCCATTTCATAATTAAGAAACCGAATCATTTCTTGTCTTTGAAGAACTCCCCCTCCAAGTCACAATGATCTTCAAATAAGTTATGATATAAGCCACCAAAAAATATCATGTAACAACCCAAATTTTAAGATTCGTAAAACCACTTGATCGAGAAAATACTAGAAGTCGGAGATATAACAAGGCCTTAGAAGAGCTCGACGAAGAAATGCTACTGTAAAGGATACTTCTCTGTAAAAGCTTTAGAAGAGCTCGATGAAGAACTGCTACTGTAAAAGCTACCTTCATAATTCTACCACAAGCTTTATCAAAAATCTTCAAATTTGAAAAGTCACAAATCCAATTTCGAATGACCATACCAAATTCTCCCCCGATTTATAATAAAAAACGTGATTATAAAACCTTCAAATGGTCATGAGAATGATCTTGAATGGATAAATAAGTAGTGTGCTCCCCCGCGACAAAATGATATAAACAATGAAGTTTAAAATCCGAAAGAGCCGAAAAAATTTGACGTTATTGCGAAAAACGACTTTCCGAACTGCCAAGAGTTGATGGAATCCTTATTTTTCTGTTCACGAAAAAATATGTGCAACAAAATCGAAAGCTGTTCACCAGCCCTTAAATTTGCAAACTTTTCAAAATATTGGGCAGAATCTGTCACTTTCCTGAAAGTCAGGGGATTGAAATAGTAACACTGCATCATTTTCCCTTTAATTTGTAACAAATTCGGAATTTGAACAAAAGCTGTTATGTTGATGAAGATACAGGGACCAAATCTGTACATTGCAGTCATCTTCCCAATTTGAACGAATAAAAGCGAACAACAACGATACGTGAAACACGACCTCCGATTCCAAATCCACGAGAAAATGAAAACTGATTCCGAGTTCAAACAAAATTCCGAACTCCGATCAACTTTTCCGATTCCGAGTAACCCACTCGTTCTGAATCAAGCCATACCACTTCACAATTCCGAAACCAATTTCCGAGATCGGAAATTTGGTCTAATTCCGAGAGAAAGTTCTGAACAGATGGTCCAATTGATTTAAGTTCTGATTGCGAGACTCGCTTGACAACAAGATTCCAAATACAAAATCATTTCCGATCGGAAAACTGACTTCCGATTCCTAACAGTCCACATAACAATACTGAATTATGTTCTAGTTCCATCCAAAAGAAATTCCGATACCGATTTCATAGATTCCAACTCGACAGTAATTCCGAATATGGTTCAAGTACCGAACAATTCCACATCGTTTCCATCTTCCTGATTTCAAATGGTTCTGATTTTGACTTTTTCTGGTGTGACCATCCAAATCGAGATATAATTCAGTTCATTCGTTCGTCATTTATTCATCATAAGACTTCAAAGTTTGCATTAAATAAACACAAAATCGATTCTCCACAGATCGATTTCACTCAAAGATCAACAGAAATTTTCAAGTTCGACACGAATCAAATTAATAATCATGAAATCAAATCGACTATAAGAACAGGAACGAGAAAATTGATGAAAAAAGATGATATTGGATTAAAACTAACAAAAATCGATTCTTGAGAATTGATGTACACACGTTGAAAACCATTAACCTCAGACGATTAACAAAAAATCATCGATTGTAGATTTAGAACTGAATACTGAATGAACGATATCAAATTCAAGTGACGCATACAGGAACTCGTGATATAACATTAGGGCAAAAAAATATGGATCATGAATAGTAAAGGATCGAACCAATGGCCCAAAACAAATGAAAAATGATCTGAAATAATGGAATAATATTGAATTAAATAATTGATTAGATCCAACAATGAATAAGAATGAAATTACGAGATGGATTAAAAAAAATACACAGATGAACAGTAGAAAATACCATAGATCTTCATGAACAGTAGAACGAACAAGAATCTTGATTCCAAACCGCCAAAACACCAAAAAGCTTCAATAACTTGTGTAGAAAATCATCAAATCAAGAACCGATACTTCAAAGATCAATTAGATCTTCAAAGACCCGCTCTGATACCACTTGTTAGGATTAAAACCCTAATTGTGATTTGATGAACAAGATGCGGAAAATAAGAACAAACACAATAAAGAAGATATGTCGAATGATCACTCGATTTATTCAAAACATGATTACACTTTCAGAATAGACTAAAAAATCTAACTCTACATAAGAAACCTCACAATGTTTGGCGGCTACATTTTGCATCACTCTTAACCCTAATTATGAATAATACATGACTATTTATAAGGAAAACACAAGTCTTCGGCTTTTAAACTACACTTCATCAAGGGGGCCCATTGTCATAATTCATTGAGTACTTTGAAACCCTACAAACAAACATTGTTGCTCATGGTTCGATCATTATGCACATACGAGCTATTGTTTATGCAACCTAGTTTTCTCATTTTAGCAACGAACTAAAGTTTATACACGTGTATACTCATTTTAGCAACGAACTACAATTTATTCAAACTTGTTACTCATTTTAACAACGAACTTCCATTTATGGAAACTTTTATCAGTGTTCTGATTTTCATGATTTGAAACCATGTGATGCTATAAACCTGTGAACTCATCAACTATTTCGATAGTTGACCGCTCATTTTACATGCTTTTTCAGGAACTCGTCTATAAGAGGCACCTAGAGACACATCATGTGTAGGAGCATTCACATGTGTTATTTTTCAAATACATTGGAATTTATTTTAAAAAATTGTTCAAACTCATTGTAAATTGTAACATTTTTAATACTAGGTTTGGTATTGTCTTTTAACTTTTGCTATGAGACCCTAAGTACTGTCGTGCCCCGTATTTCTGCTTTAGCATGGCGTGACAGTCGAATACAATATTCTGAACTAGGCTACCTTCTTAACCCAAGAATACACTTATTCTTTAAAAATATAGCTTGGACAGCCGACTACATTCACATGAATGTCAAATACAATATTTCGACCTTGGCTACCTACTTAGTCCAAGAATACACTTATTCTTTAAAAAATGTAGATAAGCCAGCTGACTACATTCACATGAAGGTCAAATATATAATTCCGACCTAGGCTACCTGCTTTGCCCAAGAATACACTTGCTCTTAAAAAAATGTAGATTGGCCAGCCGACTACAATCACATGATGGTCGAATACAATATTCTAACATAGGCTAGCTACTTTAGCTCAAGAATACACTTATTGTTTAAAAAATGTAGCTTGGTCTTCCGACTACATTCACATGAAGGTCGATTACAATATTTCAACCTAGGCTACCTGTTTAGCCCAAGAATACATTTATTCTTTCACAATTGTAGCTCGGCTAGCTGACTACATTTATATGAAGGTTGATTATAATAATCCGACCTAGACTACATGCTTAGCCCAAAAAAAACACTTATTTCTTAAAAAATGTAGCTCGATCATGAAAGGATTTTTAAATTATGTTTTAATCAATCATATGTACAATCAGAGTAAGATTGACATAGTGATTTAAATAAGATCAGGTTTCAGCTCAATTACTTTCGGAATGCGTACCAGAGGTATTGCTATGAGAGAGAAAGCTCAGAGTATACAAGTACGCAAAAGTTACAAACCTCTACTGTACTTAACCTATTTATAGGATACTCACAGAAACAAAAAAATTCTAGGACTTGACATTACGTTGTGAATCTCTAAAGTGTTTAGAATAATAAATTACATAACGAAGTCTTGTTGACCTTTGATATTTACACACTATTCGACATCTAAGACACTACATAAGGTTCGTCATCTCACAACTATGACATCCCAAAAATTAAGGCAAAATTTTCATATTTAGGAAGCATTCAAAAATCCATTCATTTTACCAAACCATTTCTCAAAAGTCACTATCGTGAATCAGAGTATCCGAAAATCTAAAACACCTAAAACCTAGGATGATGTGCAGGATCAAGCCCTCGACTTTCCCCTATCCTCTGAAGTACCTGAAACCATACCAATCAAACTGTAAGATAAAGCTTAGTGAGTCCCCCCAAAATACCATAGACAACCAAACAGATAATAGTATGAAAATATGATCCTTCGGCCTAACTGGACCGCCTCGTAGGGCCTACAACCTATCTGGACTGCTCTCTACGCCTTCGGCCTAACTGGACCGCCTCATAGGGCCTACATCCTATCTAGACCGCCCCAGGTATCTTGGACTTCAACACAAAGCAGTACCACCTCACAATAACCACAATATATCGACGTATACAACATATAAATATAAGCACATATCTAGCAAATACAAATACCATACTGGTCTACCAATCTATCATATAACCAACATAACATCATCCTATATACTAGGATATATAACCTAGTAGGCCGACATTGCTTCCTTCGACCCACGTGTACAGTGAGGAAACTCACCTCACAATATGCAAATAGTTAAACAGATCACTGATCCAAATACTGCCTCTACATATCACCAAAAGAAATAACATGGACCCCATCTCAAAATACTATTTAAATTTCCCAAAATTCCCTCAAGTCGAACTTGGTCAAGTCCTGGTCAAAGTTCAAATTCAAATGTCAAACAGTCAACACAGGCTAAGTACATTGTGCGTACTCTATCACTATGCATGACATAGTGGACCCCTTTCTAGATTCTAGGGCCTTTGCCCGGTACGCGCTGTGTACCACTAGGTATGCCCAACATACTCAAGCTAGAAGTAAACCTTCCTATTAAGTACTTAACTCCTTTAGACCTTACGACCATGACTCAGAATTAATACCAAATGCCTTCATAAATCATAAAGTGTCCAACTTTATGACCTTGCATGGCTAGAAGGATCTTAAATCCAAAACACTAACTTATTACAAGCTCTTAAACCCTAAAACTTATGCATGTGTTAAAGGAAAGGATCAAGGTCACATTTTTATTACCATAAACACTCCAAAACATCTTAAAGGACAGTTATTTGGTCTAGAGCAGGCCATACTCATATATACCAAGATTATGGGAACAAAAGGCACAAAAACTTAAGAACTAGCAAGATCTAATGATGTATTCATCATGTTCATAACTTTGTATGTAACGCCTGCTTCCTGGTACGCATTTAAATTACATTTTATTCATTTTTTGTAGAGAAAATCGACGAGTTGGGAGCCCAAACTCGTCGAGTAGAAACCAGAATTGACACGGATGGCTTGTGGACCAAGATCTGGGTCCTAAGGAGTTAGGGTTTGAGCTAAACCCATTAAGTAAAGGTATTAACGAGTAAAGTTGGAAACCTTACCCTTAAAAGGGTATTTTCAGTGTATATGAGAAGCATGAAGCTTAGATCTAAAGAGTAGGGGCTTAATCCATTAAGATGGCCGAAACAGACTGAGGAACCAGTCGAGTCCATAGAGGAACTCGACGAGTTGAGCCGATTTGTCCCGATTCTAAATAAGGTAGAAATCAACGAGTCTAAGGAGGGACTTGACGAGTTGACTCACTTTATCACAACTATGAGTAGCAAGGGAACTCGACGAGTCAGGGGGATGACTCGACGAGTTGAGGCAACTCGGAGTGTTGACTTTGATTTTGACTGTGATGGGTTTTGGGCACTACAACATTCCTATGGTGTACATGCAAACCCTAAAGCTTTGGATCTAGTTTGTCTAATGAACATGCAATAATCATCCAAAGCCATAAACGCTAGATCTAGCATGTGACAATCGATATCAACATAAGAATAGGGTTTAGATCTTACCTCTGATTGTTATGTAGTAATAACAATTTATTCCTTCTTGTAATTGACTTCTGAAAGCTTAGAGTCACAAGTGTCACTCCTCTAATGGCTCACAAACACCAAGAGCAAGAGGATGAAGAAGGAGAAGAGGAGAGGCACCCAAAAACGTCTAGAAACCCTAAGGAAACTCTTAGCCGCGTTTTTGGTGCCCTAGGGGTCTTTAAATAGTGAGGCTATTAGGGTTATCTAACAAGGAAACCCTAATTTGACTGCTTAGGCCCTAAGCAGCCCATGGACTCCCTCCGTAGAGGCCTTGGATGATTTCTAATGGATTTATAAATTACAATTTTAATTAAATTAAACATAAACCATGTCATTATGGATTTATTAACTCTCTTTTAATTATACTTTTAATTAAATTAATAAAACCATAAGGGTGTAATTTGAACTTTTCAAAAACTAGGGTTTTAGAATTTAAAATTTCAAAAATTAAACTTTTAATCAAAAATTTAAATTCCAAAACTTGAGGGCAGGTTTTGAAACATTTCAAAAAACATTTGGGTTTAGAATTTAAATATTTCAAAAATTAAACTTTTAATCAAAATTTAAATTCCAAAACTTGAGGGCAAGTTTTTGAAACTTTTCAAAACATTATTACGAACATTCTAGATCAACTTACAAATAATAACAATTAAACAATTAATTGGTGATTATCTAAATATGATCTAATTCAATTTCTTGCAAGATAATCTATCAAATAATTCAAATAAATCAAGTTTATCACATAAGGCAATGATTATCTAGTTAATTTGACAATTATCTTCTATTCTAGCAAGGATAATCAATTCCAAACATAAAAAATCGAATTTTAAGAGTTAAAAACTTTTTTGGTAACTTATCCAAGCCAAATCAGCAAAAAATCCCGAAGATACCTCTGTCTGACCCTTGGATTCACCGAGTCAGGGACTGGACACGCCGAGTCGGCCAGTCAGATAGCAAGAAAAAGGATTTTCATCCAAAGAATGATCAAATATGCAACAAATTCATCAACAAACAGCCCTAGTCTCTGATACCACTGATGTGTTTTGGGCACTAAACATTCCTATGGTGTACATGCAAACCCTAAAGATTTGGATCTAGTTTGTCTAATGAACATGCAATAATCATCCAAAGCCATAAACCCTAGATCTAGCATGTGATAATCGATATCAACATAAGAATAGGGTTTAGATCTTAACTTTGATTGTTATGTAGTAATAACAACCTATTCCTTCTTGTAATTGACTTCTGAAAGCTTAGAGTCACAAGTGTCACTCCTCTAATGGCTCACAAACACCAAGAGCAAGAGGATGAAGAAGGAGAAGAGGAGAGGCACCCAAAAACGTCTAGAAACCCTAAGGAAACTCTTAGCCACGTTTTTGGTGCCCTAGGGGTCCTTAAATAGTGAGGCTATTAGGGTTATCTAACAAGGAAACCCTAATTTTACTGCTTAGGCCCTAAGCAGCCCATGGACTCCCTCCTTAGAGGCCTTGGACGATTTCTAATGGGTTTCCCCATAGAATTCGTCCACTCCTCTAATATGGAGTCCGTTAGCCCAATATTCAACTATCACACAATTGATAGTTCTAGTCCCCTGAGTTTAATTAATCTCTTTTAGCCACAAAACTAATTCTTAATTAATTATTGACTAATATTAATTAAACAATATGATTTCTCCTTTAATATATTATTCTCATAATATATTAATAAATCATAATTAATCCTCTCTCTCCATAATTCATCCTATCAAGTTGCTTTGGTGCAGGCAACCCAAAAGGACCATGCATCATCGGGTCAAGTACATACCAAAATAGTTATTGACTTAGACACTAATCCAACAGTCTGCCACTTGGATAAGTCTAATAACTATTCTGCGTATGACATCAGATCCTGATCCGCAATCGTAGCTTTCAAAAGCCGCTGTCAACTCTGATCTTATCAGAAGCGTGTCCTTTAGATAAGGGATCATATATTCCTCCATTCTAGATATCGTATAGACATGAAACATGGATTTAAATCATTCTCTCAGTCTATGTGTTGTTTCCCGATTTGCGATTTATGACGACTGACAACAGACTACAATTAAACACATCAACTTAGTCCCGGCTTGGCCAAGCGCTTAGGGTGTCATTACTAAATCATCGAGGGGCCCACAGATATCGCTTTTATCCCACTTTGGGTAAAAGGAATGGATAAACTTCGACTCAATGCTCGCTTGCACTCACTCACCGAATCACACACAACAATACGTTTTATAACACCAAGTTACTGGTGCGTTTACATATTATCAATGTGTAACCGACTCGCAAGATACAACTCACACATCTCGGTTTCAAGAATATAAGATATTATCGTCTCACCAATCACTCGTGATAAAATCCATGAAGCGATCCAAGTGAGCGTGGGTTTATTCCAATACTCTAATCTTATAGCAGTACTCATGAACCCTGCAGCAAACTTTTGCTATTTCTAAAAACACTCTAGACAATCTACAGTCAGATTCATGACAGTATTCTTTCATTCCTACTTCCAAAGAATGAGCGACTGTGGAGGGTTTGAATAATCTTATTATTCGGGAAGTCAAAACATGCAAAATGAAACACAAGAATAATACTAATCTTATATGGCCCCAAACTTTTGAGTATAAATAAAACACTTTTATTTAATCACCATATTGATTACTCATTATTTGTTGTTTCGGGTAATCAACTTCTTACTTGAATTATAACGACAATTGTCCCATGCTCTTAGCACGCACACTATGTTTACTTATGGTCCTTACTTTGTGAAATAGTATAATTGAATAACATTTTCAATCACACTCATTTCATAATTCCCAATCCTTACCACAAGTGTGAGAATACCAAATTCTTGCCACTTATAGAATATGTTAGATTCTAACATTTTATGCAATGGTTCTTTCGTAATATCACGGCACAAAAGTCACCAAGACTCGGTCAATGAAATTACAAAATGCTCTATTGGAGATTGTTACAAGACAATTCCATAGATGTGAAGTCTCACATTCAAAGTACATTCCTTTGAACATCCTTCTTGCATAAAAGTTTCTAATCTAGACATAGATCCTTAACGTCCAACTCCCAATAAGGAAACATTTCCATATTTTCCATATGACAACTCATTATTAATAGAATCATATCTAATAATAATAATGTCAATATGGTCCTTCCATTACTATACTTCCAACTGTTCACAAGCGACCAATCCTTGGCGAACCTTAGATTATCCTTGACAGTTGTTTAACTAATTCAGTCAAATCCGATTCTAGTCCTCTTTCCCTCTTAATGCCCTAGGTATTTGGAAAATTTTAGAACGGTCGAATATTACAACGACATGATACTTTACCAGTCTTTTGCTATAATATTTTTATTTCTATTTGCCATGTTCTCACGATTCGAACTATGAAGAGGGATGTCGTAATCATAATCGAGTGTGAGAACGCAACAATTATTTCCATATATAGAATTCTCTTACGTTGAATCCTTTCAACATAACATTCATATATCTTTTTGACTAATTTTGATCAAAATTTATCGATCTAAACCTTTAGATCTGAAACGAAGTATAATATTCTCTCCCTTAATGATAGCAAAACAACTTTTCAACCTATGCAACGTTGCAAAGTGAAACTTTTGTTTTCTATAATTAATATTGCTAACTTGCAATAATAATCATGCTCCCACTAACATGATGATTATATTCATACCAGCATAACATTTATGTTCCCACTAGCTTTGACACGTATTTAGAAAAACAGTTGGACTTCTAAAAGAAAATACTTATTGACTTTCCAAAGTTCATATTTCCAATACGATGTGCTTCGATAAGCCTTTATCTAAGCTTCTCAAATTCACACACCTTTCCTTAGATAGCTCACATGTGTGTCTAAACTAATTCATAACTTATATTACTAAGTCCTAAATGTTCAGACTAATTGCCAAATTTTACAATTTGAACTATGAAGAGGGATGTTGTAATCATAATCGAATTCGAGAATGCAATTTACATAATCGCTATCTCCTTAAAATCTCTCTTAGTGAAAGTGTTTCCTCACAATCATTTTCATGAAGGAGAGAAACCTTATGACACTTAGATTTTATGGTGCATGTGTTCTATCCATGCAAATTTGTCATAAGCATAATCGTAAGGTAATGTCTGTGACAAATTCAAACTCTTATGGACAAAACTTGTTCATTCTTAATTTCTTGCCATCAAGGGTCCCACCATTGCTTCGCAGTTATTTAGCAGCTCACCTATGCCAGTCAATGTACGTTCATTGATCAAGGTGTCTGCCCTTATGCATTCAATTGAGAACTCGTAGAACTCATATGCATAATCACTCAACTGGATTGGCACAGAAATAAAATTTTGTCAACACGATAGGTTACAATCCTCAAGTCGTGTGCTAGTGTTTAATAGGTTTACTTCTTGATTTGTTCTTGAAACTTTTCAAGATCTTTAGACTCCCACTGACCTCTTGACATATTAGATTCTCTTATCAAGAAACATTTCTTGACAAAACAAATATCCAAGAGTTAGTGTGTGTCTATATCAAGACAAAACTACGTGCAATTTGGTACTGGTTGGTCTTTGTCTTATCCAAGACATCACAACTTACCAAAATGTGCAAATGTAAGAACATTCCTACTTAAGATTTTGTCACTCAAGTCACAATCTTGGAGTTTGACTCTAAGACTTGATTTTGGAACGAAGTACGATTCATCTTATTGTCCTAACCATTTTGACAATTCTCGACTCCTCTTCTTAGCCATACTAGTGCACTAAGGTGTCCTTAGAGGATGAATTGTAATATGGTTCTTAAGACGATCATAAACATGATACAAAGTACTCTCCCTTCTTCTTAGATTGGAGAAACTCTTATCTTTCTTGCCTATTTGATTCTTCTTATTCGTTCTGCCATTCATTGAAACATTTCAATGATTCAGAATCATACTTAATCTTTTAAGTATAATCATATGTACTAATCTTTTAGCAAATCATGACGATCATTTTATCGTTCTTTGTGGTGGACTTGACTAGTGCACAACATTGTGTACTAGATCTCATTATCCTTCACTTGACTCACATACTTATGTGAACAAGGAATTAGTCTCAATTTTCCATATATGAAGGTTCTCATTCGTCACACAATACCAGTTGCATGATTCCATGTTTCTGTCCAATTGAAACTTGGGTGATGAGAATCTTTCCTCATTTGGTAAATTTCTGACATTACCACAAATAACATAACTAAGAATAGAATCCATTCACAATCTTGCTAACAATGGAACCATTCAAACACTAATTTTCATAAAATCCATCGCAAGGAAACATAAATAAGATAAATCAAAATTTATTTTATTGCGGAAAAATATTGTCCTTACAATGCGATTACTAATGAAAACTATGTAAATATTACTTAGCAATCTATCCTAACTCTAAAGTAGTAGCTTAAATATCTGATCCTTGAATCATGCGATCGAAATCCATTTCTTCGCGATCAGACTCAGCTTGCTCCTTCCTTTAAGCTTCCTTTCCTTTCTTCGATCTTTTAAAACATCAAAATGCAATCTTATCACATCATGTATTAAGAATCTCCAAATAGGAACTTAATAGAGTTAGATAGTGGATTTTACCTGAAGCAGAGTCATACATCTTGACTCTCCCATCTCTTAGATCTCTCAGGTAGTCAGGGCAGCTTCATAACCAATGTCCCTTCTTTTGACAGTAGAAACTTATGGACTCTCTGGAATGGCACACGGGACTATCTCAGACTCAGCCTTTCTCTTGCGTAGAGAAAACTTTTCTGGACTTCCAATGTTACCATTGCCCATAGAGGGTTGGGATATTGATTTACCAGACAAATTTGCTGACCAGTGCGCCAAATCATTTCTGATTCAGCAGCAATAAGCAAATAAGTCAAATCAGTAAGGGTCATGTCGTGGTCCATCGTATAGTACTCTCTAACGAACTTACCATATGATTCGGTAAGTGACTGAATAACCAAGTCAACAGCCAACTTCCTTTTAAACATCGACACCCAACAATCCCAATCTATCAATATGTAACCTTTTATCCAAGACATGAGCACATATAGACTTTCCATTTTCGTGTCTTTTGCCAATAGGGCTTGAGTGACCTTGAACTTTTCAAGTCTTAGAACATGTGGGTCAGGGAGAATTATTGGAGGAGGTGGAGGAAATGAAGCATGATTTCCATTTCCACAATACAATCGTGGAACATCATCTTCACGTGGAAAACTTTTTCCAACGGATTTAAGAAGACCATAGTTGTCAGACTTTAACATCTATGAAACAGGAGAAAATTCAAGTTTAGTTGATTGAGTCCTTAATAAAACACCCAAATGAGATATTAAGGCTAGGACCCAACACAATATCCTACAAATTGGAAGAGGGATGCCGTAATCCAACTCGCAGAAGATTTGAAGGTAGGTAAATGACGATTTACCAATTTCCATCATGAAAAACGAAAAGAAGGTTAAGTTTTAAATGAATTGAAACTCCTAGATCTTTTGAGATTCATTGAACTTTTCAATGTCATGTTTAATATCGATTATACCCTTCATTTGTGACTGGGATGCCGAGGATCACAAATAAGGTGTGAATAACCATGCGAATGTACGTGGTGCACTCAATGTTACAGTCACCTAATAGACGTGTCGGTTAACCACACACACTCCATCGATCTATGACAAACATCGAGTCACCCTTCGCTACCAATGCCAAACCCAACTTAGTGTGCCGGTTAACCACACACGCTCCACTAATTGTCTTGACAAGGGTACAAAGTGTAATTCCATGGAATTGCATCGATTTCACTTTTTCCTAAAGTAACTAAGATTTGGGAATTTAGTAAAACATTTAGTTACTTTAATATTCATTATACTTTTAATGAGGAGAGGGTATGCTCTATCCTACCCGTTCGGCTAACGACCTTCCACCAATCAAGGAAGCGGTCGGTGAGAGTGGACACCCATTAAACGACCATTTTATAGGCCATAACCTTATACCCCCCTTATAGATCGGCTTCGTGAATGAGGCCTACTAACGGTAAGACTAGCAGTTTAAGTTATACATATATAATATTAGACTTTTAATGTTATATAGTATAGGGTGTATTTTACACTTTTAAAATACTAGGTGGTTTAATTTTATAAATTACACTTTTAATTAAATTAAACATAAACCATGTCATTATGGATTTATTAACTCTCTTTTAATTATACTTTTAATTAAATTAATAAAACCATAAGGGTGTAATTTGAACTTTTCAAAAACTAGAGTTTTAGAATTTAAAATTTCAAAAATTAAACTTTTAATCAAAAATTTAAATTCCAAAACTTGAGGGCATGTTTTGAAACATTTCAAAAAACATTTGGGTTTAGAATTTAAATATTTCAAAAATTAAACTTTTAATCAAAATTTAAATTCCAAAACTTGAGGGCAAATTTTTGAAACTTTTCAAAACATTATTACGAACATAAGGAAATTCAAATAAATCAAGTAATTCAAATAAATCAAGTTTATCACATAAGGAAATGATTATCTAGTTAATTTGACAATTATCTTCTTTTCTAGCAAGGATAATCAATACCAAACATAAAAAATCGAATTTTAAGAGTTAAAAACGTTTTTGGTAACTTATCCAAGCCAAATCAGCAAAAAATCCCGAAAATACCTCTGTCTGACCCTTGGATTCGCCGAGTCAAGGACTGGACTCGCCGAGTCGGCCAGTCAGATAGCAAGAAAAACGATTTTCAGCCAAAGAATGATCAAATATGCAACAAATTCATCAACAAACAGCCCTAGTCTCTGATACCACTGATGTGTTTTGGGCACTACAACATTCCTATGGTGTACATGCAAACCCTAAAGATTTGGATCTAGTTTGTCTAATGAACATGCAATAATCATCCAAAGCCATAAACCCTAGATCTAGCATATGATAATCGATATCAACATAAGAATAGGGTTTAGATCTTACCTTTGATTGTTATGTAGTAATAACAATCTATTCCTTCTTGTAATTGACTTCTGAAAGCTTAGAGTCACAAGTGTCACTCCTCTAATGGCTCACAAACACCAAGAGCAAGAGGATGAATAAGGAGAAGAGGAGAGGCACCCAAAAACGTCTAGAAACCCTAAGGAAACTCTTAGCCACGTTTTTGGTGCCCTAGGGGTCCTTAAATAGTGAGGCTATTAGGGTTATCTAACAAGGAAACCCTAATTTGACTGCTTAGGCCCTAAGCAGCCCATGGACTCCCTCCTTAGAGGCCTTGGACGATTTCTAATGGGTTTCCCCATAGAATTCGTCCACTCCTCTAATATGGAGTCCATTAGCCCAGTATTCAACTATCACACAATTGATAGTTCTAGTCCCCTAAGTTTAATTAATCTCTTTTAGCCACAAAATTAATTCTTAATTAATTATTGACTAATATTAATTAAACAATATGATTTCTCCTTTAATATATTATTCTCATAATATATTAATAAATCATAATTAATCCTCTTTCTCCATAATTCATCCTATCAAGTTGCTTTGGTAAAGGCAACCCAAAAGGACCATGCACCATCGGGTCAAGTACATACCAAAATAGTTAGACACTAATCCAACAGACTGAGCGTTGACTTTGACCAAGGTTGATCCGTGAGGGGTTCTTGATGTAAGGAATGGTATCTAAGGGGTTGTTTGTATAGGGCGTGAGTAGTGCCAGTTGTGGGAGCAGAGACGTTCAGCTACTTCACTCGACATTTAAGGTGGGTTTCCTCCTGTATGAACGGGTCGAAGGAACCAATTCCGGCCCATATATGTATGCTAGTATGTTCCGGACTTAGGTCCAATGTCGGTGTTAGCTCGAGGTAGCTTATATGTTTTCGGACTTCGGTCCGATAGCGGGGAAAGCCCGAGGAATGTTTGTATGCTTGATGTCTTCGTGATTATTGCATGTGTTTGTTTATATGTTCTGGGCTATGGTCCGATGTCGGGGCAAGCCCGAGGAATGTTTAGCTGATATGTTATGGTATATATTACCGGATTTCGGTCCGATGTCGGGGAAATCCCGAGGAATGTTTAGCTTATATGTTATGTTATATGTTACCGGACTTCCGTCCGATGTCGGGGCAAGACAGAGGAATTTTTATATGTTTATGTTATATGCTTTGTTGATATGTTTATATGTATAACGGACTTCGGTCCGATGCCGGGCGGGGCCCGATGCCGGACTTCGGTCCGATGCAGGGCGGGGCCCGATACCGGATTCGTTTGATTTCGGGCGGGGGCCGATGTAGCGGGCAAGGCCCAATGTATGTTATTATGTAATTATGTGTATGGTATGTGGTAGTTTGGGGAGACTCACTAAGCTTCGTGCTTACAGTTTTTACTTTTGGTTTCAGGTGCTTCCGCTAGTAAGGGGAAGAGCTCGGGATAACTGCATTACACACACCACAACGTTTAGCCTAGGATGATTCACTATGATATTTGGACATGTGATTTTGATACAGTGTTTTGATATGATGTTTTTAGATATTATCACTTATGTTTTTATGAGATGATTTGGATCACTACACTTTATTTATAAATTAAAAACAAAATTTTTGGACCGTATTTTTGGGATGTTTCAAGTTGGTATCAGAGCCTTAGTTTGAGGGATTCGGGCACACTCTCGGGTGTGTCTGGACTGAAACTAAGGACTTGGTAAGAAAAAATTCAAAAGAAAATCATTTTTCTAAAAAGAATCTTGAAAAGAATTTTGAAAAGAAAAAAGAACTTTGAAAAGAGAAAATGGTATGGTGCATGCAATCAGCCGAGCTCAAGTAAGTACTCTCAAATTACCCATACAAGTTTATGTTATGATATGCTTATGAGAATTGCATGCTAGATTAGAGATAAGGATCTAGGAAGGATGCCTTATGTGCCTGTTATATGTGTATGAGCTTTATGAATTGCATGCTAGTACTGATTAGTCAGTGATATGATGGCCTGATTAGGATATACTTGATTATGTTTACTCAATGCTCGAATGTTGCTTGCTTTGTGCTTTTAGGAGTTCTAGTTATCTTCAACAAACTGGTAAACGAATATGTTAAGTTACATATTGCGAGGACTAAATAATTTCAGAAGGTTAGGTTTAGCCTTATTTCGCAGCTCTCGTTTGAGTCTAACCGTTGTAGGGTAGGACCTCTCATTTGAAGAATTATTTGGTATTAGTGATATGTAATGGTATTCGCGAGCTAGTTAGGGGGAGATAGTAGGGACTTCTTATGCAGCTGATGGCGGAGAGTGGGTTGGGGATTACCCTAGGGCAAGCCTAGGATGAGATTAGCGTGAGAACAGCAATAGCAGTAGAAGGGACTTGGTGGAGTCAAAGCAGTTCTTGAGGAAAGTGCAGATAGATGTGGAAGGTAGTATGGGCCCGTACTACTGAAAGCAGAGGATCCGTACTCGAATCAAAGAAGGCTGATATGAATTCAGGGAACTTGTAGTATATGTGATCCCTCGAGATATGATGAGTATTCTGATGTTTGTTATGGTGTGTTTTTCAATATGGTGACACTACGCACTAGACCAGTAGGAAGTTCAGGTGCCGGTGAGGGATCAGGCTTGGGCTCTGGAGCCGGGCAACTAGATGACCAGATGAGGGAGTTCATCTCATCTGAGATCACGCGCAACATTTTAGACCAGACTCCTGTGATCTTCGGTACGATCAAGGAGGGCATCTTAGAGCTTTTGGATGAGAGACTGAGTGCATTCCGCACCGAGGTGGCGGCCATGATGGGGTGGCGCATGCTGACGTTCAGGGAGTTCTCAGCTTGCAGAGCTCCAGACTACCATGGGGCTCGGGACCCCATTGCTAGCAGCAGATGGTTGGCTGATGTCGCCAACGCCTTCCGTACGAACCGGTGTCCCGAGGGGGAAAAGGTCCGACTGGCTTCCTCTCTTCTGAAGGACAGAGCACGAGACTAGTAGGAGGAGGTCGGACATGCCATTGGATATGATTCAGCTCTAGATGCGATGACGTGGAGTGATTTTTTGGCCAGGTTCAGGGCCGAGTTTGTACCTGTGATTGAGTTGCAGTAGCTTACTAGGGAGTTCGAGGATCTCCAGAAGACGACTGAGTCGGTGACCGAGATCACCACCATGTTCAGGGAGAGGGCCCTTCTCGTTCTGCAGTACGTGGAAGACGGGGAGATGAAAAAGGCCCGATATCATGAGTTGCTGCGGAGTGATATCCGCCAGTTTGTGATCCAATCCAGCTGCAATACGCTGGAGGATATTATTCCTAGGGCTCGAGAGAGAGAGTTGGATTTGGAGATGGAAACGAAGATGAAACCCAGGAGTCAGCAGGGTCGCAGCCGTTGTGGCAAATGTGGCAAGTTGCACGAGGGGACGTGCAGGGCAGGGAGTTCAGGCTGCTTTAAGTGCGGCCGAAATGGTCATGTGAGCAGAGATTGTACAGCTACTACCACCACCACGACAGTATCAGATCTGATTTGCTTTCAGTTCAATCAGAGGGGACACAAGCGGTCCCGGTGACCGAGTTTAGCAGCAGCAGGACAGGTGGCAGCACCCTCTCCTGCTACGTTGAGGATTACGGATGGCCGTCAGAGTCGGACAGAGGCGCATGTGGGTAAGAGAAGGGCCTTTCAGTTGACAGCAGAGGAGGCACGCACAGCTCCCGATGTGGTGTCAGGTATGTATCTTCTCTTTGTTTCTTTACTTATATTGATTGTTGTTTATGTTTATGTGTTTCATTATAGGATCGTTCCTTCTGAACGATATCTCTGCTCTGGTATTGTTTGATTCGGGGGCTACCCGATCTTTTGTGTCGCTCACGCTCAACAAGCGATTCGTAGGGGCTCCAGGGGAGCTGGATTGCCTACTTGATGTAGAGATAGCAGATGATAGGACCCTTCGGGTTGCGAGGGTTCACCGAGGATGTACATTGTAGTTGTTCGATGAGCAGTTTTCTGTCGATCTAGTCCCTATTCCCCTGTGAGGGAATAAGGTTATAGTTGGTGTGGACTGGTTGAGCCCTAATGAGGCAGTGATCGACTGCAGCAGCTAGTGAGAGTTCGGACTCCTAGTGGGGGAGGGTTAGTGATTCAGGGCGAGAGGTCGCAGTGTGGACCGACTCTATCTTCAGCACGAGAGCGAGGCGCTACCTTTAGCAGGGTTGCGCAGGTTATGTCGCCTATGTTTTGGATACCTGGGATAAGGGTAAGGTGACAGTGGATGATGTAACGATCGTGAGAGAGTACTCGGACGTATTCCCAGAGAATTTGCATGGGATACCTCCAGAGAGGCAGGTTGAGTTCAGGATTGACCTAGTCCCTGGTGCGGCTCCGATAGCCAAGGCACCATATCGGTTTGCTCCTCTCGAGATGCAGGAGTTGTCTACGCAGCTGCAAGAGCTGTTATACAAGGAATTTATCAGGCCGAGCAGTTCACCGTGGGGAGCCCCGATCCTGTTACTGAAGAAGAAGGACGGGTCACATCGGATGTGGATAGACTACCTGGAGCTGAATAAGGTAACAGTGAAGAACCGTTATCCCCTCCCGAGGATTGATGACTTGTTTGACCAGCTACAGGGTGCATCTTGGTTCTACCAAATTGATCTGCGATCGAGTTACCACCAGATGCGAGTCAAGGACGACGATGTACCGAAGACAGCCTTTCGGACTCGCTATGGTCACTATGAGTTCGTGCTGATGCTGTTTGGGCTCACCAATGCTCCAGCCGCGTTCATGGATCTCATGAATCGCGTGTGCAGGCCGATGTTGGATTGGTCTGTGATAGTCTTCATTGATGACATGTTGGTTTATTCCAAGACTCAGGATCAGCATGAGGAGCACATGAGGGAGGTGCTGGAGACACTGAGGAGGGAGAGACTTTTCGTAAAGTTCTCAAAGTGTGAGTTCTGGTTGCGTGAGGTTAAGTTTCTGGGGCACCTTGTCAAACAGAAGGGTAGTCTGGTCGATCCGGCCAAGATAGAGGTCGTGATGCAGTGGGAGGTTCCGAGGTCTCCAACTTAGATTTGGAGTTTTCTTGGTCTAGCGGGTTATTACCAGAGATTCATCCAGGATTTCTACACGATCGTTGTTCCTTTGACCCGACTGACCAAGAAGTCGGTGACATTCCGCTGGGGGCCTGAGCAGCAGGCAGCCTTCGAGACTCTCAGACAGCGGTTATGCGAGACACTAATTCTGACTTTTCTAGAAGGCGTGGACGACTTCGTGGTTTATTGTGACGCTTCGATCACAGACATGGGTGCGGTATTGATGCAGCAGGGTCACGTGATAGCTTACGCTTCGAGGCAGTTGAAGCCTCATGAGGCGAACTATTCGAAGCATGATTTAGAGCTGAGGGTTGTTGTTTTCGCCCTCAAGATTTGGTGGCATTACCTCTATGGGGTTGGTTGTACCATTTACACGGACCACAAGAGTTTTAGGTACCTCATGGATAAGCCGAATCTGAACATGAGGCAGCGTCGGTGGTTAGATGTGGTAAAGGACTATGACTGTGAGATCCTTTACCACCCTGGCAAGGCCAATATGGTGGTCGATGCTCTAAGCCGCAAGGCAATGGCGGCTCCGATTCGAGACATATGCCTGAGGATGACAGTGATTACTCCATTGTTGGAGCGGATTAGAGAGGCGCGGGTCGAGGGCCTGAAAGAAGAGCACCGGAAGTGCGAGCTGATCATAGGCCAGGTGGCCTCATTCAATTATGACAGTCGTGGGTTGTTGACCCTGCATGGTAGGGTCTGGGTTCCGTACTGGGGTGGAGTATGACAGGTTCTGATGGATGAGGCCCACAAGTCGAGGTTCTCCATCCATCCCGGGGCGACGAAGATGTATCGGGATCTTCGCCCTGATTACTGATGGCCCTGCATGAAGCGGAACGTAGCATGGTATGTGGAGCGGTGCTTGACCTACAGGAAGGTCAAGGTTGAGCACCAGTGACCACACGGCAAGATGCAACCGTTAGACATCCCCGTGTGGAAATGGGAAGATATCACTATGGACTTCATCACGAAGCTTCCCAGGACCACACGTGGAGTAGATTCGATATGGGTCATCGTGGATCGGTTGACGAAGAGTGCTCATTTTATCCCAATCTAGGAGAGTATATCGGCTGAGAAGCTGGCCGAGATCTACGTACGTGAGGTAGTGGCAAGACATGGGGTGCCTGTCTCGGTGGTGTCAGATCGGGATGTCGTTTCACTTCCCGATTCTGGAAGCGGTTTCATGACGAGATGGGTACTCGTCTCCACTTCAGCACCGCTTTCCACCCTTAGACGGATGGGCAGAGCGAGAGGATGATTCAGACTCTCGATGACATGCTATGCGCATGTGTATTGGATTTCGGTGGCAGTTAGGATACGTATCTTTCGTTAGCGGAATTTTCGTATAACAACAGCTACCACACTAGCATAGATCGACCTCCCTTTGAGATGCTCTACAGGAGAAAGTGTAGGACCCCAATCTTTTGGGGCAAGGTCGTTTAGAGGGTCATGGGGAGTACTGAGGTATTACTCAAGACCACTGAGAGGATCCAGCAGGTCCGGAGCAGGCTCCAGACTGCTCAGAGCCGGCAGAAAACCTATGCTGACAAGCACCGTTCAGACTTGGAGTTACAGGTGGGTGACATGGTTCTCCTAAAGATGTTACCTTGGAATGGTGTCATCTGGTTCAGGAAGCCGGGCAAGCTGGACCCCATGTACATCAGTCCTTTCAGGGTTATAGTTTCGGGTAGGCAAGGTGGTGTATCGACTAGACCTTCCAGCAGAGCACAACCATATCCATAGCACTTTTCATGTTTCCCAGCTACGGAAGTGCTTAGTGGATGACTCCGTTGTTGTGCCTCAAGAGGATATACAGGTTGATGACAGCCTGAACTACATCGAGAGACCAGTAGCTATTCTCGACAAGAAGACGAAGGAGCTGAGGAATAAGAGGGTTGAGCTGGTGAACGTGCAGTGGCAGCACCGCAAGGGCTCGGAGTAGACTTGGGAGCCCGAGGAGGAGATGAGGGAGCACTACCCGGAGTTGTTTCCCGACGCATCAGACTTGGAGGACGAATTCTAAGACAAGTAGGGGAGAGTTGTAACGCCTGGTTCCTGGTACGCATTTAAATTACAATTTATTCATTTTTGTAGAGCAACTCGACGAGTTGGGAGCCCAAACTCGTCGAGTAGAAACCAGAATTGACGCGGGTTTTAAGTAACCTACTCGACGAGTTGAGAGCCCTCAACTCGACGAGTAGAGCTGCCAGAATGAAACCCTAATTTCGGGGTTTTGCACCCTATTTAAGCATCCTAATCCCCACTTGCTGACCTCATTTCCAGCCTCCTAGTCCCAAACCCTAGATTCATAAACCCTAATGCATTTGTGAGCCTGTGAGCCATTTTTGAGTGAAACTTGGTGTGCATTGAAGCTTGTGAAGGAAGGAGAAGCCTGGGGATTCAAGAAGAAGCTAGTAGATCCAGAGACTCCATTTCATTCTCATCATTTTCTGGTAAGCAAGTCTCAAACTTGCTTAGTAACTTCTTAGATCTCTTTATTATCATTTTATGGGCTTTTTGGTCCAAGAAACTTGATCTTTGGGCTATGAACGTCCCAAGTGAGTAAACCTTTAGATCTGGAATCAGGAAGGGCTTTCATGGCATAAAGGTGCAAACTTTATGGCCATTGAAGCCCCATGCAAGCCATAGGATGTTATTTTGGCCTTTTAAGCTCCAAAAGGCCATGCATGGAGTGAAAAGTGGAAGCTTTACGTGTTCATGTAGTGTTTAGGGTCTAGATCTCTATTTGTATGCTTTAGTTTGGAGTATGGATGGCTTGTAGACAAAGATCTAGGTCCTAAAGAGTTATGGTTTTAGCTAAACCCATTAAGTAAAGGTATTAATGGGTAAAGTTGGAAACCTTACCCTTAAAAGGACATTTTCAGTGTATATGAGAAGCATGAAGCTTAGATCTGAAGAGTAGGGGCTTAATCCATTAAGATGGCCCAAACAGACTAAGGAACTCGTCGAGTCCATAGAGGAACTCGACGAGTTGAGTCGATTTGTCCCGATTCTGAATAGGGTAGAACTCGACGAGTCGGAGGAGGGACTCGACGAGTTGACTAAATATCAAAACCCCAGATTTAGGGTTTGCACAACTAACGAGTATGCCATGCGTACTCATTAAGTACGCCCAACGTACTCATGAAGACCCACGTTCCTTTTAATGAATACCTCCACATGTACGCCCCAAATACGCACAACGTAAGGACCACTTTTTCAACAATTTTTATACTTTCGATAATAATGGAAATACCTGGTAGACCAATGGTACCACCTTGTTGTGTAAGGTCGTCGTCTTCCTATCCAAAATTGCCACTGGTCTCTCAACATAATTAAAGTGCTCATCAACTTGTATATTGTCCAAAGGAACCACTTCTAAATCATTAACTACACACTTCCACAGCTAAGAAACATGGAAGGTGTTGTGAATCGGATTAAGCTCCTCAGGTAGATCTAGTCGATAAGCAACCTTGCCTACCCTGGCCACTACTCAAAATGACCCAATAAACCAAGGCCCCAACTTTCCCTTCTTCTTCAAGCGTATTACACCCTTCCAGGGTGATACCTTTAGTAAAACCATATCCCCGACCTAGAATTCCAACTCAAATCGACACTTGTCGGTATAACTCTTCTATCGACTCTGAGCTTTCTGTAACATCTTCCTGATCTGCTGAATAAGCTCTGCCGTCTAAAGGACTACCTTTGTCTTCCCCATAACCCTGTGACCGACCTCCCCTGAACAGACTGGTGTACAACACCTCCTCATGTAAAGAAGCTCAAAAGGCAGCGCACCAATACTAGAGTGATAGATGTTATTGTATGAAAACTCAGCCAGGCGAAGGTAGGAGTCCCAAATCCCACCAAAATCTATAACACAAGATCTTAACATATCCTCAAGCATCTGGATGGTCCGCTCACTCTGGCCATCAGTTTGTGGATGATAAGCGGTGCTAAAGTGAAATCTCATACACAGTTCCTCATTGAACCTTTTCCAAAATCGCGAAGTAAACTAAACATCCCGATCAGATGCAATGGAGACTGGAACACCATGTTGAGTGACAATCTCGCGCACGTATACATCAGTGAATTTCTTGGTTGAGGAACTCTTCCGAATAGCCAAGACGTGGGCACTCTTGGTCAGACGGTCCACAATGACCCAAATCGCATAAAATCCCTTAGTCGTCTTAGGTGACTTGGTGATAAAATCCATGGTGATCTGTTCCCATTTCCAAATGGGTACCTCTAAAGGCTGCAGCTTGCCATGCAGTCACTGGTGCTTGGCCTTGACCATCCGACAGGTCAAGCACCTCTCCGCATACCATGCTATCTCTTTCTTCATAGACGGCTACCAATAGCTATGTCTCAAATCCTGATACATTTTTGTGACTCCGGGGTGTATCAAAAATCTGGACTTATGTACCTCCTCAATCACATTTTGGCTGAACCCACCAAAATATAGAACCCAAACCCGACCGCACGGAGTCAACAATCTACAACTAACAGTAGATAACCTATCAATCTCAACCCCGATTCTCTCCTACTTCCAATTTTCCTTCTTGACTCCCTCGGCCTGAGCCTCCCTGATCAAATCTGGAAGCAGCAAATCGATAGAAATCCTCATACATAAGCCCCCAATAGAAGTACTAGCCGACTTACAGCTCAAAGCATCAGCGACCACATTCATTTTCCCTGGGTGATAATCTCGCAGTCATAATCCTTGATCACGTCAAGCCATCTACGCTGCCTCATATTCAGATTCGGCTGATCCATGAGATATCTCAGAATCTTGTGATCCGTGTAGATGGTACACTGGACCCCATATAGATAATGCAACCAAACCTTGAGAGCAAACAGCACAACCCCAACGCCAGATCATGCGTCAGATACCAAACCTCATACGGCTTCAGTGGCATACAAGCATACACAATAACCCTCCCTCTCTGCATGAGCACTGCCCCCAAACTAGATATGGAAGCATCACAATATACAATAAAATCCTCCACGCCCTTTAAAAGAGTCAACACCGGGGCCTCACATAATTTATGTCTCAGCATCTCGAACGCAACATGCTGCTCAGGGACCCAGTTAAAATCCACACCCTTCCTCGTCAAACGAGTGAGAGATACAAAAACCTTGGAGAAATCCTGAATAAACCTATGATAATACCCTGCTAAACCCAGAAAAATCCTGATCTCCGAAGGAGACTTTGGGACCTCCCACTACATAACTGTTTTGGTCAAAAATCGACTAATTAGAATTCAACAAAATTGTATGAGAGGTTGTGATGTTTGTGGTAAATCAAGTATAAAAGAATGATCAAAGTGACACAAGTAAGTTACAAGGAAAGCCCTTGATCCTTGATAGGATCTTCAGGATAAAACCTTGGGATGTGATAATAATCACCTGCCTTGATGTTGTTATTGATATACAATGTCGATTTATAGAGTTGAATGTGCAAATTTAAGTACAAGTATCGTAGATGAGATAAATGCGTCTGTAGTGTGCTTGTTACATGTGTTATTTATAGTCTAATGCTAATAACAAGAATTCCGATAATTCTGGGATCCTCCAGCATCAGCATATGAACGTTATTTGGCTTGGTATTTTGGATCTTTTGCCTGGTTGAGATGACTCTCCGTTGAGAATGGTTCTTGTGTTGACTCATTCTGCACAAGTGAGAAAAATAAAGAGTATATAGTCGTTACAAATTTTAGAAATATTAGTGGTAATAGTCAGGATCCCGGGATATGTTTAAGGATCCTGAGGTTTTAGATGTATTTGAGGATCCTGAATATGATTCAAGGATCCTTCCCCTAACAATTGCCCCTAAATTATACGTGTGAAATATCGAGGTTAGTTTTCCCGTATTTAAAGGTATAATTTAAAAATAATAAATGAAAGAGATAAAAGATTTAAACTTTAAACCCTAATTGGATAAGGTTTATCTGCCCAAGGTTAATCATTACGTGTTCAAATTGTACCCTCTCTCTTCTGCCATCGGGTTAAATAGGGTAATCCTCTTTACTCCTTTTACCTTTCCTAACACATCTCCGGCTACCTTCGTACTTGTTTTTCATTTGTACCCTTCTTCTCCGATCATGGGCAAGAAGATGGTCCGTTCTCGCGCCAGCATTACTGCTCTTCCAGAGAATGACTTTGTCGATCAGGGGATTTTGGCCCATGATGATGTATGTTCCTTCAATGACAAGGACATACAGTACCTTAAGGCAATAGATCTTTTCCCTCTAATGCAATCTTCAGGTCCTTCGACCCTTCTATTCTGCCTGATTTTGTTTCTTCTTCTTGGGTATGCTTCCCTGAATATCCCTTTTCTTCAGACTTTAAGTATCATTTTTCAGGCATCGTTTCTGATCTCTTTCAAGCCACTAAGCTTTCCTATGTCCAAGAAATTCCTGTTATTTGGAGGATTTTGTACTGGATTGAGCGAGTGAATCATTCCCACAATCTAGACATTGGTCTTACTGAGTTATCTTCTGTTTATGATCTCTCTACTGTTGGGAGTTCTTGCTTTCTATTTATGGTTAAAACCAATAAATCCCCTCTTGTCTTGAAAACCAAACACAACGATGGAGCATGGAAGGAAAATTTATTTTTTTGTGAGGTGAGATTCTATCGATGGTGGAGATCTCTTGCCCAAAGCTTGGGTTGAAAAGGGTAGGATCTTATTTGTTGATCTTGAGGATCCAAGGATTTACATTTCTTTATTTGTTCATTTTGATGCAGGTTACAAGTTTGGTGAAGCTTTCCTTGCTGCTGAGGATATTGAGGATAAGGTGAGGTATTTTCTTTCTCTACCTACAGATGTCAGGTCATTCAAGCTTGAGTCTCCTAGTCTTCAAGAAGGTTCATCTACAATATCTTTGATGGCCAATGGTAAGGATCCCTCTCAATGTATTTATCCATTCTATCATCAGGATGCTAATTCTATGGGGATCCTTATCATTGTATATGATCCAAAAAAAAATTCCAAGCGCTCAATTCGCCTTGACCGAACTTGAAGATGACATGTCCAGTGGTTTGCTCATGGTGAAGAAGGAAAAGGTACCTCCTTGTCTTCCTCCTAAGATGACTCGGCTCGACCCTACTGTGAAAACCTCAACATCTCGCAGGAGGAAACCATCTGGTGCTTGGGATCTTGAGAATCTTGGAACAGAAGAGGCGTTAAAGAAGTTGGTTTCCTTCTCCTAATCTGTGAGTATTCCTGCGCTCATTCCCATTCAGTTTTATTATCTATTTACCATTTTTCCTCGTAGGTTGTTGATCATGTCTCTCGCTTTGATGAGGATCTCAAAGCCAAGCTCGCTCAAACAGAGCATGCTTTGAGGGAGCAAAAGGGAGTCAACAAAGAGCTACTACAGATATTGGAGAAGCTGTCCAAAAAGAAAGCTAAAAAGGAAAAGGAGCATGTGGTTGAGATGGATGACGTGATTACTGAAGTGAACATGAGTGTTGTTGTTGCTGTCTGGGAGGCAAAAATTAAGCTTGTGAAGGATCTTGAGAATGCGGGATCCTAGAATGTAGCAGGATGGCGTGATGCTATGAGAAATTGACTGGCGAGCCTGCTGGCGCCAATCAGGATCTTGCATCACAGTCAAAGGAAGGAGGAGAGAATACGAAGATGGCTTCAGGTGGTGGTGATCAATTTGCAACTCAATATTGATTCAGTTAAAAACAATTTGAATAAATTTGGTTTTGTAAAACAATATTACACTTTTTCTTTTGTGGGGTTGGCGTGCAACCCCCTTTATGTTATGGTTGTTTTATATTTCTTTGCTTGCATAGTTAATTTGCTTGATATGATTGTAGGATTTTTGTGGGTCCTTACATAGTCAGGATCCTAAAAAGATCAAACTTTTCTAGATCCGACTAGCCTGAAACGATTGGTCATCAAATTAGGATTTTGAAATAATCAAGATCTTTTTTAGGATAATAAACCTTTTGAAAAATAACGTTAAAGTCTAGATAGAACCTGAATATCTTTTGATTGAAGTTATGATTCTCTTATTTCCGTATGATCCTGAAGCTTCCGTATGGAAGGATCCTTGCTTTAGATGTTCATCAGGAAGGATTCTTGATTACCCATAACTTAGTGAACTTTGTGGAGGATCCCTCCTTAGGAATAACATGGAAATAATTTTGTAGAATCATAAAAGTGACCCTCTTGAACTTATGCTACCGCAGCTCTCAAGGATCCGCAGTCAGATCTTCATCAGCAATCTCATCCGAAGTCATCATCAACCGCAATTTGTCTTTCTTACTAGATTACTTTACTTTATCTACTTATGTTGTAGTACTCTCTATTGTCCAGTATGCCTTGCATGGCTACTCTTAGAGATTTGATCCAATGTAATTCCTGAGTCTCTATATATAGAGCTCAATCTTTCTTATTCAATACAACTTTGATGCTATCAATTACAGCTCTCACTTCTATCTGATTACACATCTAAAATCTCTCCTTACTCTCAAAGTTCACTAGAACATAACTGAATAAAATTTCTCTTCGGAGCAAGTCATTCGTGACTTAATCACTAAGTTTGATCTCACTTACTAACTTGGTCTGAATGCATTCCATGTTATGAATCAACTTATGTGTATACTTGATATATCACTTGCTGTTATTTATATTTCCTTACATTTCCGCAACTAACTCTCTAATTATCTAACTCATTAACTTATTATTATTGTTGAGCTTTTAGATCCTTTGAGATAAACTATTCCGCAACTATACTTGTACTAACGTTTGTTCAAGTGTGTCTCAAGTTTTTCTCTCAACAAATTTTGACTTGGAAAACAAGTTAGAAGAATCCTGTTTTTTCAACATGGTAATGTTGCAAGTCTCGCATATTTTCTGGAGGTTATCCCAACTTTAGACAACATGTCGATGCCATAACTTTTAGCAAATCACAGGGCAAATCCCAATTCAAGGTAACATTTTAGTGTTACAAGCCTTAGTAAATTGTTAGGAAAACTCCCAAATCGTATGATAACATGAAAATGTTATAAACCTTAGGTATTCCATGGGGAAGATCCCAAACAACATGATAACATGAAAATGTTATAAACCTTATGTATTTTTGGGGAAGATCCCAACTTGAGATAACATGTTAATGTTATTAACCTTAGATTCAAACTTTAGGATCTTAACTTATGTTCAGAAATAAGAGGGTTTCCAAGTCACGGAAGCGTGAAATGATCCCTTTGTTCACATCCCATAAGAAGATTTTGTGCGTCCAAGCGAGGAGTAGAAACCTTAACTCGTGTGAAAGAGGTAATTAACTCTTTAAACCTTAGAAGGGATTAAGTACCCTTAGTCATACGAGAAATGATCAGTCTCTTTTCGTAGTTCTCTATATAAGTACCTATTGCAATCGTCAAGACTATGTATCTATTGGGATCACTAAATCCTAGGATCCTCGAGTTTCAGGATCATCAAATGTCAGGATCCCTACCTGTTAAGATCATTGAATGTTAGGATCTTTGATTTCCTGTGCGAAGAAAATGTTAGCTTGGGGTGGGTGTTAGTCTGGCTAACGCCCCTACGATGATTAAGTCAGTATTGGTTTTCTAAATAAAAAGAATCAGATAAGAGTAGAGGGTAGACAGAGTGTACCTTGAGTTTATTTGAAAATGATCGACATAACTTACATGAAGTATGTTTTTAGGTGGACTGAATTTGAGGGTCCTGGAAGAACATTACCTTCAAGGGTGGCTAGCCAATATGCCCATTTTCCTACTTTCAAATCAATGAGATAAGGTCCTTCCCATTTAGGTGCTAATTTACTTGCACTAGGATCCTTGGTATTTTGGAACGTTTTCCTAAGTACAAAGTCACCTACTTGGAATCTTTTGACTTTGATGTTCTTGTTATATGCTTTAATGATCCTCTGTTGATGAGCAGCAATGCAAATCTTGGCAATATCCCTGAGTTCATCAATAGTGTCAAGATCCCGGGCTGGGATCCTATCATTGCTCTCTTGATCTTGCAGCTAATATCTTGTTGTTGGGATAACCACCTTAGTAGGGATCACAGCTTCCGTGCCAAACAGCAAAGAGTATGGATTTTGGCCAGTGGCTGCCTTTGAAGTGGTCCTATCTGCCCATATGATGAGAGGAAGTTCCTCTGCCCATCTTCCTTTTTGGTCATCCAACCTTTTTCTTTAGATTATTGACTACGATTTTATTACTGGATTCGGCTTGTCCATTAGCTTGAGGGTGAATATGAGTGCACATTATCATTTTAATCTCCCAACTGGTGCAAAAGTCTCTAGTCCTTTCGCTTATGAACTGGGACCCATTATCGCATATGATCTCTGCAGGGATCCTGAACCTAGTCAGGATATTACGCTTGATAATGACACCACTTCTTTGTCTCGTACTTGAGCAAATGCCTTAGCCTCTATCCATTTCAAGAAGTAGTCAGACATTACTAGCATGGAGACTTTTCCTCTTGGTGCCTTAGGTAATTTACCTACTATATCCATCCCCTACTTCATGAATGGCCAAGGGGAAATGATGGAATGTAAAGGTTCCGCTGGTTGGTTTAAGATGTTTTTATGTCTTTGACAAGCATCACATCTTTGTGCGTCTCGGAAAGCGTCCTTCTTCATTGTTGGCCAGTAGTATCCCGTCCTCAACACCTTGGAGCATAAGGATATGCCCCCAGTGTGGTTGACACAATATCCTTCGTGTATGTCTTCAAGAACTTTTGCAGCCTCGTGATCTTCTAGGCATCTAAGGTATGGACCTACCATAAATTTCATATACAACGTATCTTGGATTATCACAAAATGTAAGACTCTCATCTTGAATGCCTTGTCACTTTTTGTTTCTTTAGGGATGATGCCATTTTGGAGATATTCCAAAAAGGGTTGGATATAAGATCTTGAGGTTGGGGAAGTATCCTTGATGTTAGGATCCTGGTGAGGATGTTGAGGATCAGGGTCTTTGATTGTAGCGACGTTGGCTATCTTCTCGTGATCGTCGGGATCCTTTACTTTTTTGGCAGGATCTTCGATTGCTAGGATCATCACGTGAATTATCTGGATCCTGGTTTCTGGTCGGATCATAAGAGAAGATCCTAGATTGGCTAAAGCATCTGCTTCGGCATTGTCTTTTCTAGGAACTTGGTTTCGGCTGAATGCTTCGAATTCAGAGGCTAAATTCTTGAGGATCTAGAGGTACAGTGCTAGTCTTTCTCTTTTTACCACATAGGATCCATTAAAGTGGTTAGTTAATAATAAGGAATCAATAAATACCTGAAGATCCTTTATTTGAAGATCCTTGACCAGCTGTGATCCCATGATTAATTCTTCGTATTTAGCCACGTTATTGGTTTCATCGAATTTGCAGGTAACTTCCTGGGGTATGATTTCCCCCTATGGTAATTTGAATATGATCCCTAGGCCTGTTCCTCTAAAGTTTGAGGATCTGTTAGTGAAGATTGTCCATGTTCCCATGCTTTCTTCTTTTTGGAGTTCTTTTCACTCCAACTCTGCTTCAGGTTGTAGATCATCACTGAAATCAGCCACAAAGTCTACTAGTGCTTGTGACTTTATTGTTGATCTTGGTTCATATTTGATGTCATATATGCTTAGTTTCACGAACCACTTTGCCATTCTACCTGACATCTCTATTTCTGCATAACATTTTTGATAGGGTAGTTAGTTCACACATGTGTAGTGTGTGTTTCAAAATAGTGTCTTAATTTTGTGGAAGTAGTTACTAATGCAAGTATTAATTTTTCAAGATGAGAATACCTGGTCTTGGGATCTAGGAGACTTTTACTTACATAGTATATGGGATGTTGGCCTCCATTGAGAACCTTGGCTAAAACAGAACTTACATCGTTAGAGGATACTGAAAGGTAGAGTAGGAGTGGCTCCCCATCTAATGATTTTTAAGTTCCTGGAAAGCATCTTCGTGCTCCTTGGTCCACGCGGACCTTTTTTTCTTCTTCATGATTTAATAGAAAGGTTTGCACCTTTCTAAGGATCTTGAAATGAACCTGTTAAGTGCTACTACTCTTCCTAATAGTCTTTGAATATCTTTTGTCGAGGACGGAGATCTTAAATTGATGATGGATTTTATTTGCTCTGGACTTGCTTCTATTCCCCTTTTAGTCACCATGTATCCAAGGAACTTGCCTGGTCTCATTCCATAGTGACACTTGGAGGGGTTCAGCTTCATATTATACTCATTGAGTATGTCAAAGGCGTCTTTAAGATCCTTGAGGTGATCTTCGGCTTTCTTTGATTTGAACACCATGTCATCAATGTAGACTTCCATGGTGTCCCCCAGTTTCTCTTTGAACATCTTATTGAATAGCCTTTGGTATGTTGCACCTACGTTTTTAACACCAAATGGAATGGCGGTATAACAATATATACATGTTGGGGTCATGAACGTCGTATCCTCTTGGTCAGATGGTTCCATTTGGATTTGTTGGAACCCTGCTGATGCATCCATGAACGTTAGTAATTCATGACCGGTTGTAGTGTCTATGATGGAGTCCATGTATGGTAGAGGGAAAGGATCCTTGGGATAAGCCTTGTTGAGATCCATATAATCCACATATACTATCCATTTACCATTCTTCTTCTGTACTACAACCATGTTGGCTAGCCATTTTGGGAACTTGACTTCCTTGATCATCCTTGTCTTGAGGAGCTTTTCTACTTCTTCTTGGATCATCTGGTTTCTTTCGGGTTCAAATTTTCTTCTCTTTTGGTGTAATGGTTTGAAAGAAGGATCAATGGTAAGTTTATGAGTTATCATATTCTTGTCTGTACCTATCATATCCTCATGCTTCCAGGCGAATGTTTTGCTTCTATCTTTCAGGAACTTTATTAATTCATGTTCAATTTGTTCTGGTAGTGAGGATCATATGAGGATTTTGGCCTCAAGATCCTCGAGGTTTAGGGGCACTTCTTTTAAATCCTGCTCTCTTGTCTCCAACACACCTCATGCCCCCTGCTTTAATTGCTATGTTTGTTGTGGTTTTGTTGAAGATTTCATCGAAGTCTCATAGCATTCCTTGGATTCTTGTTGATCACCTGTGATCTTTACTGTCCCCCGTGGAGTAGGCATTTTGACACATTGATGGTATGTCGAGGTGATAGCCTTCATATCTTGGATCTATGGTCTACCTAGTATAACATTATAGGAGCACAATGTATCGATTACTCAAAAGTGTTGCATAGAGTTTAACCCCTCTATGTAAATAGGTTGCTTTATTTCGTCGACCTTATGTTTTGTTTCGCCACTAAATCCGACCAGCACCGAGGATCTTTTGACTATTCTGCCTTCAGGTATGTTCATCCTCTTCAAAGCGTCCATAAGTATGATGTTGACTGAGGATCCTCTATCCACAAGGATCCTTCTAACAAAATAATTGTCAATGTAAAGAGTGATCACCAATCCATCGTGATAAGGATCCTGGACGTCTATTCTATCTGTTTCGTCGAAGGTAATCTCATTCTCGTTTGTGATTGATGTGTTTTTTTGTGGCCTTTCTTCTTTCTCCATCTTCGATACTTTAACATGTCTTTTTGCTGCAGAATAAGAGGTGCCACAAATGTCAGATCCTCTAGAACTTTCATTGATTACCTTAGCAGCCGCAGGAAGGGATCCTGGTTTTTCTAGGATCTTATGATGATCATGATCCTTTTCTCTGGATCTTTCCATTCTTCTTCCGAGGATCTCCTTGAGATATCCCTTAATAAGTAGGTAACTAATCTCCTTTCGTAGGGTTATGCAATCTTCATATATGACCAAATTCCTCGTGGTATGCACAACATTTGGACTTATCTTTCCAGGTAGTGGACTTTTCCCCCTTTCTTGGCCATCTCACTTTGTCGCCAAGATCCTGTATTGCAAATTTCAAACTTAAAACATCCATAGAAAAACAGTAGTCAGTGATCATATGGAATTCTTCTTCTCCTCCTTCATCCTCAAAGGCATTAACACTATGATGATCGGGTGTGGAATAAGGTTTAGGTTTATGGGATCTTTGGGTCGAGGATTCGGCCTTCCTATTACGGTTGTCATATGAGCTTGGAGGTTTGCTCCTCTTCTACATCTCCTTATCTTCTTCGAGCCTTATGAACCTTATTGCTTTATTTCTTACTTCGTCCATTCTTTTGAATGGATTCATTACGAGGTCTTCGTAGAAAGGTGAGTCTTTCTTTAGGCCAATTTTGAAGGCTTCCACGGAAGTTGTCATGTCGATGTTGGGGATACTCAGAGCTTCCCTGCCAAACCCATTCACAAAATCCCTGAGGGATTCCTTAGGATCCTAAACCACCCGATAGAGATCACTCGTGATCTTTTCGAATGTTCTGCTACAAGAAAGTTGGTTGTTAAAAATATTAACTAAGTGTGCAAACGAATTAATAGAGTAAAGAGGAACATTTAGTATCCATTTCAAGGTTGATCTTGTGAGGGTGGAACTAAAACCCTTGCATAGACAAGCTTCCTTCAAGTATGTGGGAATGGGGAGGATTTCCATTTTTTCCCTATATTGTACTACATGTTCGTCAGGATCCATGGTCCCATCATAAGGCTTCATGCTAGGAGTTTCAAAGTGCTTTGGGACCTCGGTGTCAGCGACTGCAGGAGAGAATCTCGATATCATATGGGTTGTTGGGGAGACTTCCGGTATAGGTTGGACTATTCCAGGTACACTTGAGATCATCTGTCGTAGCCGTTGAAGTTCTTTGGCCATGAGCGGGCTCATTCCTGCATCGACATCTATAGAGTTAGTAGTGAAGATATTATTATTGACGAAGTTGCCAGGATCCTTGTTATTGGGAATGACAAAGGTTTTGTTGGGATCCTAGGTTGTATGGGCTTGCTCTCTTAGAGTTGCGCCCCAAGTGGGAACATAGGTTGGTATCGAGGATCCTATGTTACGGCTGTTCACTGAGGATCCCGTATTGTCAAAGTTTAGAATCTTGGGCTGGAAGATCGAGGGTGTTGCTTCTTGAGACTTGTGGGTCTCTGCCCTCATTCTCTCCACTTACTTGAGTATTGTCCTATTATCCTCCTGCTGTTTAGTGACTTGTCGTTCCATTCTTTTCATCATTGCGAGGTTTTCATTATTGGAAATCAGCACAGGAGGATCCTGAAATCCTAAGGTAGCGAACAGTGAAGTGTTTTTCTTTGGTGCCTCAGAGGCTTTCTTGGGAGCTTCCCATGGGGTGGAGGAAGGTTTTTAGAGTAAAAGGAAGGAATGGAGGAAGAGGAGGTCTATTGGGTAGACATGATTCCCGAATGATTATGAACACCACAAACCCACAATGGGTACCAAATTGTTTTGGTCAAAAATCGACTAAGTAGAATTCAACCAAATTGTATGAGAGGTTGTGATGTTCGTGGTAAATCAAGTATCAAATGATGATCAAAGTGACACGAGTCAATTAAAAGGAAATCCCTTGATCCTTTATAGGATCTCCGGCATAAAACCTTGGGTGTTGATAATAATCACATGCCTTGATGTTTTTATTGATATAAAATGTCAATTTATAGAGATGAATGTGTAAATGTAAGTATAAGTATCGTAGATGAGCTAAATGTGTTTGTAGTGTGCTAGTTACATCTGTCATTTATAGTCTAATGATGATAACAAGAAGTTCGATAATTTCAGGATCCTCTGGAATCAGCATATGAACATTATTTGACTTGGTATTCCGGGTCTTTTGCCTGGTTGAGATGACTCTCTGTTGAGAAAGGGTCTTGTGTTGACTCGTTCTACACATGTGACAAAAATAAAAAGAATATAGTCGTTACAAGTGTTAGAAACATTAGTGGTAATAGTCAGGATCCTGGGATATGTTTAAGGATCCTAAGGTTTCCGAAGTATTTGAGGATCATGACTATGATTCAAGGATCCTGCCCCTAATAATAACTGTATCAATCTTCGCCGGGTCGAACAAAATCTCATTCAGCTTAATGAGGTTTCCCAAGAACTGGACCTCCCTTAACCAAAACTCACTCTTCAAGAACTTATCATAAATCCTCTCCATCCTCAAAACTCCCAGCATCTCTCGATGGTTCTCCTCATGTTGCTCCATGGTCTTGGAATAGACGAGGATAACATCAATAAAAACAATGACTGAAAGATCGAGCATCGGCCTGCATACCAGTTTCATCAAATCTATAAACGACGCCAGTGCATTAGTGAGTCCAAACGGAATCACCACGAATTCGTAATGACCATAACAAGTTTGGAACGTTGTCTTCTCCACGTCCTCATCTCTGACTCTCATCCTACAATACCATGACCTCAAATTGATATTAGAGAACCAATATGCACCCTACAGCCAATCAAAGAGATCATCAATCTGTGGAACTGGGTAACGGTTCTTGACTGTCAATTTGTTCAGCTCCTAATAACCAATGCACATCCGGTGTGAACCATCCTTCTTCTTTATAAACAAAATCGGTGCTCCCCAAAGCGAGTTACTATGTATAATAAACTGCTTGCCAACAGCTCCTAAAGTTGATAGGACAACTCCTACATCTCTGGTGGTGCGAGGCGACATGGTGCCTTGGAAAATCGTGTTGCACCGGGAATCAGATCGATCTTGAACTTCGCGTGGCTTGCGGGAGCCATGCCGGGTAAATCCTCCCGGAATACATCTGGAAACTCCCTAACTACAGGCACATCCAAAACTAAAACTCCTCCTACAACCCGAGTGTCAATCATATAAGCGAGATAACCCGAACATCCATGTTGAAGATTTGTCGAGCTCTTGTAGCTGAACAAAAAGTCGAACCAACCCTGGTACCCTCGCCATAAATAATCAGTTCCCTCCCACTTGGGGCTCGAACTACTACCCGCTGACACTCACAGTCAATCATGGCACCAAGTCTGCTCTACCAGTCCATCCTCACTATCACGAACACATCCATCATAAGGATAGGGATCAAATCGATTGGGTAAGACACCCCGAATATCACCAAGGTACAATCCCGAAAAATGATAAATGTATAAACCTCGTGTTCATTGGTGATGGAAACTCACAACATATGTTGGATTAGTTGTCTAAGCCCATAACTATAATTGGTATGTACTTGACCCGATAGTAGCATGGTCCTTTTGGGTTGCCTTCACCGAAGCAATTTGATAGGATGGATATTTGAGAAAGAGGTTATTTGTGATTTATTAATATATTATATGAATAATATATTAATTCAGAAATCATATTATTTAATTAGTATTGATCAAGAATTAATTTGGAATTAATTTAGTGGTCAAAAGAGACTGATTAAATTTACAGGGACTGATTAAGTAAATCAGTAATATTTATAGTTTGGGCTAATGATCCATGTTGATTCGGGATGGGTTAAATTTATGTGAGAGTCCATGAAGAGTTAGTCCAAAGGGCCTATCATATGGATCATTGGAATACCTAAAGGCTTAGGTAAATTTCGATTTTATGTATGAAACCCTAAGGATTCCACATTATAAATTGAACCCTTGCACTCCCAAAATCGGCACTTGTACTCCAAGGTGGAACCCTAGCCGTTTTTGGTGGCTCCTAACCTCACTCTCATTATCCTCCATTTTCTTTTGGTGTTTGTAACTTATTAGAGGTATCACACTTCAGGTACTAAGATCTTGAAAGGCCAAGGATTACAAGCTACAACAAAGAGGTATTCATCTAATTAGTTTTTTTCTGTTGTATATGTCCAATTGCATGCTAGCTAGGGTATATGCTTTGGATAAAAATGAAATTGCATGTATAAATTGAGAAAACTTAGATCCAAAGCATTTAGGGTTGTATGTGCACCATAGGATTGTTATAGTGACTTGTCGTTCCAGTCTTTTCATCATTGCGAGGTTTTCATTATTGGAAATCAGCATAGGAGGATCCTGAAATCCTAAGGTAGCGAACAGAGAAGTGTTTTTCTTTTGTGCCACAGAGGATTTCTTGGGAGCTTCCCATGGGGTGGAGGAACGTTTTTAGCGGAAATGGAAGGAATAGAGGAAGAGGAGGTCGATTGGGTAGACATGATTCCCGAATGATTATGAACACCACAACCCCACAGTGGATACCAAATTGTTTTGGTCAAAAATCGACTAAGTAGAATTCAACCAGATTGTATGAGAGTTTGTGATGTTCGTGGTAAATCAAGTATCAAATGATGATCAAAGGTATACGAGTCAATTAAAAGGAAATCCCTTGATCCTTTATAGGATCTCC
Organism: Lactuca virosa; assembly: GCF_052849685.1. Lineage (NCBI taxonomy): Eukaryota > Viridiplantae > Streptophyta > Magnoliopsida > Asterales > Asteraceae > Lactuca > Lactuca virosa. The sequence goes on along the minus strand of NC_136430.1, from coordinate 316,508,166 downwards.
GACATAAAACCTTAGGAGTTGATAATAATCACATGCCTTGATGTTTTTATTGATATAAAATGTCAATTTACAGAGATAAATGTGTAAATGTAAGTACAAGTATCGTAGATGAGCTAAATGTGTCTGTAGTGTGCTAGTTACATCTGTCATTTATAGTCTAATGTTGATAACAAGAAGTTCGATAATTTCAGGATCCTCTAGAATCTGCATATGAACATTATTTGACTTTGTATTCCGGGTCTTTTGCCTGGTTGAGATGACTCTCGGTTGAGAATAGGTCTTGTGTTGACTCGTTCTACACATATGACAAACATAAAAAGAATATAGTCGTTACAAATGTTAGAAACATTAGTGGTAATAGTCAGGATCCTAGGATATGTTTAAGGATCCTGAGGTTTCAGAAGTATTTGAGGATCCTGACTTTGGTTCAAGGATCCTGCCCCTAACAATAACTGTATCAATCTTGGCCGGGTCGAACAAAATTTCATTCAGGTTAATGAGGTTTCCCAAGAACTGGACCTCCCTTAACCAAAACTCACTCTTCAAGAACTTATCATAAAGCCTCTCCCTCCTCAAAACTCCCAGCAACTCTCAAAGGTTCTCCTCATGTTGCTCCATGGTCTTGGAATAGACGAGGATATCATCAATAAAGAATGAGCGAACTATCGAGCATCAGCCTGCATACCTGTTTCATCAAATCTATAAATGACGCCAGTGCATTGGTGAGTCGAAACGGAATCACCACGAACTCGTAATGACCATAACAAGTTTGGAACATTGTCTTCTCCACGTCCTCGTCTCTGACTCTCATCTTATGATACCATGACCTCAAATTGATATTATAGAACCAATATGAACCCTACAGCCGATCAAAGAGATCATCAATCTGTGGAACTGGGTAACGGTTCTTGACTGTCAATTTGTTCAGCTCCTAGTAATCAATGCACATCCGGTGTGAACCTTCCTTCTTCTTTATAAACAAAATCGGTGCTCCCCAAGGCGAGCTACTATGTCTAATAAACTGCTTGCCAACAGCTCCTAAAGTTGATAGGACAACTCCTACATCTCTGGTGGTGCGAGGCGACATGGTGCCTTGGCAAATCATGTTGCACTGGGAATCAGATCGATCTTGAACTTCGTCTGGCTTGCGGGAGGCATGCAGGGTAAATCCTCCGGGAATACATCTGGAAACTCCCTGACTACAGGCACATCCAAAACTAAAACTCCTCCTACAACCTGAGTGTCAATCATATAAGCGAGATAACCCGAACATCCGTGCTGAAGATTTTTCGAGCCCTAGTAGCTGAACAAAAAGTCGAACCAACCCTGATACCCTCACCATAAATAATCAGTTCTCTCCCACTTGGGGTTCGAACTACTACCTGTTGGATTAGTGTCTAAGACCGTAACTATATTTGGTAAGTACTTGACCCGGTTGTGCATGGTCCTTTTGAGTTGCCTTCACCATAGCAACTTGACAGGGTGATTTATAAAGAGAGAAGAGATATTGTTATATTAATATATTATGAGAATAATATATTAAAGGAATAATAATATTATTTGATTAATGTTAGTCATAAATTAATTAGGAATTAATTTGGTGACTAAAAGAGGTTAATTGAATAAAGGGGCTTAAACTGTCAAATGTGTGATAGTTGTGTTTTTAGGCTATGAATCCTTATGGATATTAGGTTGGCCGAATTTTAGGGTTAGGATATCTTAAATTCGTCCAAGCCTCATATCTAGAAGGATCATTGGATTGCTTAGGGCCTAAGTTATTCAATTAGGGTTAAGGATGTAACCCTAGTAGCTCATAGTATAAAGAGACCCTATGGGTGAGGGAAATCGGCCACCTTGTTGCATTGGTAACCCAAGAGCCGATTTTCTCACCTCTCCTCTCTCTCCAAATCATCCTCTTGCTAGTTGGTGTTTGTAAGCCATTAGAGGAGTGACAATTGTGACTCTAAGCTCCAAGAACAAGAAGATTCAAGCAAGCAACTTAAGGTATTCTTCTAGATCTGATTTCATATGTTATGATTCAATTGTTTACACTAGATCTAGCATTATAAGCCTTGGAAACATTGCATGTTCAATTAGAGAAACCTAGATCCAAGCATTAGGGTTTGCATGTGCACATAGGAAAGTTCTTATGGCTCAAACCCATCAGTGGTATCAGAGCTTAGATTGATTTCTATTGAATTGATGCTTTAATTGATTGTTTTTACATGAAAAAATCGTTTTTTTTGTGCTCCTGACTGATGAACTCGGCGAGTCCCATTGTGGACTCGGCGAGTAGCACAAACTCGGCGAGTTCATAATGGAACTCGGCGAGTTCAAGCGTCAGTTAGAGTTGATTTCGGGATTTCCTGCTGTTTTGCTTGAGGATACTTGCCTTAATTGTTTTGGGTCATTAAAATCCGAATTTTATCATATATTTGAGTATATCTTTGACCAAACAAAAGATAATTACCATTTGATTGAATAATAATTTCCTTATATGATAATAATTGATTATTTGAATTAAATTGGTAAATTGTCTTGCAAGTAATATTGACTAGGTCAAATTTAGATAATCATTAAATTAATTAGTTGATTTATATTATTTGATATTTGATCCTTTATGTTTTGAAAAGTTCAAAAACTTGTCCTCAAGTTTTGAAATTTCAGTTTTGTGATTAAAAGTTTAATTTGAACTAATTAAATTTCAAACCTTAGAATTTTACAAGTTTTAAAATTCAACCCTATACTTATAATATTATAAGATTAATATATATATATATATATATATATATATATATATATATATATATATATATATATATATATATATATATAACTTAAATGCTAGTCTTACCGTTAGTAGGCCTCATTCACGAAGACAATCTATAAGGGGGGTATAAGGTTATGGCCTATAAAATGGGCGTTTAATGGGTGTCCATTCTCACCCACCGCTTCCTTGATTGGTGGAGGGTCGTTAGCCGGGCAAACCTTTACTCATTAAAAGTATAATGAATCTATATTAAGTAACTAAATGTTTTTAGAAAATTCTCAATCTTAGTTACTTTAGGCAAAAGTGAATTGATGCAATTCCATGAAATTACACTTTGTACCATTGCTAAGACGTTAATGGAGAGCGTGTGGCTAACCGGAACATTAATTGGGTTCTAAGCAAAGGTGGCAAAGGTTGACTCATTGTTTTTTATAGTTCGATGGAGCGTGTGTGGTTAACCAGCACATCGAATAGGTAACTGTAACAATGAGGGCACCATGTACATTTGCATGGTTATTCACACCCACTCTGTGAACCTCGGCATCCCAGTCACAAACTAGAGGGGCATATCGAGATTTAAACATGCCATTGAAAAGTTCAATGTATCTCAAAAGATCTAGGAGTTTTTCAATACATTTAAAACCTAATTTCTTTTTCGTTTTTCATGGTGGAGAATTAGTGAATCGACATTCACTTGCCTTCAAATTATTTACTTATTAGATTACGGCATCCCTCTTCTAATTTGTGAATAATGTTGTTGGTTCCTAGCCCTAATTTTTCATTTGGGTGATTAATTTGGGAAATTCATTTCTAATCAACTTTTTTCTTTTTCCATTTCAGATGTCGAACGCAAACAACAACGCTTCTGTGTCAAACTCCGCTGGTTCATTCTCACTCATGAACTTGCGTGGGAAAGTGATCTTTGATGGGACCAACTTTAGTAATTGGATCCGCAACATTCGTATGGTCACTCGCTACGAGGACAAAGAGTATGTCCTCGACGAGAAACTTAAGGAGATTGATATCGAAACTGCTACTGCTGATGAGATCGCTGCCTACGAGGCCCACGAGCGCGATGCCACGAAAGTCCATTGCATCATGCTCGCGACTATGACTGCTGAACTTCAAAAGTCCTATGAGGACAAGTACCCCTATGAGATGCATCAGGATCTGCTAGAACACTACCACCAGAGCGCCAGGCAAGAGAGGTATGAGATCATCACTTCGATGATCACTACCAAAATGGGTAATGGAGAGTCCCTTACTGCCCATCTGCAAAAGATGCAGAGATATGTTGATCGCCTGCTGAAGTTAAATGGGAACTTCGATGAAGAGCTAGCAATCGACATTATCCTTCACTCATTGCCTTCCTGCTATATCTAGTTCCGCATGACCTACCATATGAATAAGGAAGAGGTCTCCTTGAGCAAGCTTCAGGGCTTGTTGAGGACTTCTGAGAGCAACCTCAAGGATAAATCTGTTGCATCACCTCCCACTCCAGTTGCTGCCCCCGTCTTGGCAATAGGGCAAGGGAAGGGTAAGAAGAGGAAGGCCTCCTCAAGGGGCCACCACAAGGGAAAGTCTCAAGATGGCACCTCTTCTAGTGGAACCAAATTTGGTTCTGCTAAACCCAACTCAAACCCCAAGGAGGCAGAGTGCCACCACTGCCACAAGATAGGGCATTGGAAGAGAAGCTGCCCAGAATATCTGCAGGCCATCAAGGATGGAAAGATCAAGCCATCTTTCGCATGTATTTACACAATTAAATCTAATAGTTTATCACATGCTACTTCTTGGGTTCTTGATACAGGATGTGGTTTTCACATATGTTCTGATTTGCAGGGACTAAAAGGAAATAGGGATGTGGAGCGTGGAAGGATGAATCTGATCATGGGAAACAGAAGATCGTCGCATGTGACCACGATTGGAGTTTATTCTTTAGTGCTTAGTAATGATTTAGATTTAAATTTGAATAATTGTTGCTATTCGCCAGATATGGCTAGAAACATCATTTCATTTCATGGTTTATATAAACAAGGCTTTAGATATTCATTTGATAATTAAAAGGGTTCTATTTATGCTTATTTTAATAATGTTTTATATTTTGAAGCATTGCCTTGTAATGGAATATATGAAACTGTGATGGTTGTAGACAACTTAGGAAATGATGTATTGTGTGTGGATTCTTCCAATAGTATGGATAGAGCATGCTTGTGGCATTGTCGTCTTGGACATGTCAACAAGAAACGCATAACCCAACTCCAAAAGGATGGAGTGTTGGAGTCATTCGACCTTAGGGACGATGACGTGTGCGAGTCTTGTTTACTTGGAAAGATGACCAAGTCACCCTTCACTGGCACTTGTGCGAGGGGTGAGGGTTTATTGGATCTCATACATACAGATGTATGTGGGCCTTTTAGATCTACCACAAGGGACGCGAATCGCTTCTATGTGACTTTTACAGATGATTATAGCAGATATGGGTATATCTACTTAATCAAGCACAAGTCAGAAACCTTTGAAAAGTTCAAAGAGTTTAAACAAGAAGTGGAGAATCAATTGGGCAGGAAAATCAAGATGCTTCGATCTGATCGAGGTGGAGAGTACCTAAGTCTTGAATTCCACGACTACCTCAAGGAATGTGGAATAGTTTCACAATTGACGCCACCTAGGACACCACAATTGAATGGTGTAGCTGAGAGGCGAAATCGAACCTTGCTAGACATGGTTCGTTCCATGATGAGTCGTGCTTCGCTACCTATCTCATTCTGGGGGTATGCCTTAGAGACTGCCGCCCATATACTTAACTTAGTACCTACGAAGAAGGTTGCCAAAACACCTCACAAGATGTGGACAGGGAAGGCTCCCTCGTTAGCACATATCAAGGTTTGGGGTTGCGAGGCTTTCGTAAGACGAGATACTCATGACAAGCTCGAATCTCGTAGTGCGCGGTGTATTTTCATCGGCTACCCACAAAAATCTTTTGGATATCTCTTCTACAGACCGAGTGACAATGTTGTCTTCGTTGCTAGGAGAGGGGTTTTCCTAGAGCGAGAACTCATAATCCAAGGAGACAGTGGGAGGCAGATCGATCTTGAAGAGCTTCAAGAGTCGAGCGATGAAGGAACCTCTAACACTGGCACTCAACCCGAGGAGGAAACTCCGATTGAACCGATTGACGAGTCCTTACCTCTTAGACGTTCTGAAAGAGTTAGTGTTCCACCCCAGTTGTATGGTTTTCATATTACTATGGAAGGGGATACGTTCATTAGTGATAGTACACTAGTGAATATGGACGAGCCTAACAGCTATAAGGAAGCCATGGCAGGCCCAGAGTCTGCGAAATGGAAAGAGGCTATGGACAGCGAGATTCAATCCATGTATGACAACCAAGTTTGGAATTTGGTTGACAATGTACCAGGTCGTAAGACGGTCGGGTGCAAGTGGATCTTCAAGAAGAAGACCGACGTGGATGGGAACGTGCACACTTATAAGGCGCGATTGGTTGCGAAGGGTTTCACTCAAACTCCTGGAGTTGACTACGACGAAACCTTCTCACCAGTTGCGAAGATTAATTCTATCAGGGTGATGTTGGCCATTGCTGCATTTCATGACTATGAAATATGGCAGATGGATGTCAAAACCGCTTTCCTTAATGGGAAGTTGGCTGACGATGTTTACATGGCTCAGCCAGAGGGTTTTGTCAATGCGAAGCATCCCAATAGAGTGTGTAAACTTGAGAAGTCTATTTATGGACTTAAGCAAGCGTCTCGTAGATGGAATCTTTGTTTCGACGAGAAGGTCAAAGAGTTTGGTTTTCTGCGAAGCGAAGATAAATCTTGTGTATATGTCAAAGCCAGTGGGAGTGTAGTAAACTTCCTCGTATTGTATGTCGATGACATACTACTCATAGGAAACGACATCCCGACACTGCAGGAGGTTAAGTCCTGGCTCAGGAAGTGCTTCGCTATGAAGGACCTCGGAGAGGCTTCCTATATTCTAGGAATAAGGATAGTGAGAGACAGAAGTAAGAGACTAATAGGACTTAGTCAAAATACTTACTTGGACAAGGTACTAAAACGTTTTAGTATGGAGAATTCAAAGAAAGGGGAGTTACCAATCCAGAGTAATGCCAAGTTGAGTAAGACTTAGAGTCTGAGTACTGAAGTTTAGATAACAGAGATGAGTCGAGTACCATACGCTTCCGCAGTTGGCTCAATCATGTATGCTATGACTTGTACTCGCCCTGATGTGGCCTTCGCTTTGAGCATGGTCATCAGATATCAAGGGAACCCTGGCAGAGCGCATTGGATCGCAGTCAAGAACATTCTTAAGTACCTTCGGAGGACCAAGGAATGGTTTCTAGTCCTCGGTGGGAGTGATGACTTAAAGGTGCGAGGGTACAGCTGTTCGATTAGTGTCTAAGCCCGTAACTATATTTGGTATGTACTTGACCCGGTTATACATGGTCCTTTTGGGTTGCCTTCACCAAAGCAACTTGACAAGGTAATTTGAGGAAAGAGAGAGGATATTATGGTTTATTAATATATTATAAGAATAATATATTAAAGGAGAAATCATATTTATTTAATTAGTATTAGTCATAAATTAATTAGGAATTAATTTGGTGACTAAAAGAGATTAATTAAATAAAGGGGTACAAACTGTCAAATGTCTGATAGTTGAGTTTTGGGTTGGGAAACCTAATGGACAAAGGGGGAACGAAATTATGATGAGGGATCATCATATTTTCGTCCAAGGGCCTTATTCCAGAAGGTTCCTTGGGCTACTTGGTGGCTAAGGTATCCATTAGGGTTTAGACTGAAACCCTAGCAGCCTGCACTATAAATAAGACCCCAAGGCTCCAATTTTCGGCCACTTGCTTCCAAGAGAAACCCTAGGGCCGAAAATTAGCATCCTCCCTCCTCTCTCAAAGTTGCCTTCTTGCTTGAGGTGTTTGTGATCCATTAGAGGAGTTACAATTGTGACTCTAAGCTCAAGAAAAGAAGAAAAGAAGATCTAAGCCAATCTTTGAAGAGGTAAACATCTAGATCTGATGTATTAAGTTAATTTTCGAATTATGTAAGCTAGATTAGGGTTTGCAAGTCTTGGATTCAATGCATGTACAATAGAGAAACCTAGATCCAAGCGTTAGGGTTTGTATGAGCATATAGGATTGTTCTTATGCATAAAACCCATCAGTGGTATCAGAGACTTGATTGGTTTCTGTTGTATGTGATGCTTTAACTGTTTGATTGCTGAAAATCATTTTTTATGCTAACTATTTGATGAACTCGACGAGTTCCATGAGGAACTCGACGAGTTGGATGAACTCAACGACTTCCAATGTGGACTCGACGAGTTTAGCTGTCAGACAGAGGATATTTCGGGATTTTGTTGCTGTTTTGTCAAGGGATTAATGCCTAAATCGTTTTTTGAAGATAAAATCCGAATTTTATTATATTTGAATGATTATCCCTGCCAAAACAAAAGATAATTTCAAATCTTTTGAATAATAGTTTCTTTATATGATAAATATGGATTATTTAAATTATTTGGTAATTATCTTGTGACTAAAATTGGATTAGGTCAAATATAGATAATCATAAAATAAATTTTTTAATTTATATTATTTTTTATTTGATCCCTTGTGTTTCGAAAAGTTTAAAACTTGTCCTCAAGTTTTGAAATTTAAATTTTATGATTAAAAGTTTAATTTTGAATGATTTAAATTTCAAATCCTTAGAATTTTACAAGTTTAAAATTCAACCCTATACTATTATATTATTACAAGATTAATTAATATATATGTATAAGAATAAGCTAGTCTTATCGCTAGTAGGCCTCATTCACGAAGCCAGTCTATAAGGTGGGTATAAGGTTGCTGCCTATAAAATGGCGCTTAATGGGTGTACATTCACACCCACCGCTTGCTTGACTGGTGGAGGGTCGTTAGCCGAATGGATAGGATAGGGCGCTTAATTCCTCATTATAAGTATAATGAATATTGCAAAGTAACTACAATTTTTTTTTCAAATTCCCATCTTAGTTACTTTAGGGTAAAATTTGAAAATGATGCTATTCCATGGAATTACACTTCGTACCCTTGTCAAACGTTAGTGGAGCGTGCGTGGCTAACCGGCACACTAATTTGGGATTGACATTGGTGGCGAAGGGTGGCTCGATGTTTATCATAGATCAATGGAGCGTGCGTGGCTAACCAGCACATTGATTAGGTGATAAAGATATTGAGTGCACCATGTTGATTCGCATGGTTATTCACAAACTTGTTTTGCGATCCTCGACATCCCAGTCGCAAATTGAAAGTGCATATCGAGATTTAAACATGCCATTGAAATGTTCAATGAAACTCAAAAGAAATCTAGGAATTTTCAAATACATTTAAAACTTAATCTCTTTTCGTTTTTCATGGTGAAAATTAGTGAATCGTCATTCACTTACCTTCAAATTATTTACTTTTAGATTATGGCATCCCTTTTCTAAGTTGTAAACAATGTTGTTGGATCCTAGCCCTAATTTCTCATTTGGGTGTTTAATTGGGGATTCATTTCTAATCAAACTTTGTTCCTTTCTATTTCAGATGTCAAACGCAAACGCAAACAACAACGCTTCTGGTTCATTCTCGCTAATGAACCAGTGTCAAAAGGTGACATTTGATGGGTCAAACTTCAACGAGTGGATGAGATACATTTGCATGATAACTCGCTACGAGGACAAAGAATATGTCCTCGATGAGAAGCTGGAAAAGATCAACCCAGAAGTTGCTACTCCTGAAGAGATGGTCGCCTTTGAGGCCCACGAGCGTGATGCGACGAAAGTTCATTGCATCATGCTGGCCACCATGAACCTCGAACTCCAAAAGTCCTATGAGGACATGTATCCATATGAGATGCACCAAGATTTGCTGGACAGGTACCACCAAAGCGCGAGGCAAGAGCGCTATGAGATCATCACCAACATGATCACCGCTAGGATGGGGAGTGGAGAATCCCTAACTGCTCATTTGCAAAGAATGCAAAGGTATGTTGATCGGCTTCTCAAACTTAATGTTAAGTTTGATGAGGATTTGGCTATCGACATCATCCTCCACTCCTTGCCTTCCTGCTACAACCAGTTCAGAATGACCTACCACATGAACAAGGAAGAGGTCACCCTAAGTAAACTTCAAGGGCTCCTGAGGACTGCTGAGAGCAACCTCAAGGACAAATCTATTGCATCATCCTCTACTGTAGCTGCTCCTGTGTTGGCAATTGGCCAAGGAAAAGGAAACAAAAGGAAGGCTCCTTCTAAGAGCCACCAAAAGGGTAAGACCCAAGATGGTTCCTCTTTTAGTGGAACCAAAGCAGGTTCTGTTAAACCCTCTTCTGACCCCAAGGAAGCAGGGTGCTTCTATTGCCACCAGAAGGGCCACTGGAAACGAAGCTGCCCTAAATATCTACAGGATATTAAGGATGGGAAGATAAAGCCCACCTTTGCAGGTATGTATTTAATTAAATCTAATAACTCATCACTTTCTACTTCATGGGTCCTTGATAATGGATGTGGTTACCACATTTGTTCTGATTTGCAGGGGCTAAGAGAAATTAGGGAAGTGGAGCATGGAAGGATAAACTTGATCATGGGAAACAAGAAGTCTTCACCAGTAACCAAGATCGGAGTTTATTCCTTAGTGTTGAGTAATGGGTTAGGACTAAATAATTGTTGCTATTCGCCAGATATGGCAAGGAACATCATTTCTTTTCATGGATTGTTTAGACAAGGTTTCAGATATTCGTTTGATAATAGTAATGGTTCTATTAATGCTTATTTGAATGGTGTCTTTTATTTCAATGCATTACCTTGTAATGGGATTTATGAATCTGTGTTAATTATAGATAATTTAGGAAATGATGTTTTGAATATTGATTCGTCCACAAGTTTGGACAAAGCATGCTTGTGGCATTGTCGCCTTGGCCATGTTAACAAGAAACGCATAGCCCAACTCCAAAAGGATGGAGTCTTGGAGTCATTCGACCTTAGGGACGATGACGCGTGTGAGTCTTGTTTACTTGGGAAGATGACCAAGTCACCCTTTACTGGCACATGTGAAAGGGGTGAGGGTGTATTGGATCTCATACATACTGATGTATGTGGACCCTTTAGATCCACCACAAGGGACGCTTGTCGCTTCTACGTGACTTTTACAGACGATTATAGCAGATATGGATATATCTACTTAATCAAGCAGAAGTCAGAAACCTTTAAAAAAATTCAAAGAGTTCAAGAATGAAGTGGAGAATCAGCTGGGCAGGAAAATCAAGATGCTTCGATCTGATCGAGGGGGAGAGTACCTAAGTCTTGAGTTCCACGACTATCTAAAAGAATGTGGAATAGTTTCGCAATTGACGCCTCCTAGAACGCCACAATTGAATGGTGTGGCTGAGAGACGTAATCGAACCTTGTTAGACATGGTTCGTTCTATGATGAGTCGTGTTTCGTTACCAATCTCATTCTGGGGGTATGCCTTAGAGACTGCCGCCCATATCCTTAACTTAGTTCCCACCAAGAAGGTTGCCAAAACACCTCACGAGATGTGGACAGGGAAAGCTCCCTCGTTAGCACATATTAAGGTTTGGGGTTGTGAAGCTTTCGTAAGACGAGAGACTCACGACAAGCTAGAACCTCGTAGTGATAAGTGTTATTTCATCGGCTATCCACAGAAGTCTTTTGGCTATCTCTTCTATAGACCAAGTGACAATGTTGCCTTTGTTGCTAGGAGAGGGGTTTTCAGAGAAAGAGAACTCATAAGTCAAGGCGACAGTGGGAGTCAGATTGACCTTGAAGAGCTTCAAGAGTCAGGAGATGAAGGAACCTCTGACACTGGCTTTCAACCTGAGGAGGAAACTCCTGTTGAACCAATTGACGAGTCCTTACCTCTTAGACGTTCGAGTAGAGTTATTGTTCCACCCCAGTTTTATGGTTTCCATATTACTACTGACGGGGATACGTTTATTAGTGATAGTACACTAATAAATCTGGACGAACCTAATAGCTACAAGGAAGCCATGGCAGGCCCAAAGTCTGCTAAATGGAAAGAGGCAATGGACAGCGAGATTCAGTCCATGTATGACAACCAAGTTTGGAATTTGGTTGATAATGTACCAGGTCGTAAGACAGTCGGGTACAAGTGGATCTTCAAGAAGAAGACAGACATGGATGGGAAAGTGCACACTTATAAAGCGCGATTGGTCACGAAGGGCTTTACTCAAACTCCTGGAGTTGACTATGATGAGACCTTCTCATCAGTTGCTAAAATAAAGTCTATTAGGGTAATGCTCGCAATAGCTGCATTTCATGATTATGAAATTTGGCAGATGGACGTAAAAACCGCTTTCCTAAATGGAAAGTTGGCTGAGGATGTTTACATGAATCAGCCAGAAGGTTTTGTCGATGCGAAGCCTCCCAATAGGGTGTGTAAGCTTGAGAAATCCATTTATGGATTGAAGCAAGCGTCTCGCAGATGGAATCTTTGTTTTGACGAGAAGGTCAAAGAGTTTGGCTTTCTGCGAAACGAAGATGAGTCATGTGTATATGTCAAGGCCAGTGGGAGTATAGTGAGCTTCCTCGTATTGTATGTCGATGACATACTGCTCATAGGAAACGACATCCCAACCTTGCAGGAGGTCAAGTCCTGGCTTGGGAAGTGTTTCGCTAATAAGGACCTAGGTGAGGCTTCGTATATTCTGGGAATAAGGATAGTGAGAGACAGAAATAAGAGACTGATAGGACTCAGTCAGGATACATACTTGGAAAAGGTACTGAAACGTTTTAGTATGGAAAATTCCAAGAAAGGGGAGTTACCAATCCAATGCAATACTAAACTGAGTAAGACTCAGAGCCCGAGTACAGAGGTAGAGATAGCTGATATGAGCCGAGTTCCTTACGCTTCCGCAGTTGGATCGATTATGTACGCTATGACCTGTACTCACCCTGATGTGGCCTTCGCTTTGAGCATGGTCAGCAGATATCAAGGGAACCTTGGTAGAGCGCATTGGATTGTTGTCAAGAATATTCTTAAGTACCTACGAAGGACCAAGGAATGGTTTCTAGTCCTCGGTGGGAGTGATGACTTAAGGGTGTGAGGGTACAGTGACGCTAGTTTTCAGACGGATCGGGATAATTACCGATCGCAGTCAGGCTGGGTCTTTACCCTGAACGGAGGAGCAGTGACTTGGAAAAGTTCCAAGCGAGAGACCGTAGCTGATTCAACGTGCGAATCAGATTACATTGCGGAAAGCGAGGCGTCAAAGGAGGCTATATGGTTGAAGAACTTCATTGGAGACCTTCGAGTTGTGCCATCCATAAAGGAGCCCATGGAAATTTTCTGTGATAATGAAGGAGCGGTTGCCTTGACCAAGGAACCAAGAGATCATGGCAGATCTCGACATATCGACAGGAAATACCATTTTATTAGACATCGGGTAGAAGAGGGACTCCTCGTTGTGAAGAGGGTATCGTCAGAAGATAACCCAGCAGATCCCCTTACGAAGGGACTGAGTAGGGTCAAGCATTTGAAGCACGCTAAGAGCATTGGGCTAAAGGACGATATTAGTTTAGATTAGATAGGTAGGAAACTTGTAATGGATAATTTTGTATTCAACATTTGATGATTAAATAAAGGTGTGTTATTTATAAGAAAGTTACTATCTTGTGTTGATTATTTATCTATTGTTTAAATTTTGCATGTTTTGACTTCCTGAATAATAAGATTATTCAAACGGTCCACAATCGCTCATATGTTGGAAGTACATATGAAAGAAGATTGTCATAAATTAGTTTGTAGATTGTCTAAAAGGTTTTAGACATAGCAAAGGTTTGCTACAAAGTTTATGAGTGCTTATGAAATATGTTTTGAGCATTGGAATAAACCCGCACTTGCTAGTATCACTTCATGAAAGTTATCACAAGTGATCGCAAGATGATAATATCATATAATCTTTAAACCTAGAGATATGGTTATTGTTTGCTAGTTGATTATGCATTGATGATGCGAAAAAGCATTAGTAACTTGATGTTATAAAACGCATTATTGTGTGTGACTTAGCTAGTAAATGATAAAAGTATATAAGTCGAAGTTTTTCTGTACCTTTTATTCTAAGAGAATAAAAGTGATATCTTGGCCACTCGATGATTTAGTTTGACTTATGTGTCGGGCCCGGTCAGAATGAAGTTGATGTGTTCAACTAAATTCTATGTCGAATAAATCAGAGATCGAGAAACAAAATGCTGGACAACAAGTATTGTCAGCATGATAACTGGAACAGAGGATTATATGATCCCTTATCTGAAGGACAGGATTTTGATCAGAGTTGACAGAAGCGTATAAGAGCTACGATTGCTAACCAGATTCTGAAGTCATATGTGAGATATAGTTACTAGACTTATCCAAGTGGGAGACTATTGGATTAGTGTCTAAGCCCGTAACTATATTTGGTATGTACTTGACCCGGTTATACATGGTCATTTTGGGTTGCCTTCACCAAAGCAACTTGACAAGGTAATTTGAGGAAAGAGAGAGGATATTATGGTTTATTAATATATTATAAGAATAATATATTAAAGGAGAAATCATATTTATTTAATTAGTATTAGTCATAAATTAATTAGGAATTAATTTGGTGACTAAAAGAGATTAATTAAATAAAGGGGTACAAACTGTCAAATGTCTGATAGTTGAGTTTTGGGTTGGGAAACCTAATGGACAAAGGGGGAACGAAATTATGATGAGGGATCATCATATTTTCGTCCAAGGGCCTTATTCCAGAAGGTTCCTTGGGCTACTTGGTGGCTAAGGTATCCATTAGGGTTTAGACTGAAACCCTAGCAGCCTGCACTATAAATAAGACCCCAAGGCTCCAATTTTCGGCCACTTGCTTCCAAGAGAAACCCTAGGGCCGAAAATTAGCATCCTCCCTCCTCTCTCAAAGTTACCTTCTTGCTTGAGGTGTTTGTGATCCATTAGAGGAGTTACAATTGTGACTCTAAGCTCAAGAAAAGAAGATCTAAGCCAATCTTTGAAGAGGTAAACATCTAGATCTGATGTATTAAGTTAATTTTTGAATTATGTATGCTAGATTAGGGTTTGCAAGTCTTGGATTCAATGCATGTACAATAGAGAAACCTAGATCCAAGCATTAGGGTTTGTATGAGCATATAGGATTGTTCTTATGCATAAAACCCATCAACAGCGACGCCAGCTTTCAGACCGACAGGAACAACTATCGTTCGCAGTTGGGCTGGGTCTTTACCCTCAATAGAGGAGCAGTAACTTGGAAGAGTTCCAAGCAGGAAACTGTAGCTGATTCAACGTGCGAATCAGAGTACATTACAGCAAGCGAAGCGTCAAAGGAGGCAATATGGTTGAAGAACTTCATTGGAGACCTTGGAGTTGTGCCAGCCATAAAGGAGACCATGGAGATTTTCTGTGATAATGAAGGAGCGGTTGCCTTGACCAAGGAACCAAGAGATCATGGTAGATCTCCACATATCGACAGAAAATATCATTTTATTCGACATCGGGTGGAAGAGGGACTCCTCGTAGTGAAGAGGGTATCGTCAGAAGATAACCCAGCAGATCCGCTTACGAAGGGACTGAGCAGGGTTAAGCATTTGCAGCACGCTAGGAGCATTGGGCTGAAGGACGATATTAGTTTATATTAGATAGTTTGGAAACATGTAATAGATAAGTTGTTATTAACATTTGATGATTAAATAAATGAGTATTATTTATTAGTAATGTTACTGTCTTATGTTAATCTTTTACCTATTGTTTCATTTTGCATGTTGTTGCGTCAAAAATATGGCTTATACTTTGCTTTTCTAAGCATTTATTGTTTTTATTATTTGGGCCAAAAATAATATAGGATTAATTGTAGCTTGGACCGAGCATTGGATTATTTGTATTTTGGGTTTGGCCTTAGGTCCATATATATATATATATATATATATATATATATATATATATATATATATATATATATATATATATATATATATATATATATATATATATAGGGTGAGGAGTGCATGTGAAGAAAGAACACTAGAGGAGCTTAAGTGTGTGTATTCTAAGGTGTTCTAGAGAGAGAAACTAGAGAGAAGAACAAGTGTGTGTTAGTGTGTGTGAATCTCATGTAAAGGATCATCATTCTATTCATTAATACATTGAGATTCATATTATTCTTCTTCTCCATCTCTTCTATTTGATCTGACATCATCCGTTTGATTGGGATTCCGCACCATCAAACGGATCTGATTGATACACAAGCAGATTAGGGACTTACAATTGGTATCAGAGCTTGGTTGTATCAATCAAATTTTGTAAGATCTGGAGCCGATTTGATCTTAATTTGGAAAGATTCTTGCGTTTTTGGATAGATCTCTGAAAATTAGGGGGGGTTTGTTCTTCGCGTTTTTCATAAAAACAAGTTTTTGATCGAGTTTTGGAGCAAAAATGGTGAAAAACGCCGTTTTTTTCGCGATATGCGGCTGTGTTTACGGTCCTTGAAGAGTTTACGGTCCGGAGTTTACGGCCGTAAACGTGTTTACCGTCGCCGGAGTTTACGGCCGGAAACGTGTTTACGGTCGTAAACGGTTTACGGTCGCCGGAGTTTGCGGCCTCGGCTCGGAATTCGGTAGCGGCTCGGTGAACAGCTTGAAGGACGGCTCGGTGAGCAGCATCCTCGCACCAGGTCTTCGCCTCGCACAGTAGCTTCGCACACGCGCCCCGTCCTCGCAAGCAGCAGCCTCGCATCAGCGCTTCAACAAAAAGGGAAACGGATTTGGGGGTTGTCGGGGATCGAACCCGGGACCTCTGGTTGATCAAACACGCGTCTTAACAACTCCTCTAAGCTCCTCCTTGGTTCATCACTTCCGATTTTAATTCAAATACATTGCCATTCACACCTACTTTCGCATTTTTGTCAAATTCAGCCCAAAATTCAATTTCTTTTATTTTAAAATTCCATTTTCATCTAAAAACTTTAGTTTTTAATTTTTGACTTTAATTTTTTGACTTTTTACTTAAAATTTTGACATTGACTTTAAAGTTTGACCTTTGACTTTAAACTTTGACTTTCTCGTTTGACTTTTAAATTTTCAAATTTAGCTTTTCGGTTTGACTTTTAAGTTTGACTTTTCAAGTTTGACTTTTGAGTTTGACTTTTTAAATTTGACTTTTGAGGTTGACTTTTGAGTTTTTAGTCAAAGGGCATATTTTTTAAAACAATGAGGTCTTCAAACGTTCCAGTCAATAAAGTTTCATGTACTCCATCTTGTGAAACTACGATTAAATTTCTTCAGGAACAAATTGATTTATTAAAAAGAGAAGTTGAGGACCTGAGATATGAAGGATATCAACTCAGGAAAGGACAGAAACCCCTTAAGGCCCAGTTAGAGACAAAAATAAAAGATTTTAAAAGAATTCAAACAGAATACAGTGAAAAATGTGAGCTTTATGATTATGTTAAGAGACAAAATGATGAGTTAATTACCGAGCTTGATACATTGAAAAGACAATTTGAAACTGCAAATTTTGATTTTAGAAAATTTGATGGATCAAGCGAGGTAGTTGCCAACATGATTGATCACTGCATGCAGTTCAAACGAAATCATTCAAAGGGTTTAGGATTTGATAGTGTACCTCCTCCTTATAATCATACATATCAGTATCAACCCTTATCCAAGGATGAGATTGCCAATGAACCGTTTATGGTTTATGGCAAGCCATCTGGTTTCGTTTCAGGCGGATTTATTAATTTTGAAAGTACTAACGTTTCTACTTCCCCTGTAGATCAATCCTTAGATCAGTCAAAGCACAAAGTTGAAGGATCTGCTTCTGATAACAAAACTGAGCCTGAACCTGATGTTTCTGTTTCCAATGAAAAACCTTCTGTTTCTGATATTAAAGTTGATGATACATCTTGTGATGCTTTTGATGCTTTTGCATCGGATCATGTTGAGTTAAATTTTTTTGACATATTTGATTATTTGTTTGAAAATACTGATGTTCCTGTTTCTAGCACATCTACTTTATGTGCAGGAAAAGTAGCAGAGGATGAGAACAAGGAGAACACCACTGAACAAACCAACATCTCCTTGAGCTCTGAATCTGTTGCTTCGAACTCAGCTGCTTCTGATCAACCTGCTGTTCAGAAATACAGGCCACCAATTCCAGTGAAACAGAGTACCTGTTGTGATTGTGCTTGTGGGAACAATAAGAGACAAGGCAAGGTTACGCCACAAGGGGCAGGAAGAAACAATTTCCCAGTGAAGAAAAGGACTTGTTTTCACTGTGGAACACCTGGACACATTGCCAGACATTGTCCAAATCGCGCATACGTTCCCTACTATGCACAAGGGTGGCAGAACGCGCCAAGAGGGAGATACTTCAAAAGAAATCCCTCAAGGTCACATTCAGACCATGGTGACTGGAACGCGCAGAAGGCCAAGAATCAAACCTACAAGGCCAAGAATCCGAATCCCAAGGGAAATAAGGGAATGCAGGCCAAGAAGCCAAATCCAAGAGATGCTCCCGTGAAGCCAAAATCAAAGTCATCTCAACGGCCGACATCAAGATCAAAAGCAAGTACTGAGCCACCCATCAGATCGAAAAAGAAATGGGTTAAACCCAACCACAAATGGGTTCCAAAGGCTCACTCTCCCAAATCAACTAATGACTCTAATATTTCTTCATCTTCTGTTTGTGATAAACAGGATATGTCATGGGAGAGAGTACCGTGCAAGGATGAAAAAGGTCAACCCAGTTTCAAAATGGACTGGGTTCCAAAGACCAAGTAATCCCGCTCTGTGTCGGAGCAGCTATGGAGGCATATCATCAGACTTCGGTTTGTTGGTAGTGGCTGCTCCAGGCACATGATAGGGGACATCTCTCAACTGTACAACATTCAGATCTTTGTTTGAGAGTATGTGTCCTTTGCGGGAAAGGAAGAAAGGAAGAGATCACAAACGGGGTTAGTGCTTAATGACATGAAGAATTTTCGGATCTGTTCTGAGATTACGCGTGCTGTTCTCAGACCTTCTGGCTGCAAATTCAATCGGTGACTTACGGTTTGAGTTTTCTTCTCTATACTCCTGAGTTTTTCTTAAGCTGATTCGCTTTAAAGACTAATTTTTTGTTTTAGGATAGTTTAAATTTGCGCATTTACTTTCGTTTCTCTCCTATGCACAAATTTAGGGGGAGAAATAAAAACAAAACAAAAATTAGAAAATTAATATTAAAAAAAATTTATTAGAAAATTAGAAAATCCAAAAATATGGTGTTAATGAAATGTGCTTGAGGGAGATGTTTTGGGAAGTGATATAATCATGTGATAACAGGCAATCTGAATCTGTGTAAGGGACTGAATCTGAATTGTCTAGGCTCTGTATTCGATGCGCTGGTAGGCACGAGAGATTAAAATGGACTTGACTAGGCTTGGTGAACTTAAGGAGTCTAGAGACTTGAAAAATCTTGACCTAGATAGATCCATTTAGCCTGACAATACGACGCTCAGATAGGTTGAGCAGGGAGATATACATGATAATCCACCGGTCACATTAAAGTTATCCGTATCTAGAACTGTGGTTTAACTCTTCCTCGATGTACGGACTTTGTCCTTAATTCTGGTATTGATGGGGTGACTGGTGAATTCCGATAAATTAGGTCTGTAGAAAATTGTTTTCTCTCTATCTATCTGTTAGTCATATGTTGCTTCCTTTGTGTGATCGAGAGATCCGACCTGGCCTGTAACATATGCAGCTCTATTTCTCTGCATCCTTTATCTATGCAATTCTTTCTATCTGTTAGCCACATATTGTCTCCTTTGCGTGACTCACAATCCGACCTGGTACACAGTATATGCACCATTCTACTTCTCAATCCCTCTAAAACTTCAGTTAGTCATATGTTTCACCCTCTACGTGATTGGAAGAGATCCGACCTGGGTGTATAGCATATGCATTCTAAATCTATCTTCTCTCTTAATAATTGTCTGCTCACCCGATGTAAGGAGTATTCTGGAAGTCCTTGATTATTGGGGTATGTCAGGAAGCGGGAAACATGTTCTAGTACATTTAAAATTGAACAATCACTAGGTTGTCTGTAGATCTCGCTGCTCAATTTAGGTGGACAACAATATCTTTGGTCGTCGTCAGCTGAATGGTCCTTAAGGAATATTATCTAGGAACTTAGGATCACATTGTCTTGTCACTTATAGTATGTCCTAATTTTGTCACAATCTCTCGTGTTTAAGTGGACCACAATACCGGCGATTGACCAGATCTATTCATGAAGGGAGAGGTACTGATAAACGGATAAAGGCTGTCTAAAAACTTTGATCCCAAATCACTCTTAAAGTTAGATATCATTTTTATTTTTTGTTAAATTTGCTCATAGTTTTCTTCTAATTTAAATATTAGGGGAGAATTAAAAATTTTAAAAACCAAACAAAAATCAGAAAATAAAAAATCCAAAAATAGTGTTATTTCTGTTTTATTTCTTTTTCAGAAAATATGAAAAATCCACAAATATTGTGTGCTAAGTTTTCTTTTAGTTTTGTTTTGTCTTGAAAAGTGATTTCAGGTGAAGATGAAACTCATGGAAGTTTGTGTCGAAGATTTCTGAGCCAAGGCTTCATCCGTGATCATCGAAGAATTCTCATTCGAAGGAGCAAGAAATGAAGATTATTCTTTCGACATCCAATCTTTCAACCCCAGAAGCAAGGTGAAGCTGCAATTGAAGATTATGTGACGGATTGCATTGAAGTCTCCTCAATCAGTCTGCTGCTATCTTGTACCTGCTGAAGTGATCCAGAAGATTTGTTCTCTCTGATGTTCTCTCTGAAGATTCTCAAGCTGAAAGCGCTATCTTTCAAGAATCAGTACATCAAGCCTCCTCACCCGACGTGCGTTCAATGAAGATTAACAAGAAAAGCCAGCTACTTTTTAGGGGAGCTTGTTGGGTCATTTAAGAAAAGAAAAGAAAGCTATAAACCAAGGGGGAGATTGTTGGGTCAAAAATATGGTTTATACTTTGCTTTTCTAAGCATTTATTGTTTTTATTATTTGGGCCAAAAATAGTATAGGTTTAATTGTAGCTTGCACCGAGCATTGGATTATTTGTATTTTGGGCTTGGCCTTAGGTCCATATATATATATATATATATATATATATATATATATATATATATATATATATATATATATATAGGGTGAGGAGTGCATGTGAAGGAAGAACACTAGAGGAGCTTAAGTGTGTGTATTCTAAGGTGTTCTAGAGAGAGAAACTAGAGAGAAGAACAAGTGTGTGTTAGTATGTGTGAATCTCATGTAAAGGATCATCATTCTATTCATTAATACATTGAGATTCATATTATTCTTCTTCTCCCTCTCTTCTATTTGATCTGATATCATCCGTTTGATTGGGATTCCGCACCATCAAACGGATCTGATTGATACACAAGCAGATTGGGGACTTACACATGTTTTGACTTCCTGGATAATTAAGTTATTTGATAATAATCAAATTATTCGAACAGTCCACAGTCGTTCATATGTTGGAAGTAGATATGAATGAAGACTGTCATGAATTGGTGTGTAGATTGTCAAAGTGTATTAGACATGGCAAAGGTTTGCTACAACGTTCATGAGTGCTTATGAACTTGATTTGAGCATTGGAATAAACCCACACTTGCTGGAATCACTTCATGGAATTTATCACGAGTGATCGCAAGATGGTAATATCATATGGTCTTAAAACCTAGATATATGGTTTATTGTTTGTTAATTGGTTATACATTGATAATGAGTAAACGCATCAGTAACTTGATGTTATAAAACGCATTGTTGTGTATGATTTGATTAATGGATAGTAAATGCATATAAGTCGAAGTTTATCTGTTCCTTTTATCCTAAGAGGGTAAAAGCGATATCAGGGCCCCTCGATGATTTGATTTGACTTATGTGTCGGGCCCGGTCAGGACTGAATTGATGTGTTCAATTAAGTTCTATGTCAAATGAATCTGAGATCGAGAAACCAATTGCTGGACAATAAGTATGACAATGTTCCATGTAATTGTCCGCACGATATCTAGAACAGAGGATTATACGATCCCTTATCTGAAGGACAGGTTACTGATAAGATCAGAGTTTGACAGCGTCTTTGAGAGCTACGATTGCTAATCGGATTAGACTTGCATTTATAGTTATTAGACTATATTTGGTAAGTACTTGACCCGGTTGTGCATGGTCCTTTTGGGTTGCCTTCACCATAGCAACTTGACAGGGTGATTTATAAAGAGAGAAGAGATATTGTTATATTAATATATTATGAGAATAATATATTAAAGGAATAATAATATTATTTGATTAATGTTAGTCATAAATTAATTAGGAATTAATTTGGTGACTAAAAGAGGTTAATTGAATAAAGGGGCTTAAACTGTCAAATGTGTGATAGTTGTGTTTTTGGGCTATGAATCCTTATGGATATTAGGTTGGCCGAATTTTAGGGTTAGGATATCTTAAATTCGTCCAAGCCTCATATCTAGAAGGATCATTAGATTGCTTAGGGCCTAAGTTATTCAATTAGGGTTAAGGATGTAACCCTAGTAGCTCATAGTATAAATAGACCCTATGGGTGAGGGAAATCGACCACCTTGTTGCATTGGTAATCCTAGAGCCGATTTTCTCACCTCTCCTCTCTCTCCAAATCATCCTCTTGCTAGTTGGTGTTTGTAAGCCATTAGAGGAGTGACAATTGTGACTCTAAGCTCCAAGAACAAGAAGATTCAAGCAAGCAACTTAAGGTATTCTTCTAGATCTGATTTCATATGTTATGATTCAATTGTTTACACTAGATCCAGAATTATGAGCCTTGGAAACATTGCATGTTCAATTAGAGAAACCTAGATCCAAGAATTAGGGTTTGCATGTGCACATAGGAAAGTTCTTATGGCTCAAACCCATCACTACATGCTGACACTCACAGTCAATCATGGCACCAAGTCTGCTCAACTAGTCCATCCTTACTATCACGCACACATCCATCATAGGGATAGGGATCAAATCGATTGGGTAAGACACCCCGAATATCACCAAGGTACAGTCCCGAAAAATGATAAATGTAGAAACCTCGTGTTCATTGGCGATGGAAACTCACAACATATGTTGGATTAGGTGTTTAAGCCCATAACTATAATTGGTAGGTACTTGACCCGATAGTAGCATGGTCCTTTGGGTTGCCTTCACCGAAGCAATTTGATAGGATGGATATTTGAGAAAGAGGTAATTTGTGATTTATTAATATATTATACGAATAATATATTAATTGAGAAATCATATTATTTAATTAGTATTGATCAAGAATTAACTTGGAACTAATTTAGTGGTCAAAAGAGACTAATTAAATTTACAGGGACTGATTAAGTAAATCGGTAATATTTACAGTTTGGGCTAATGATCCATGTTGATTAGGGATGGATCATTGGAATACCTAAAGGATTAGGTAAATTAGGGTTTTATGTATGAAACCCTAAGGATTCCACACTATAAATTGAAACCTTGCACTCCCAAAATCGGCACTTGTATTACAAGGTGGAACCCTAGCCGTTTTTGGTGCCTCCTAGCCTCACTCTCATTATCAACCATTTTCTTTTGGTGTTTGTAACTTATTAGAGCTATCACACTTCAAGTACTAAGCTCTTGAAAGGTCAAGTATTACAAGCTACAAAAAAGAGGTATTCATCTAACTAGTTTTTTTATGTTGTATATCTCCAATTGCATGCTAGCTAGGGTATATGCTTTGGATAAAAATGAAATTGCATGTATAACTTGAGAAAACTTAGATCCAAAGCATTTAGGTTTGTATGAAATTGCATCTATAAGGGGTGTTTAAGGAAGCGGCCTGTAAAATAACTGCCATTGGGTATACACTCTTACCCACCGCATTCTTGACTAGTGGAGGGTCGTTAGCCGAACGGGTTTGATAGGACATTTAAATCCTCATTAAAAGTATAATGAAATATAAAGTAACTAAACCTTTTATAAATTCCCAATCTTAGTTACTTTAGGAGAAATGTGAAATTGATGCTAACCCATGAAATTGCACATTGCACCTTATTGGTCGTTAGTGGAGCGTGTGTGGTTAACTGGCACGCTAATATGGGACTAATGAAGGATGGCAATGGGTTTCTCGTAAATTATCTTTGATCAATGGAGCGTGTGTGGTTAACCGGCACATTGATTAGGTGATAAATGACTTCGAGAGTACCATGCTAATTTGCATGGTTATTCGCACCTTGTTTGTGATCCTCGGTATCCCACTCACAAACTTGAAGGGTATAATAGAGATTAAAACATGTCATTGAAAAGTTCAATGAATCTCAAAAGATCTAGGTTTAAAATTTCATTTTCATGGTGGAATTGGTAAATCGTCATTTACCTACCAACAAATAGTTTACAATTGGATTATGGCATCCCTCTTCCGAATTGTGAATTATTGTGTTGGGTCCTAGCCTTAATATTTGATTTAGGTGCTATATTAAGGATGGAATCAACTAACTTGAATTTATCCTTTTGAAGATGTCTAGTTTTTACAATTGTGGTCTTCTTTATCCTTTTGGAAAAAGTTTTCCATTCGAAGATGATATTCCACTTGACGATCGAGGTGAAAGATCAATCCCTTCTTCGTGCTTTGGTGGAACTTCTCTTCCTCCACCTCCTCCAATTATTCTCCCTGACCCATGTGTTTGTCGACTTGAAAAGTTCAAGGTCACTCAAGCCCTATTGGCAAGCAAACACCAAGATGGAATGTCTGTATGTGCTCACGTCTTAGAGATGAAGTTGCATATTGACAGGCTAGGAATGTTGGGTGTCCTTTTCCTGAGGAAGTTGGTCGTTGATTTGGTTCTTCGGTCACTTCCCGAGTCATATAGTCAGCTTGTTGAAGATTACTATATGACAGATCACGATGTGACCCTTATCGATCTTACCTATTTGCTAATTGCTTTTGAATCATATATGATTTGGCGCACTGGTAAAGCAAATTTGATTGGAAGATCTACTTCCCAAGCTGCCATGGACATAGGCAATGACATAGATAGTCCAGAAATAATCCCTTCTCCTCTGGGAAGGGAATTAGCCATTGTCAAAAGATTTGACCATAAGGGAAAATCCAGTTCTGAGATAGTTCCATGTACGAATGCCAAAGAGTCCACTTCTTTCTACTGCCATTTGAAGGAACATTAGAAGCGAAGCTGCCCTGACTACCTGAGAGATCTAAGAGATGGTAGAATCAAATTGTATGGTTCTACTTTAGGTAAGTTCACTATCTAACTCTATTAAGTTCCTATTTATAGATTTTTAATACATGATGTGATAAGATTGCATTTTGATGTTTTGCAGAATCCAAAAGAAAGAAGGAAGCTTAGAAGAAGAAGTTAGCTGAGTCTGATCGTGAAGAGATGGATTTCATCGCATGGTTCAATGATCAGATTCTTGAAGCTACTACTTAGGAGTTATGATAGATTGCTTAGGAATATTTAGAAACATAGTTTTCATTTGAATTTTTATTTTAAGGACAAGTTTTTCTGCAATTTTATAAATAAAGGAAATTTTAATTTTATCTTTCCTTGCAATGGCATTTGTGAAAATTGTTGTTTGTATGTTTCTATTAATAGCAATGTTGAAAAAGGTTTGATTCTTAGTTATATCGATTGTGGTGGTGTTGTGGAGTAGAAATGTTCCTTAATCTTGCACATTTGAAATTGGTAAGTTTTGATGTTTTTGGATAAGACAAAGACCAACTAAGACCAATCATATGAAGTGTTATCTTGATAAGAATCCGCACCAACTCTTGAATATTTGTTTGTCAAGGAACGTTGCTTGATAGAGAATCTTATATGTCAAGAGGTCAGTGGGAGTCTTAATGATCTGGAATAGGTTCAATAACTAATCAAGAATAAACCTATTGTTTATCACTAACACACGACTTGAGGTTCGTAACCTATCGTGTTGACATATTCTTGTTTCTGTGCCCATTCCAGTTAGTTCGACTATGCATGTGAGTTCTATGAGTTCTCATTTGAATGCATAAGACAAAGCACCTTGATCAATGGAAAGTACATTAATCTGTAGGGGTAAGCTGCACAATAACTTGGAAGCAATGGTAGGACCCTTGTGCTACCAGATGGCAAGAAATTAAGATTGAAAAAGTTCAATCCATTTGAGTTTGGATTTGTCACAAACCTTGTCTTGTGATTATGGTTATGACAAATTCACATGGATAGGAACACATACACTATAAAATCTAAGTGGCAAAAGGTTTCTCTCCTTCATGAATATGATTGTGAGAAAATGCATTCACTAGTAGATTTTAGAGTTAGCAGATGTGATATTTGCATTCTAAAATTCGATAATACGTCATCCCTCTTCATAGTTCGAATTGTGAGAAATGGCAAATAGTCTGAAAATTCGGGACTTACTGTTGTAAGTTCTGAAATAGTTTAGACACATATATGAGCTATCTAAGGAAAGGTGTATGAGTTTGAGAAGCCTATATAAAGTTTTATCGAAGCATCTTGTATCAGAAATCTGAACTTTGGTAAGAAAGTCAATAAGTATTGATTTCTAGAAGTCCAGCTAATTTTTGGGTACATGTCAAGGCTAGTGGGAGCATAAGTGTTATGCTAGTAAGGACATAATTATTGTGCTAGTGGGAGCATAATCATTATGATAGGTGTTGCGAGTTAGCAATGCTATTTATAGGAAACAAAGTTTTGATTTGCAAAGTTGCAGAGTTTGAAAAGTTGTTTTGCTATAGTAAGGGAGAGGATGCTTATACTTTATTTCGAATCTAAAAGTTTAGATTGAAATATTAATCGAACTTA
This sequence comes from Lactuca virosa, assembly GCF_052849685.1. Lineage (NCBI taxonomy): Eukaryota > Viridiplantae > Streptophyta > Magnoliopsida > Asterales > Asteraceae > Lactuca > Lactuca virosa. Next base: position 316,481,451 of record NC_136430.1, on the reverse strand, counting down.
GTCATGAGCATATATGAATAGCAAGTTGAAATGTTTCAACGTTGGAAATTCCATATATGGAAATATTATAACGAGATATTGGTAAAGTATCATATCTTTATTATGAATCGTATCCCATGTGAGTCAATTATAGGATCAATTGCATATGTTATAATATTCGCATGTTCTGATTTTCTGAATGCTAGGGCATTAAGAGGGAAAAAGGACCAGAACTGGATATGACTAAAGTAATTAAACAGTTGTCAAGGACGATCAAAGGTTCGCTAATGATTGGTCGATTGTGGGTAGTTGGAAGTATAATAATGGATGGACCATATTGACATAATTATGAATAGATGAGATTCTATCAAGAATGAATTGTCATATGGCAAATATGGAAATGTTTCCATAATGGGAGTTGGATATTAAGAATCTATGTGTAGAAACTTTTATGCAAGAAGGATGTTCAAAGGAATGTACTTTGAATATGAGACTTCGTATCTATGGAATTGTCTTGTAACAATCTCCAATGGAATGTTTTGTAATTGGCAAAGTCTTTGTGACTTTGGTGCCAAGACATTACAAAATGATCATTGCATGATAGCTTAGAATCTAACACATTCTAATAGTGGAAGAATTTAGTATTCTTACACTTATGATAAGGATTTGGAATTGTGAAATGAGCATCATTAGAAATGTGTTTAATTGATCTATTTCACAAAGAAAGGAACATATATAAACATAGTGTGCATGCTGGGAGCATGGATAACTATTGTTTTAGTTCAAGTATTAAGTTGATTAGTCGAAACATTATATAATGAATAATGTGTAATCAATATGGTGATTAAATAATAAATGTTTTATTTATATTCAAAAGTTTTGAGACCATATTAGATTAGATTATTCTTGTGTTTCACTTTGCATGTTTTAACTTCCCGAATAATAAGATTATTCAAACATCTGCAGTCAATCATACTTTGGAAGTAAATAATGAGGTAAGGCTATCATGAATCCGACTGTATATTGTCTTAGTGTTAGGCATAGCACAAATTTGCTGCAGTGTTCAGGAGTACTCCTGTAATAAGATTTGAGTATTGGATTAAACCCACGCTCATCTGAATCACTTCATGGATTTTATCACGAGTGATTGTGAGACGATAATATCTTATATTCTTGAAGCAGAGACATATGAGTTGTAGTTTACAAGTCGGTTGCACATTGATGATACGTAAACGCACTAGTAACTTGGTGTTATAAAACGTATTTTTGTGTGTGATTTGATGAGTAAATTGAGCAAGCATATGAGTTTACGTTTATCCGTTCCATTTACCTAATGTGGGATAAAAGCGATATCTGTAGGCCCCTCGATGATTTAGTTATGACACCCTAAGCGCTTGGCCAAGCCTGGACTAAGTTGATGTGTTCAATTGTAGTCTGATTGTCAGTCTTCATAAGTCGGAAATCAGGAAACAACACATGGACAGAGAGAATGATTATAATCCATGTCTCAGTCCATACGATATCTTGTAGAATGGAGTAATATTTGATCTCTTATCTAAAGGACGCATTACTGATAAGATCAGAGTTCGACAGCAGCTTTTGAGAGCTACGATCGCTATCGGATTTTGAAATTACATTGGCAGTTATAGTTATTAGACTTATCCAAGTGGGAGACTGTTGGATTAGGTGTCTAAGCCCATAACTATAATTGGTATGTACTTGACCCGATAGTAGCATGGTCCTTTTGGGTTGCCTTCACCGAAGCAATTTGATAGGATGGATATTTGAGAAAGAGGTTATTTGTGATTTATTAATATATTATATGAATAATATATTAATTCAGAAATCATATTATTTAATTAGTATTGATCAATAATTAATTTGGAATTAATTTAGTGGTCAAAAGAGACTGATTAAATTTACAGGGACTGATTAAGTAAATCAGTAATATTTATAGTTTGGGCTAATGATCCATGTTGATTAGGGATGGGCTAAATTTATGTGAGAGTCCATGAAGAGTTAGTCCAAAGGGCCTATCATATGGATCATTGGAATACCTAAAGGCTTAGGTAAATTAGGGTTTTATGTATGAAACCCTAAGGATTCCACACTATAAATTGAACCCTTGCACTCCCAAAATCGGCACTTATACTCCAAGGTGGAACCTTAGCCGTTTTTGGTGCCTCCTAGCCTCACTCTCGTTATCCTCCATTTGCTTTTGGTGTTTGTAACTTATTAGAGGTATCACACTTAAGGTACTAAGCTCTTGAAAGGCCAAGGATTACAAGCTACAACAAAGAGGTATTCATCTAACTAGTTTTTCTATGTTGTATATCTCCAATTGCATGCTGGCTAGGGTATATGCTTTGGATAAAAATGAAATTGCATGTATAACTCGAGAAAACTTAGATCCAAAGCATTTAGGGTTGTATGTTCACCATAGGATTGTTATAGTGCTCAAAACCCATCAACATACACTCCAACTCTCTAAGAGACATATCAAAACTCCTACTAAAGGACTGAGACACAAAGGACTGACTCGCACCCGAATCAAAAAACACAAGAGTAGGAAATGAATTCACTAAGAAGGTACCTACCATAAATACAATCATAAGAACACAATAAAATAGCTTGATAGAATAATAAATTATAACAGACCAGTAATGAGGTCAGGTGCCACCCTGGCCTCCTCTACTGTGAGCTGAAAAGCATGATCCTTGGTCTTCGGGGCCTCAGCTCTCCTTATTTATCCATTCATTTGGCAAAATTCCAACTCCAAGTTGCTCCAAACCCCCTTTTAGACGATCTATTCATTTGGCACTTGATCCGTTCCTTTTTCAGATTGATTTAATGCCTTCTCAAATGATATATTCCTTTGTCACATGCTCCATGAACCCAAAGTGCACTATTGAGTTCTAAGTGCTCCATTGAACTCAAAGTGCTCCATCCAAGTGCTACACTTGATTCTAAGTGCTCCATATTAGATAAAAACTCATACCCCAACACATATGATCCTCCTTGCATCTAGATTATGGTAATTAGTCTTTTAGTTTGATAATTCTTATGTGAAGTGTTGAAATTAGGTTGAGGATTAAGAACCCTAATATTGATTTATCATACTAAGCTCAATAATTAAGATGTATTAAGATGATTGTAGTTATGTATAACCAAATTACATGCTTATGATGCAAATTTCATGGTTAAATTCTTAGTTTTGAGCATGAAACATGATAAACCCTAACCATGAAATTTGTGAAATAGTGACATAAGAGCATGTCTTAATGGATGATTACTTCATGGAATATAACAAAGTTGGTATGAGAATTTAGTTATGGAATATAACTATGTGTCACACACCCAAAACCGGAACGACAGAAACGTTCGGGGGCGGAGGACGTCATGTACAGTATCACAACAATTGCATAATAGTAATCAAAGTACAACAACCATTACATTGATAAAGTATAGTTTTACATTCATGTTCAAATCAATGTATACTTGACACCAAAATGTATAGCAAAAACTAAAAGACATGAGTCTATGAAGCTCCGTCTTCTCAAAACCTGTGGATACCAGTTTACTGATTTCTTGAGAATACAAGTAGTTTTGAAAAGAGTGTCAACAATTAAGTTGATGAGTTCATAAGCATGTTTGTAATTGAAATCTGTCATTTGTTCTTTGAAAATGTAAGTATGTTTTCCCAGAAAATCCTATATTTTCTGTTGTAATCGTGTTGTAGTCTTAATACCCTAAGACCAAAACATGTAAATTTTATTGTACTCTGAGTTAGTATAATGTTGTTTTAATTCACATAAAACCATGAAAAGTATGTTTGCTCTGCACTGGAATAGTATTTGGTATTTGTACTTGTATAAAAACTGTATAATTGTAAGTGCTTGGATTCACCAACTGTACTTGTAAAATACTGTATTATAGTTTTATTATTTAATAAAGCTATGTGAAGTTGTTTACTTATTCATACACTAATCGTATTGTTCAATACCAAATTGTGAGTTATCATAACCATGTTTGATGACCTAATATGGCATGAACACGACGTTCTTTAGGCGTCGCAATCGGTACGACATTTGTCACCCCAGGCCTGCCGGCCTAACTGTAGCGAACAGTTAAGGTGCGGGATTGTCAGTCCCGTATAGATCTATACACAAGTGTCACGCTCTCCCTCTAGGAGACTCTGGTTATAATTTCAGGACTTGGTTGTTACTTAGATAAGCACATGAAGTATGTCTCACAAATGCTATATTGACGGCTACGTGTAGAATAATGAAAATTCCTTTTTATGATAAATAACAGTATGTATATTTCATAAACTATATTTATTATATTTTATATCTTTGTTCAATGTAATGTATTCTGAACTTGGTAATATAGTGCATATGATCCATAAACTATACCTATTATAGTTTATATGTTCGTTTTCTGTATTGTATCTCAACTGTGTTAACTGATATGTAAGTTCCATAAACTATACCTATTATAGTTTATATGTATGTGTTCTACTGAAACGAGAACCTTTCTATTTTAATGATTTGGCAAATTTAAATTGTAAATTCCGTGATAAAGTTGTTCCGTGAAATTTAACATTTGAGTCCAAATGGTACTAAAATAGATGCAAAAATAATATTTTTGTTTAACAAGTTTAAATGATTTTATACTTATATAAATATAATATATTTATATAATTATGATTAAAAAAGGCAGTCGAATAAATAATTCTACCCCAAGTCCACAACCAAACAAGGAACAGGAAATAGAGCAAAATTATCAATTCTAAGCCTGTTGAACCTTATATATATATATATATATATATATATATATATATATATATATATATATATATATATATGTTTTTAATGACGACAACGATTGAATAAATATTGAAATCATTTAGATAATAACACTAAATTACTTGTGTTACACTTGTATTCCCCCCCCCCTAAAACAGTGAAAAATCGTGAAAACGTAGTGGTATGAACTCACCTTGTATGTAGCCGCGGTTAGTTAATATGATAGTAACGGTGACTTCGGGCTAGAACACGGGAAGTTAATCGTGTCCTAATTGTTTTAAACACATAATAATGTGTAAATATTATGATCTAACATAAATATGATTGTAATAATACTAGTTTATAAAAACTTACAATGATTTCTTAAGGAGAAGTGGTTGGAAGAATCAAACTCTGGGAAATGTTAGTCTTTAATCTTGGAAAGAAAAGAGGTTCGAATTTGAGAGAGAAATGAGGTGAAAATGTCTACTGGAAGTGTAAAATGAATCAAATTCATATTTTAAATCGGGAGTAACTATGAGGTGGTTAAGTAATAGCAAGTGGGGTTATCGCATTGGTTAGTGTGCTAAAGGGATAAAATGGGGTCTTCGGTCTACTGTTCAGCCGAGATCACCTTGATTTCGGTCAAGGTTTTCGGTCTGAAGTGATGTTTGCGGTTCGCAGGTTTGCGGTCTTGACCGAAATCCCGATTTCGGTCCGAGAGGGGTGGGGTCGTGCAAAGGTTCTCGGTTCCAAAGCTTGTTCTCGGTGGGTGGTTCTCGGTTTAGGCTAAGATTTCGGTCCTTGCATAGAATCACCAAAAAGGGTGATTTCGGTCTAAGTGTTTTAAATTCCAAATTTCTAAAACACAAATATAGAAAAAGTTATTTCCATTATTAAATCAATATTTAAGCCTTATATATTTGACAATTTGACTTTTATTTAGTATGTTTGACTTTTGACTTTTGTTGACTTGTACATTAAGTTATATATGCATAGTTTTCAATATATAAGTGTTTATAACTTATATATAAGTGTGATTATGGAAGTATGCAAATAAAATAACTTATATAAACATGCCCTTAAGGCATTTAAGCTCTTATTGTATTAATGCTATGATATGGATTTATTTGTATATGATTGTGGTTTAGACTTTTATTCGAATAAGTTTGACTTACATTGACTTGAAATAACGGGTTGTTACACTATGCAGAAGGAGTTTGTACCTTAGGTTAAAGTACTTGAATTATGGATTTGGAAGAAATAATGTTACTTAATTTATGTTTTAATGGGTTAAGATAAGTGTCAAGTAGGTTTAACACATAATATATAGTTGATATTTTTGGTGAGTTGGGATGATATGGCTTAGTATGTACTAAGCCACTCTTATGTAAGAGAAAAATTATGGTTTGAACTGTAAAGAGTTGAATTATAAAGAGCTGAAGAATGGTTTTGATATTAGATAAAGCTAAGGATAAAGGTTTGGGTGTTAGGACTTCTGATATTTTTGGTGAATTAGGATGATATGGCTTAATAAGTACTAATCCACTCTTATGTAAGAAAAAAATTATGGTTTGAATTGTAAAGAGCTGAAAAATTGTTGTGATATTGTAACATTAGATAAAGCCAAGGATAAAAGCTCGGGTGTTAGGACTTCGAACGATCAACTCGTGATAAGGTGATAAGGCGAGTAAAATACATTCCACCTTAAAAAAAATACCAAGAGTATATATGTTTGTAGTATTTTTTTTTTAATACCCTAAGCACCAACATTTTTTACTGTGCAAAGCAAATTTTTAAAAACTTGTTTTTTAATTTAATTGGTATGATGATCGGTTCTCGTTTCAACCGGTTAATTTCTATAATTTTCATCTTTTTTAATTATTTTTCTAAACGTACATAGATATTCACAAGTTTAAACATTAAAAATGCAAATAAATACAAAAATTGTAGATCAATCCAAACAAATTTTAAAAAAAAAAAAAAAAAAAAAAAAAAAGCATATAAGCATGAGCTTCATATCGATCCGCGTAAATAAAAAAAATATGATACGTAAACAAAATTTTGTTTTAATTGAATACAAATTTTTTGAAAATTTCATAACATTTATCTTGTGTTTTTATTTAAAAAAAACAATGTTTTTTTATGCAAAAATGATTAATTCTCATGTGTTTTTATATAATTTAATCAGTTCAACCGGGTTTTTCTAAAAACTGGCCGGTTCATTCCAATTCAAATATAGATATAAAATCGGTTTTAGTTAGAACCACTTCTTCTCCGGTTCCCGGTCCAACCGGTTTGACCGACTGGTTCAAATCGGTTATTAAAACATTGATGCAAAGTTATACCAGAATTTATGGGTTCTAGTCTCATTCGAGACATAGGTGATTATTTAGGAATATATTACTTTTGCTGTTGAAAAGAATACATTGATTAAAATATAAGCCGGCCTGCATCTTCATATATAAAATATATGCCACACTTCAGTAAAATCTAATTTAATCTTTCTTTCGGTGGTTTCATTTGGTTTCTTTTTGACTTGGCTTCTGTTTATATTAGAAGAGTCGAGTTGTTATTACAAATAACAAACACATTTCTTCAAAACCTCATAGATATCTGAATATTTTTTTATTTTCAAAATTTTGGAAATCGTCAAATCAAATGACCCATGATCTACCCTCTTCCGCGTGTGACAATGAGTTGGATCCCACTTGTTCCCAGAACTCTGAAGGTTTCTCCTTCACTTTGCTTCCTTGATCCTCCATATGGAGCTCGCAGCTGACTTTTTTAAACCACGTATAGTTGACATCTTTATGACCCTAACGTATATAAATACCTTGCCTCCCTGCAGACCTGCTATGCCTTCATCATCTCATACACTAACTAAAAACAGTAACATCGTTCATACACTTCTTTGATACGTAAATAATATCCAGCACTCTTCGGTAGTAATGGAGGTTTTTTCTTCTCTGAACAAAACACTTATCCTGCTGATTCTCCTGTTAGCCACCTTGGCGCGAGGCCAAGGCAATCGGGGTAGAGGTCAGGGCACCCGGGTTGGCTTCTACAGGGCCACATGCCCAAGGGTCGAATCAATAGTCCAATCAGCGGTTCAGTCTGCTGTCCAATCCAACCCCACTATTGCACCTGGTTTACTTCGGATGTTTTTCCATGACTGCTTCGTCAACGGCTGTGATGCATCTATACTAATTGAAGGCCCGTCAACTGAAAAGGCTTCCGGACCCAACTCCCTACTGAGAGGCTTTGAAGTTATTGATGCTGCAAAGACTCGGCTCGAAACTGCATGCCCTGGGGTGGTCTCTTGTGCTGATATTGTTGCCTTAGCAGCCCGTGATTCTGTAGTCCTGGTAATTATTAAATGTTCCACTAACAAGTAATATCCTGTCAAGTTGTTTGTTAAGATATTGTAGTTAAATGCAAAACTGTGGTCTTTATTCGTTTTTCCAATGTCTTTCAGACGGGTGGTCGTAGGTGGCAGGTGCCATTGGGGCGGAGAGATGGATTGGTTTCACAAGCATCGGATACTGCTAACTTGCCTGCGGCTACCGATCCTATTACTGTTCAAATTAGAAAGTTTGCTGATAAAGGTCTTAACACTCAAGATCTTGTAACTCTTGTTGGTAAGTGCAGCAAAATAATGTACAATATATATCTACTACAGAGCATGGAATAATGCATCACCATGCATGCATTAACTCATAAATCAATTAAAGATGTGTTTTTTTTTCTTTATGATCAGGAGGACACACAATTGGAACAACAGCTTGTCTGCTATTCAGCTATAGACTATACAACTTCAACAATACCAATGGACCTGACCCGGATATAAACCAAGCATTCCTACCACAGCTCCGGGCCCTATGCCCCAATGGCGGTGATGCGTTTAGGCGTGTGGCAATGGATACCGGCAGTGTTAATAGCTTTGGCAATTCCTTCTATGAAAACTTGAGGAATGGACGGGGAGTTATTGAATCCGATGCAAAGCTATGGAGTGACAGGAGGACTCAGAGGTATGTACAAGGGTTCTTGGGTGTTAGAGGCCAACCTGGATCGCGATTCAACGCTGAGTTTGGAAGAGCAATGGTGAAGATGGGTAATATTGAGGTGCAAACTGGGAGACAAGGACAAATTCGTAGGGTTTGTACGGCCACCAATTGGTAAAAATGTGGATTTAATGAGGTTCATAACGTGTTAATAGCATCAGTTTGCATTAGGCCAATTGAAATTTTATTGATTTGTTCAAACTGGAATAAGATAAAGGATTGAATTGTTTAATCGAGAATTTATATATGTATTATTTGATGATTTTCCTGATGACGAGTAAAAATATTCGAAATTTTCTTGGTCAAATGTCAACATGTGAGGTAATATTATTAGGTTTCTGTTTTCCAGTTAAATCTCATATTGATAGAGATCTGCACTCTGATCATCTATGCTAGGATATTTATTTGAAGTCTCCCTTCCTATTTCCTTCAAGTGCGATGAACAAAACTATATATGATACTTCCATAGGTCATTTAATCTTAACTGAATAAGCATCTCATGCCGGTCTAATGAATGAGTATTATTTTCCCATTTTGGCCAGAGAATGGATCAAACTATGCATAAAAAAAAAATACATCAATCTACATGTATAACATTCGTCCAAGATTTATTAGGAGGATGGGTCCACACTCCACACATTTATATAGGACCGGCCGAAATCACTAACGCCCTTGATGAAGATACCATCATATTGATATGAGATGAAAGAAACATGGAGTGCATGAACACCACCAAAAAACCAAAGGGTTTCTAACTCAACGGTATTAAGTGGTGTCCTTCTTTTTTAAAGTTGAGGGTTCAAATCTCGTTGTGGACATAAGTGGAATTAGATGTGACTTTAGGAATATATTTATATATTTATATTTGCCGGTTTGAAATAGATCTAAACCAATGTTTTAAACCGGCCGATCGAACCGGTTGGACTGGGAACCGGAGGAGAGAACGGTTCAACTATCACCGGTTTTATGTTGATTTCTGAACCGAATTGAACCGGTCGGTTTTTAGAAAAATCCGGTTGAACCGGTCAAAATAAACCGGTTGAACCAGTTAAAACGAATAAAAACACATGGAAAGCACCATTTGAATAAAAACTTTGGTGATTTTTTTCAAATCTATTTAGTTTTCTCTAAATAAAAACAGATGGTAAATGTTATAAAGTTTTTTTTGATGTGTTTGTATTCATCTAAAACTATATTTGTTTCGGTGTTATATTTATTTTCTTTTTGACGTATATGGATTGATGTAAAACACTAAAACTTATGATTATGTGTTATTTTAATGTATTTGGATTGATCTACAACTTATTTTTATGTATATTTCTAAAGTTTAAACTAGTAAACGTCAAATTCATGATTTATATATGTATGTATGTGTAAGAAAATAGGAAAAAATATGAAAATTATAGAAATCGGTTGACCCGGCGATCGAACGGGTTAAACCGGTTGAACTAAAAATCGGTCACCATACCTGTTCAACTAAAAAACCGGTTTTTAAAACATTGATCTAAACATTACACTATAAGAAACGCAAGCATTAGCGGCGACATGCATCACTGCTAAAAAGCAGGTTTGTCGCTGCTAAATCATTTAGCGGCGACCTGTCGTCACTAAAAAAGTCGCCGCCAATGCCTTCTAACGCTGCAAATGCTATGTCGCTGCTAATGCTTACAGTCGTCACTAAAGGAGCCACAGTTAAAATATTTTTCTTATTTTTTATTATTTAACATTAAAATTATAAAAAACACTATAACATCTATAAAAACTACTACGAAACTTAATTTTGCAGAAAAATATTTCGAAACATTAACGACACTTAATACTATATCTAATCCAAAATATTAATCCATAGACATCTGGTCCAAAATATTCATCCAAGCAGAGTGCAATATATCTAAAATACTAATTCAAACAAAACATTTCATAAATCCTAAAAAAGTAGCTACTCGTCCTCATTACTCCCCTCGTTTCCTTCGTTTTCATTTTGTGACGACAATTAAGGATAAGTGTGGGACGGAACCGATACCGACCAATATCGTTCACGATTTCCCGATTATCGAATTTGATCTAAAGTCAATCCGAGTACCGTACCGAATTAACGTTACCGGTACCGGTACCGGGAATGGTATCGATACTGACGGTACCGAATCCCGATTTCGTGATTTTGGAGTAACGAGTATCGTCCCATATTTTTAAATTCGATACGGTTCGTTACCGGTTCCGGTACGGTACCGATACGAGATCAGGATTTGGTACAAACTGCTCATCCCTAACGACAATGAGCAAAACCAGTCTTCCAGTACCGCACAACAGACCGGGTCTTTTAGCATTATTTGCAGCATTTCCAACTACAAAGAAAACAAAATATATTACCAACGTATCATAATAGCATTGCACTTTCCAAAAATTACCAAAATACAAAATACAATCATATCAAACTATAACCAACATATCATTATAGCATTCTAGTTTTCAAATACACATAAACATACCACACAATATTGCATATACATTATAGCATTGTACTTTTTCATTTTCCATTATAGCATTGTACTTTCCAAAAATTACCAAACTACAAAATACAAACATATCAAACTACAACCAAATTACATGATACACAATATTGCATATACATTATAACATTGTACTTTTTTTCATTTTTCCATTATAGCATTGTACTTTCCAAAAATTACCAAAATATCAAACCATAGCTAACATATCATTATAGAATTATACTTTCCAAATACACTTAAACATATATCATACACAATATTGCATATACATTATAACATTGTACTTTATTTTTCATTTTTCCATTATAGCTTTATACTTTCCAAAAAATTACCAACTACAAAATACCAACATATCAAACTATAATCAAACTACATGATACACAATATTACATATACATTATAACATTTTACTTTTTTCATTTTTCCATTATAGCATTGTACTTTCCAAAAATTATCAAAATACAAAATACCAACATATTAAACCATAACCAACATATCATTATAGCATTCTACTTTCCATTATAGCATTGTACTATATACTAAACAAACAATTACCAACATATCATTATAGCATCCTACTTTTTTTCGTTTTTCCATTATAGCATTATACTCTTCAACTTAAACTAACAATTACATGTGATTGTGGTGGTGGTTGTGTCATCGGTTGTTCCTAATCGTACATAGACACAACTGTTGAAGGTTTACACCCAATGTCTGATATCTCCACCTCGAAAACCCAATATTCTTTCAAGACAATTTTTTTATATTATTTGGTGTTAGACCGCTTGCTTCCGAAGAAGCTTAGGTTTGTTGATTGATCATTTGGAGTAGAACATTCTGTATTTTCAAAAAATGATAAACATCAAAAAATATGAGTAAATTACACTACTGGTGTAATTTTTCGACGAGGAAGTTGTGATGTTGATGATTTTCAATTGATTTTGAAGATGATGTTGCGATTTCAATCGGTTTTAAGAAGGAAGATAAAAAGGTAGATCGATCGAGAAGAATGTGTGAAGTTTTCGGCGAGGAAGCGTACCTTTGAAACCATTCTTCCCCTGCCTCTTGTTCACCTCTATGTGCATCTCCGGTGAGCTGTGACTCGTCAAAAAACCCCCAAATTGAGTGAGGGAGGTGGTGGTCGTTGGATATGAAACAATTGTGGCGTAGATGGAGCTTAAAGAAGAGATAAGGCAGAAGTAGATTCGCGAGAGTAGATATCGACAATAGTATAAGGATCTGATTTAGGTTTTTTTTTTAGTTTCTTCCATTAAAGAACTAGTAAAAGCACATAACTGAGAAACACCTAAATGGTTGGGTGGGGAAGTGGGTTGGGGTTTTAAGTGGGCCCATATCTAATTTTAATAAGTTATAAATAATAAATAATAAATAATTTATTTTAAAAAAATAGTAAGGGTATAATAGTCTTTTTAAGTCCATCAGGGACCCAACTGTAACATCCCAAAATTCAAGCCCAAAAATTTCATTTTTGATTAATTAATTCATAAAACATTTATTAGAAAATATTGTATAAACACGTCATCTCGAAAAAAACCAAGTATCATGTTTAAAACCCACAACATAAACAAATGTCATATCAGAGTACAATCCCAGAGAACACCATGCGGAAATTCATGTGTGTGTGTGATGCCATGCTACGCCGCCGGCTCCTTCCCCTTAGACGAAGAGGTACCTGAAACCAAAACTGAAACCGTAAGCACAAAGCTTAGTGAGTTCCCCCATCATACCACATACCATACTATATCATCGGTATCTTTCAACCGGTAACCATTCATCGGTATCTTTCAACCGGTAACCATTCTTCGGTATCTTTCAACCGGTAACCATTCATCGGTATCTTTCAACCGGTAACTGGGGACTATTCCACCCCCTACCACTAACATACAATACAAGATATAAGCATACAGTCAGGCATATCCGGGTACTGACCTACCCCTTGGTCCTAAGGACCACTATCAGGGAAACTATCCCTACCATGCACGTAACATATCATACATATATAACTCATAACCAAACACATAACCATACCAAGATGAATATCACAAAGACAATCATCTTCTAAATAATCCTCATTGGTGGGCCGGCATTGTGGCCGTAGACCCACCCCTATTGGAAGGTAACTCACCTCGTACAAGTGGCTGCTGATAATCTGTGCGGGAAACCTCTGTCCGCTGCTGCTCCGGAAATCCTCCGGCTACAAACCCCATAAACACTCAGTTAGAAACTGATCTCTATACTTAGGTTAAAATGACCATTTACCCCCAACCAAGTCAAGTCAAAGTCAAAGTCAAAGTCAACTTCCAGTTGACCCGACTCGCCGAGTTGGGCCGTCAACTTGCTGATTCCCTCACTCTCTACTCGTCCTCATCCGTGACCCTACTCGTCGAGTTGGGCCGTTAACTCGACGAGTTCTTCTCTCATTCGAACGCCCCATGAAAACTCATCCGACTCGCCGAGTTGATGAACAACTCGTCGAGTTGGCCTTTATCTGATGAACCAGATCTGTCCTCAACTCGCCGAGTTCTAAGGAGATTGCCTTGGACTCGCCGAGTCCGTTCATGCACTCGCCGAGTCCCATGAACTTCCAGCACAATGGCTTAGTCCAGAACGTTGGGTCACTCCCTGGGACCCCCTTAAAACCTTTCCACACTCAACTGGGTTCTTTTGACCCTCAACAGAAAGGGCAAAACCCTTAGACTCGCCGAGTTCAATAGTGGACTCGCCGAGTTGGTCACGTCCATACCCTAAATCTTTGCTTTCTGATGTACATCCTTTGATCAAAAGATAGATCCAAGCTTCTACAATCGATCTAACACGTAAAGTTACAACCTTTACGTGCTTGCATGGGACTTTGAGCTCAAAAGGACATAAAACAAGCTCATATGGCACATGGAACCTTTCATGGGTGCAAAAGCAACCCAAATCTGCCTAGTGACTCTTTGAATGATGTCTTTCAGAAGCTCAAACCCCAACCACGTTTGCAAACATGGTTGGCTACCAAAATGGCTCATAAAAGCCCTAAATCTTCCCAAAGAGGGATCTAACAAATGAAAGAGCAAGGTATAGACTTTATACCTTCTGAAGACTGCAAATGATGCTCACAACTGAATCCTTCTAGCCTCCTCTTGATCATTCAAACTTTTCCTTCTTCCTTGAACCACAAAATCACCAAGATCACTCTAAATGCCTTAAAACTCTTCAATAACGGCTAGGGTTTGCTATGGGGGTCTTCTGGGAGGAAATGGGACGAAGGAGGCCGAGTTAAGGTGTTTAAATAGGGTGCACACCCCTGGATTAGGGTTTTTGTCCAAACAGGGTCTACTCGCCGAGTCCGGGGACCCGACTCGCCGAGTACATCACTTAAACCCCGCGTCCCATCCCGCTTCTACTCGGCGAGTTGGTCCTTCAACTCGCCGAGTCCAAGACCCAAAATGCTAAACATTTAAAGATTTGATAAAAGAATACGTACCAAGAACTAGGTGTTACACCAACGCACAACAAAAATACATTATAAAAAAATAGTAAGGGTATAATAGTCTTTTCTGGCCTTTATAAATTTTTGCCAGAGTCGCATCAATGCGCTGCAACAACTAAGCACGCTCGGGATCCAAGTTAACCTTATCAAAATCAAACTTATTCTACAAATACAAAAAAACACCGAATAGGGTTTACTCTAATCTTTTGGAGGGAAAAAACACTGAGTTTTTTTGGAACATTAGCGGCGATTATGTCGCTGCTATTGACGTTGCATCAATGCTCTGCAACAACTGAGCACACTCGGAATCCAAGTTAACCTTATTAAAATCAAACTTACTCTACAAATACAAAAAACACTAGACAGGGTTTACTCTTTTATTTAGGGAAAAAAACAAAGTGTTTTTTTAGTATTAGCGGCGACGATGTCGTTGTTATTGACGTCGCCGCCAATACTTTACGTGATCTTCGTTTACGGTAGTTCGATTAGGTCCAAATCAACAGATAGGGTTTACTTTTTTCTTTTGACGCAGATAGTTGTTTTCCACCTTTAGCGGCGACGCACACTATTAGCGGCGACACGTAACCCATAAATTACGTGTCACCGCTAATAGTATGCGTCGCCGCTTTGCCTTTATTTCTTGTAGTGTTAGTCACGCCTTTATAACAGGCCTCGACACTCCAATGAGGGATAAACCTTGAAGTTTAGCCAAAGAAAATGCAACAACATGAAGTAGCTTGTTGCATCATTAGACACCTTGTCCAATCATTATTCAAATAGGTTATGAAACTAGCTTTTAGGAAGCCATTCAATTGACGTCTTTGATTAAGAGTGCCTCAAATGTAGCACACATGTGTTGAAGTGATCCTCTTGGGGCCGTTCACAAATAGAAAAATATATGTAACATCATATGTCATATAGAGATCGATCGTAAAGGTTAGATACCATATAACAAATGTAAGACTTTGATATGATGTAGGATCAACAATTAGTTTAACAGAGGAGGCATGGTTTGATACTAAACATGATTACACGACTAAGAATCTTGTTACATACT
Organism: Lactuca virosa; assembly: GCF_052849685.1. Lineage (NCBI taxonomy): Eukaryota > Viridiplantae > Streptophyta > Magnoliopsida > Asterales > Asteraceae > Lactuca > Lactuca virosa. Next base: position 316,465,558 of record NC_136430.1, on the reverse strand, counting down.
TTTATTGGATAAGAAACTTAACAACCTCTTATGGACGAGGTTGGCAAAGATTCCAAGAATACAATAAATTTCTTTTAATCCAATTATCAAAATTCATAAATACGTTGTTGCAGTAGAATTATTGAAGAACTTTTAAGGAGAATATCATAAACATATAAATAGAAATACTCCATTACATGACCCTAGTAAATAATAAAAGAACAAACAAAGAGATTAAGCTAAGATACAATGTGTGTAACATATTTGGCAAATTAATTAATACGTTGATGGGAAGCTTGTTGAGCCTATTTTTTTTTTTTTACCACAGAAAGAGCATTGTAATTGAAAAATATAATCATGAAATAAAAGTCACAAAAGACTAACTATTGATGCATATAAAGTATATCTTGTAAATGGCAATGAACAAATATATTTTCCATATCAAACTGATGAACGGCATAATGTTGAGATATGACTAGATTAAGAATCGTACAAATGGTAACCATTTTTATAACCATGCTCAAAATCTCATTATATTCAAGAGTAAATTACACGAATGGTCCCTATGGCTTGGGGTAATTTGCGCGTTTGGTCTCTAACTTCTTTTTTAATTCGAAATGTCCCTACTGTTTGTTTTTGTTGTATGCTTAATTAGTCATTGTCTTACCTAAAAAGACTATTTTACCCTTGATTATTTTATTTATTTAAATAAACACACCTCCAATCTCACCCCATCTCACCTTATCTTACCGTAAAAAGACTATTTGAATTTATTTAAATAATGGCATAATAGTCCTTTTAGGTAAGACATGGACCAAGCGCGTAACAAAAACAAACAGTAGTAGCATTCCGAGTTAAAAAATAAGTTAGGAACCAAACACGCAAATTACCCAAAACCATAGGTACCATTCGTGTAATTTATTCTATATTCAAATGCCATGATATTGGATTTACCATTAGTAACCAAATGTGCCTTAGAGCGACAAAAACTACCATCATAATTAAGTTTTTTTTTAAAACCCCATATAAAGATCTAACACGGTTCACATTGAGATCATGGAACAAGAACCCATCTACCAAGTGAAACAATAACATGATACTCCTTATCATGTATCTAGTTGGGATCCTTCAAAATATCGTAAATGCAAACAGGGCATAAAAGAATATGTTAATGTGTGTGCATGATCATAGCAAACTACTGTACGACTAGGTTTTCTATTGGTCTTATTTGGATCACACAAAAAGGAAACTAAGCGAACAATATACTTATTATCCATATCACTTGAGCCCTTACAATAGTTATGAGCAGGGACGGATGCATGAATTGATAATAAGTGTTGCCGGTTTTTTTTTCCGGTCAAACATAATATAAAACCGAAAAATAATTCATTACGTCTAATACAAATAAGCAATCCATTACATAAAAGTTAAAAACATAACAACGATCTGTCATCTATTACAATTTAAATTTGTCTTCTTCTTGTAGACATCGTTTGAAACTGTTCTATTACCTTTTCATTCTCAACTTTCACAAGTGCTTCGGTCTCAACATACCAAAGCAACGCGTCGTTCAAAAACTCGTCGCCAATCTTGTTGCGTAAGTCGGTCTTCAAGAGCTTCATCTTCGAAAAACATATTTCTACAATTGCGGTCGCTACGGGTAATATCAAAGACAACTTTAAAAGCTTATAAACCAAATGATAAGATCGATGTTTCCCCGTACTAGCCATCAAACGAGAAAGCTCGGAAATTCCTTTCAAAGTGGTAAAACGCTCATCTTTGATGCAAGAGTGATACAATATCTCAAGTTGTCCTTCAAGATCTATCAAATCCTAATCATCAAAGTCATACTTGTACAACTTAGCCAACTTCAACAACTTTGATTTGTCAAATTTGTACAAATGAATCATAAGGGCTCAAAGCACCCATGTATTCTAGTAATTTGGTGCTTGTTTCACTAAAGCGATCCTGATATTCTGTAAGTTGCATATCCATCACCGTGTTGAAGATTTCAACCTCAAAATGAAATCTATTGGTCTTTGTGGTCGTATGGTTTTTCGCACCAACATAAAAAATCCTCCATTTCCAAAGTAGCAATATTATGTGGTTGACAAAAAAAGGATACATTTGGCAAAATGCTATCAAACCCCGTGTCTCTTAAAGATTGCAATGCGTCCATTTTCCCTCTAACCATCGAAGCCGCTTCTTAAATGTCTAGATTTTTTTTTTTGAAGTTGTTTTCATAATGTACCAGTGAGGCGTAAAATGTCATACATCATATATAAGTAAAACACGAACTCACAAGATTTAAAATATGCTAAGATTCCAGACGCTTGTTGACGGTTTGCCAATGACCCTCCATCCACTTTCACAAATTCTAAAACTACAAGAACATCTGCAAACAACTTCATCAAACTTGTGAGTGTGTTGAAATGTGAACCGCATCTTGTATCTCCCGCTAGAACAAGTGTAGTCTCTTGATTTAACCCTCTTCCCATTTCAAGCTCACCACCAAGGGTAACCTATAATTCAACATTAAGCTAAATAACTAATAATTTCACCAAATAATCCAATAGCTTCAATAAAAACATACAAATTACACCAAATCAAAACTGAACTTCAATAAAGACAATAAGACATAGCAATTTTATTTCACCAAATCAATCAATAAGTCAATAACATCAATAAAAACATAGCAATTTCACCAATTCAATATAAAAACATAGCAATTTCGATTTCAACCTAAACAAATTGGTAAAATTTCAATTTTCAAACACTTATTTGCTTTATTCTTAGCTACGGCTTGGAGATTACTTGGATTCAAATTGAACAAATAGGATTAGATTTTTGCTACTCAATCAACAAGACACTCAGGAAATTAGAAGACATTAGCAATGGAAATCATGGAAGCAGCGAGCAGCGAAACCGTCTAGTCAACACAGGAAGCAACGAAGTGCCGATTCCCGAACACAATGCATTTAGTCTCGAATCTCGATGCCTTTTTTTTCTTTTTGCTTCTATTGAATAAGTGTCCGGTCCAAACTCTCATTCTCCTAATTGGATCAAAAGATCCAATTATCCAAATGCCATTAGGCTGTTTTACTTATCTTTTTGGGCTAAAATTAATAGGATTTTTGGACTAATAATTAATAAGTTTAAGTTGTAAATATATTTTTGGGTTTGGTTGATCCAATAGAGTGACAATTTTTTTATGTAGTTGTCAGTTTTTTTATGTAGTTGCCAGTTTATTTTATGTAGTGGCATAATAGGTAAAAAAATTCAAAATTTTTCCACTGCATACACGGGAGCTAGGTGTTGTCGATGCCACACCGGGCACCTAGGCAAAAACATCTCAGCGTATGAATGGAAGTGAAAAAAGCCTTATTCTCATGTAAATATCATATGGATTTGATGATGTCAAATATATCGCTCGTTATAGACTGTCAACCTTATCTAACTAAGTGTAAATATTATGCTTAAAATTCTCTGAATCCATTCTTAGACACTTAGGTTGTGTTTGTTTTTTTTAAAATAACCTCTTCTAACCTCTTAGTGCTGCGCGGCGCAGCACACGCGCAGCACTTTTAAGTTTGCAGCAGTTTGTTTTATAAAAGACTTCGGGCTCAAAAACATCTTCCCGTCCTCTTCCCCACGCAGCATTGGGCTTGGCTCTTCTCACCACTTCTAACCTAATTCTAAACAAAAAAAACATGGACGCCGCATTCTGTTTCCTTCTCCATCTTCGTTCTCCATCAATTCCTTGAAATAAGTCGATCCCTTCTCGTCGCATCCTCCAGCCGCTCGCCTCTGCCGGTCGCATCTGCCGCTCAACGGTCGTCGGTGCTGCTCGTCGGTCGCCGCTGTCACTGCCCGATGCACATCTTTGCTGCCATCGTCTTCAACATCACATGTTAGGTTTTTTTTTTTGATTTCTTATTTGATTACCGAATCTATGCAATTGATTACCAATTTTTTGATTTGAGTACGGATTTTGTTGATGAGATGTGAATAATCCTTACTAAAATCTTTGTTGAATGTTGAATTGTTATGAATGTTTAGGTTTATGAATTTTCTGCTCAAATTTATGTTTAGATTTATGAAATTTTGTGCTGAATTGTTATGAATGTTTGGTAAAATCATAATCTTTGCTGAAATCATATGCTTATATGTTGAAATCATAAACTTATATGCAAGTTTATATGTTGAAATCATAAATCTTATATGCTGAAATCATAAATATTTGTTGAATATGTTAAAGTCTTTGCTAAAATGGATTTTTTTAACTTATTTGCTCAATTGTTATCACTTGTATTTCTTGAATGGAGATCAAGTTTATGCTTATATGCAAGTTTGTGCTTAAATCGTTGAATATGCTAAACTTTTTTGTTGATTGTGTTGTATAATCTTTGGTTATATGGTTTTTTTTTGTTCATTCATGATGCATTGTTGTTGAATATGCTAAACTTATTTGTTGATTATGTTGAAATATGATTAATCTTTGTTGCTAAAGTATGTATTCTATATATATATATATATATATATATATATATATATATTGTTATTAGCAATGGGAAATAAACATACATGGACTAATGAGCAAACAAAATGCTTATTGCTCACTTGTATTGAAGAAGTACAAACTGTGGGTAGAAGAGGTTTGAGTTTGCACAAACAATCATGGCACAAGTTAGGAACAACCATTAAGGAGAAGTATGGCGTGGATTTGAATCAACGACAATTAAAAAACGTCTATGATAACCTATAAGCCAAATACACAGGATGGCTATACTTAAAAAACAAAACTGGAAACCTTTACAATACACAAACAAATACTTTTAACTTAACAAATGAGGAGTGGGAGGACTTTAAAAAGGTATATATATATATATATATATATATATATATATATATATATATATATATATATATACACACACACATATATATTTTTATATGTATATTGTTTATATAGTTGCCATTAATTCTTATATTACTTTTGTTATATTGATTGGGTTTAGGGACATCCGAAAGCCGCTTCTTTGAAAACCGTCCCATTGTTGTTTCCAGAGCTTTGTGCAGAACTCTTTGATGGAAAAGTGCATCTGGTAATCTCAGTTATGCCACATCCCAAACACCATCGGTACAGGGATCATCTTCTTTCCATGTCGCACCACTAAAGCTTATGGATGCCCCTTCCATTAACATAGATGAAGATGATTATTTTTCCAATCATACTAGTGAGCATATATTTTACTCAGCCACCACCTTCTGTTGCTTCACCTTCTGCTGATTCACCTTCTGCTGTTTCACCTTCTGGTAACCCCAACAAAAGAGCTAAACCCTCAACTCCTAGACCTCGAGCTCATAGTGCCTCACCTGATCCACCTTCGTGTCCCTCGCCTAAAGCTTCTATTACTGCTGATGATTTAGCACTGGAGATGCAAAAAGCTCTACGCCATTTGACTCAAGGGCCAACAATTCCCCAATGTTTAGAGAAACTTGAGTTGCTCGAGTTAGGCCCAGTAGACCCTCTACGATTTGCCGTGTATCACATTTTTGGAGGGACCATGAATATAAGAGAGATGTGGGTAAATTTGCCCAATGATCCACAAATATTAAGAGGATGGATCGAGATGATAGCTACAAGTTTAGGAGTTTTAAAGGATGGAAAGATTGTTCGTTAAGTTTATGTGTTTGACTTGTTTTGGTTTTAATTGCATGTTTTGGAACTATATTGTTATGTTTTTTTGGTTATTTGCTACTTGGATGTTATTTGTAGTATTTGGTACTTGAATCTTATGTTATTTGGTATTTGACTTTTATGGTATGTATTTTGGTACTTGAGATTTATGTTATGTTATGCTATTTGGTATTTGAATCTTATGTTCTGTTATTATCTTATGTTATGTTATGTTTTGTTGATTAATAGGTTCGTAATGGATCACGACAAAAAGATACTACTCATAATTCTAATGTACTTGTACGTCCGCTACTTTTGGAAGAGGGGTGTCAAACGAGTGCGGGACAACGATTCGGAAATGACGGGACATGAATTTATGTTAGAGTTACTTCACCGTAATCCTCTACAATGTCTTGAAGTTCTACGCATGTCCCGTGAATCATTTGTCCGACTATGTGCTCATTTTAGAGTAAACTACGCGTTAAAGGATAGCAAACATGTGTCGGTTGAGGAGAAGATGGCAATATGTGACTTCAACATGATGTTTACGTTTGTTGTAGCCGGTTGGGAAGGGATAGCACACGATTCTAGAATTTTATCAGAAGCATTAGCAAATCCACATGCACCATTCCCGCTTCCACTATCAGGTAAATTTATGGTTATTTAAATAGTTTTATCTTAGTTTGAAAAATAAATTACTTTTTCTTGTTTTTTTTACAGATAAATATTATCTTTGTGATGCCGCCTATGCAAACATTCGAGGTTTTATGGCACCGTACCGTAATGTAAGGTATTGGCTTGGAGATTTCCGTCGAAAACGTGCATTAACGAATAAAGAAAAATTTAACCATGCACACGCAAAACTTTGGAATGTCATTGAGCGTGCTTTTGGTGTCTTGAAAGCACGATTCCCTATATTGAAGAGGATGACACCATTCTCGTTGGTTACACAACGAAACATTACCCTAGCATGTTTTGCGCTTCATAATTTTATAAGAAGAGAGGGACTACGTGATGAGTATTTTGCACGATATGATGAACCAAATGTCTCGGTTCGGAATAACAATGCAGTCGTTGATAATGATGAAGATGTGATTCCAACACATGGTACTGTAGCGGACCGTGAATATATGATCCAGTTACGGGATGAAATTGCCGAACAATTGATGCAAAATATGGAATGAGAATTATTAAAGTTTGGTTGTATGAATTTTATTTAAAAATGTTATTGTAAGATTAATTTGGTTGTTTGAATTCTATTTCAATGTTTTAAGACTACAATTATTAAATTTTTGGTATTAAAAAAATATTTTCGGTTTATTAAATTACTTTATTTTAAATTTTTTAATATCTGCAGCAGCCTGCACACGTTAAAAAAACAAACATACTTCTCATTACAGTCTGCAGCACTTTAGTCAACCTCTTCTGCTGCAGAGGGCTGCAGAGGTGGTCCGCAGACTTCAGACAGTTTCACTTCGGAAAAACAAACAGCACCTTAGATGAGAAACTAAATCACCAACAAGGATTTTTGGTTAGAATTTCATATATGAAGATATTGATTCGAAGATCATACATTACACTTAACATTTTGCGACAAAATGATTTAAAAATAGAAAAAACTAATAATAAAAAGAAAACATGTGAAAAAACACTTGAGAAAACACCATATTTTCTCACATCCAAGAAGCATGGTGTTTTCTTGGAAGCAACGAGAAAAGACACCATGTTTTTATAGGAAAATATGGTATTTTCTTAGTCTACAAAAATTTGGTATTTTCTCAAACTTTTATAAAAAATACCATATATCCCAAGAAGATATGAGAAAACATCATATTTTCCAGAGAGAATATAGTATTTTTCTTAGCGAGGCTTGAGAAAAAAATATGGTCATCTTCATTTTCGCAAGGACCCTACGAAAATACCAAAAACCATGTGAAAATGGCTAAAGACATCATTTTTTGTTTTCGCATCGATTTTAGCATTTCTCAAGGGTCCTAACAAAAATGATAGTTATTTTGTGTCCTTTGCTTAATTTGGCTAAATCTTTGAAAAAGTATAGGAGATTTTTCTAAATTTGTGTTTTTTTATATTATTATTATTATTGGATTTTTTTTTCATTTTTAAAGCGATTTTTTTTTTTTGAAATTTTTCTTGGAAATATCTCCCAGACTCTAATCTAGCTAGCTGATTGATGAGTCATGACATCAGGACTTCTTATTTCGCAAATCTCAAAGGCCAAATTCCAAAGAAATCCCAAAAATCCAAAACAAAAGTTCCATTTTTTCATATTTTCTTTCATTTTGATTCCATCTTTTGATGTCCGGATCAAGCAAAAGTCTAGGTCCATGTTTTGAAGTCCCGATCAAAGGCCCCTCCCTCGGCCAACTGAAGTTTTACTGCAAACTGCAGCGGTGGTTCACTATTCAAACTATAGGAACAAAAAAAAGAATATCGAAAATGATAAATTTTATGTAGACATTTTTAGAGTTCACCGGCAACGATGGTAAGAAAGAGTGTACATGCATTTACCGTGGCAAGAAATACAATTACGCATCTAGTAGTGGTACATCTACACTAAAGATAAGTGTCAAGTAGGTTTAACACATAATCTATAGTTGATATTTTTGGTGAGTTGGGATGATATGGCTTAGTATGTACTAAGCCACTCTTATGTAAGAGAAAAATTATGGTTTGAAATGTAAAGAGTTGAATTATAAAGAGCTGAAGAATGGTTTTGATATTAGATAAAGCTAAGGATAAAGGTTTGGGTGTTAGGACTTCTGATATTTTTGGTGAATTAGGATGATATGGCTTAATAAGTACTAATCCACTCTTATGTAAGAAAAAAATTATGGTTTGAATTGTAAAGAGCTGAAAAATGGTTGTGATATTGTAACATTAGATAAAGCCAAGGATAAAAGCTCGGGTGTTAGGACTTCGAACGATCAACTCGTGATAAGGTGATAAGGCGAGTAAAATACATTCCACCTTAAAAAAAATACCAAGAGTATATATGTTTGCAGTATTTTTTTTAATACCCTAAGCACCAACATTTTTTACTGTGCAAAGCAAATTTTTAAAAACTTGTTTTTTAATTTAATTGGTATGATGATCGGTTCTCGTTTCAACCGGCCAATTTCTATAATTTTCATCTTTTTTTAATTATTTTTCTAAACGTACATAGACATTCACAAGTTTAAACATTAAAAATACAAATAAATACAAAAATTGTAGATCAATCCAAACAAATTTAAAAAAAAAAGCATATAAGCATGAGCTTCATATCGATCCGCGTAAATAAAAAAAATATGATACGTAAACAAAATTTTGTTTTAGATGAATACAAATTTTTTGAAAATTTCATAACATTTATCTTGTGTTTTTATTTAAAAAAAACAATGTTTTTTTATGCAAAAATGATTAATTCTCATGTGTTTTTATATAATTTAATCAGTTCAACCGGGTTTTTCTAAAAACTGGCCGGTTCATTCCAATTCAAATATAGATATAAAATCGGTTTTAGTTAGAACCACTTCTTCTCCGGTTCCCGGTCCAACCGGTTTGACCGACTGGTTCAAATCGGTTATTAAAACATTGATGCAAAGTTATACCAGAATTTATGGGTTCTAGTCTCATTCGAGACATAGGTGATTATTTAGGAATATATTACTTTTGCTGTTGAAAAGAATACATTGATTAAAATATAAGCCGGCCTGCATCTTCATATATAAAATATATGCCACACTTCAGTAAAATCTAATTTAATCTTTCTTTCGGTGGTTTCATTTGGTTTCTTTTTGACTTGGCTTCTGTTTATATTAGAAGAGTCGAGTTGTTATTACAAATAACAAACACATTTCTTCAAAACCTCATAGATATCTGAATATTTTTTTATTTTCAAAATTTTGGAAATCGTCAAATCAAATGACCCATGATCTACCCTCTTCCGCGTGTGACAATGAGTTGGATCCCACTTGTTCCCAGAACTCTGAAGGTTTCTCCTTCACTTTGCTTCCTTGATCCTCCATATGGAGCTCGCAGCTGACTTTTTTAAACCACGTATAGTTGACATCTTTATGACCCTAACGTATATAAATACCTTGCCTCCCTGCAGACCTGCTATGCCTTCATCATCTCATACACTAACTAAAAACAGTAACATCGTTCATACACTTCTTTGATACGTAAATAATATCCAGCACTCTTCGGTAGTAATGGAGGTTTTTTCTTCTCTGAACAAAACACTTATCCTGCTGATTCTCCTGTTAGCCACCTTGGCGCGAGGCCAAGGCAATCGGGGTAGAGGTCAGGGCACCCGGGTTGGCTTCTACAGGGCCACATGCCCAAGGGTCGAATCAATAGTCCAATCAGCGGTTCAGTCTGCTGTCCAATCCAACCCCACTATTGCACCTGGTTTACTTCGGATGTTTTTCCATGACTGCTTCGTCAACGGCTGTGATGCATCTATACTAATTGAAGGCCCGTCAACTGAAAAGGCTTCCGGACCCAACTCCCTACTGAGAGGCTTTGAAGTTATTGATGCTGCAAAGACTCGGCTCGAAACTGCATGCCCTGGGGTGGTCTCTTGTGCTGATATTGTTGCCTTAGCAGCCCGTGATTCTGTAGTCCTGGTAATTATTAAATGTTCCACTAACAAGTAATATCCTGTCAAGTTGTTTGTTAAGATATTGTAGTTAAATGCAAAACTGTGGTCTTTATTCGTTTTTCCAATGTCTTTCAGACGGGTGGTCGTAGGTGGCAGGTGCCATTGGGGCGGAGAGATGGATTGGTTTCACAAGCATCGGATACTGCTAACTTGCCTGCGGCTACCGATCCTATTACTGTTCAAATTAGAAAGTTTGCTGATAAAGGTCTTAACACTCAAGATCTTGTAACTCTTGTTGGTAAGTGCAGCAAAATAATGTACAATATATATCTACTACAGAGCATGGAATAATGCATCACCATGCATGCATTAACTCATAAATCAATTAAAGATGTGTTTTTTTTTCTTTATGATCAGGAGGACACACAATTGGAACAACAGCTTGTCTGCTATTCAGCTATAGACTATACAACTTCAACAATACCAATGGACCTGACCCGGATATAAACCAAGCATTCCTACCACAGCTCCGGGCCCTATGCCCCAATGGCGGTGATGCGTTTAGGCGTGTGGCAATGGATACCGGCAGTGTTAATAGCTTTGGCAATTCCTTCTATGAAAACTTGAGGAATGGACGGGGAGTTATTGAATCCGATGCAAAGCTATGGAGTGACAGGAGGACTCAGAGGTATGTACAAGGGTTCTTGGGTGTTAGAGGCCAACCTGGATCGCGATTCAACGCTGAGTTTGGAAGAGCAATGGTGAAGATGGGTAATATTGAGGTGCAAACTGGGAGACAAGGACAAATTCGTAGGGTTTGTACGGCCACCAATTGGTAAAAATGTGGATTTAATGAGGTTCATAACGTGTTAATAGCATCAGTTTGCATTAGGCCAATTGAAATTTTATTGATTTGTTCAAACTGGAATAAGATAAAGGATTGAATTGTTTAATCGAGAATTTATATATGTATTATTTGATGATTTTCCTGATGACGAGTAAAAATATTCGAAATTTTCTTGGTCAAATGTCAACATGTGAGGTAATATTATTAGGTTTCTGTTTTCCAGTTAAATCTCATATTGATAGAGATCTGCACTCTGATCATCTATGCTAGGATATTTATTTGAAGTCTCCCTTCCTATTTCCTTCAAGTGCGATGAACAAAACTATATATGATACTTCCATAGGTCATTTAATCTTAACTGAATAAGCATCTCATGCCGGTCTAATGAATGAGTATTATTTTCCCATTTTGGCCAGAGAATGGATCAAACTATGCATAAAAAAAAAATACATCAATCTACATGTATAACATTCGTCCAAGATTTATTAGGAGGATGGGTCCACACTCCACACATTTATATAGGACCGGCCGAAATCACTAACGCCCTTGATGAAGATACCATCATATTGATATGAGATGAAAGAAACATGGAGTGCATGAACACCACCAAAAAACCAAAGGGTTTCTAACTCAACAGTATTAAGTGGTGTCCTTCTTTTTTAAAGTTGAGGGTTCAAATCCCGTTGTGGACATAAGTGGAATTAGATGTGACTTTAGGAATATATTTATATATTTATATTTGCCGGTTCGAAATAGATCTAAACCAATGTTTTAAACCGGCCGATCGAACCGGTTGGACTGGGAACCGGAGGAGAGAACGGTTCAACTATCACCGATTTTATGTTGATTTCTGAACCGAATTGAACCGGTCGGTTTTTAGAAAAATCCAGTTGAACCGGTCAAAATAAATCGGTTGAACCGGTTAAAACGAATAAAAACACATGGAAAGCACCATTTGAATAAAAACTTTGGTGATTTTTTTCAAATCTATTTAGTTTTCTCTAAATAAAAACAGATGGTAGATGTTATAAAGTTTTTTTTGATGTGTTTGTATTCATCTAAAACTATATTTGTTTCGGTGTTATATTTATTTTCTTTTTGACGTATATGGATTGATGTAAAACACTAAAACTTATGATTATGTGTTATTTTAATGTATTTGGATTGATCTACAACTTATTTTTATGTATATTTCTAAAGTTTAAACTAGTAAACGTCAAATTCATGATTTATATATGTATGTATGTGTAAGAAAATAGGAAAAAATATGAAAATTATAGAAATCGGTTGACCCGGCGATCGAACGGGTTAAACCGGTTGAACTAAAAATCGGTCACCATACATGTTCAACTAAAAAACCGGTTTTTAAAACATTGATCTAAACATTACACTATAAGAAACGCAAGCATTAGCGGCGACATGCATCACTGCTAAAAAGCAGGTTTGTCGCTGCTAAATCATTTAGCGGCGACCTGTCGTCACTAAAAAAGTCGCCGCCAATGCCCTCTAACGCTGCAAATGCTATGTCGCTGCTAATGCTTACAGTCATCACTAAAGGAGCCGCAGTTAAAATATTTTCCTTATTTTTTATTATTTAACATTAAAATTATAAAAAACACTATAACATCTATAAAAACTACTACGAAACTTAATTTTGCAGAAAAATATTTCGAAACATTAACAACACTTAATACTATATTTAATCCAAAATATTAATCCATAGACATCTGGTCCAAAATATTCATCCAAGCAGAGTGCAATATATCCAAAATACTAATTCAAACAAAACATTTCATAAATCCTAAAAAAGTAGCTACTCGTCCTCATTACTCCCCTCGTTTCCTTCGTTTTCATTTTGTGACGACAATTAAGGATAAGTATGGGACGGAACCGATACCGACCGATATCGTTCACGATTTCCCGATTATCGAATTTGATCTAAAGTCAATCCGAGTACCGTACCGAATTAACGTTACCGGTACCGGTACCGGGAATGGTATCGATACTGACGGTACCGAATCCCGATTTCGTGATTTTGGAGTAACGAGTATCGTCCCATATTTTTAAATTCGGTACGGTTCGTTACCGGTTCCGGTACGGTACCGATACGAGATCAGGATTTGGTACAAACTGCTCATCCCTAACGACAATGAGCAAAATCAGTCTTCCAGTACCGCACAACAGACCGGGTCTTTTAGCATTATTTGCAGCATTTCCAACTACAAAGAAAACAAAATATATTACCAACGTATCATAATAGCATTGCACTTTCCAAAAATTACCAAAATACAAAATACAATCATATCAAACTATAACCAACATATCATTATAGCATTCTAGTTTTCAAATACACTTAAACATACCACACAATATTGCATATACATTATAGCATTGTACTTTTTTCATTTTCCATTATAGCATTGTACTTTCCAAAAATTACCAAACTACAAAATACAAACATATCAAACTACAACCAAATTACATGATACACAATACTGCATATACATTATAACATTGTACTTTTTTCATTTTTCCATTATAGCATTGTACTTTCCAAAAATTACCAAAATATCAAACCATAACTAACATATCATTATAGAATTATACTTTCCAAATACACTTAAACATACATCATACACAATATTGCATATACATTATAACATTGTACTTTATTTTTCATTTTTCCATTATAGCTTTATACTTTCCAAAAAATTACCAACTACAAAATACCAACATATCAAACTATAATCAAACTACATGATACACAATATTACATATACATTATAACATTTTACTTTTTTCATTTTTCCATTATAGCATTGTACTTTCCAAAAATTATCAAAATACAAAATACCAACATATTAAACCACAACCAACATATCATTATAGCATTCTACTTTCCATTATAGCATTGTACTATATACTAAACAAACAATTACCAACATATCATTATAGCATCCTACTTTTTTTCGTTTTTCCACTATAGCATTATACTCTTCAACTTAAACTAACAATTACATTTGATTGTGGTGGTGGTTGTGTCATCGGTTGTTCCTAATCGTACATAGACACAACTGTTGAAGGTTTACACCCAATGTCTGATATCTCCACATCGAAAACCCAATATTCTTTCAAGAAAATTTTTTTATATCATTTGGTGTTAGACCGCTTGCTTCCGAAGAAGCTTAGGTTTGTTGATTGATCATTTGGAGTAGAACATTCTGTATTTTCAAAAAATGATAAACATAAAAAAAAATATGAGTAAATTACACTACTGGTGTAATTTTTCGGCGAGGAAGTTGTGATGTTGATGATTTTCAATTGATTTTGAAGAGGATGTTGCGATTTCAATCGGTTTTAAGAAGGAAGATAAAAAGGTAGATCGATCGAGAAGAATGTGTGAAGTTTTTGGCGAGGAAGCGTACCTTTGAAACCATTCTTCCCCTGCCTCTTGTTCACCTCTATGTGCATCTCCGGTGAGCTGCGACTCGTCAAAAAACCCCCAAATTGAGTGAGGGAGGTGGTGGTCATTGGATATGAAACAATTGTGGCGTAGATGGAGCTTAAAGAAAAGATAAGGCAGAAGTAAATTCGCGAGAGTAGATATCGACAATAGTATAAGGATCTGATTTAGGTTTTTTTTTAGTTTCTTCCATTAAAGAACTAGTAAAAGCACATAACTGAGAAACACCTAAATGGTTGGGTGGGGAAGTGGGTTGGGGTTTTAAGTGGGCCCATATCTAATTTTAATAAGTTATAAATAATAAATAATAAATAATTTATTTAAAAAAATAGTAAGGGTATAATAGTCTTTTTAAGTCCATCAGGGACCCAACGCACAACAAAAATACATTATAAGGATCGTCCGAGTTAAAAAAATTAGGGACCAAACGTGA
This sequence comes from Lactuca virosa, assembly GCF_052849685.1. Lineage (NCBI taxonomy): Eukaryota > Viridiplantae > Streptophyta > Magnoliopsida > Asterales > Asteraceae > Lactuca > Lactuca virosa. The sequence goes on along the minus strand of NC_136430.1, from coordinate 316,450,550 downwards.
AAATTACCCTAAACCACAAGGACCATTCGTGTAATTTACTCAAAAATTAGATTACTAAATACCTTTTGACGATATAAGCAGTTATATGAAAATAGAAATTAATCACTTACGTATTGTTGCTCAACTACAGGACTATTAAATACCCCTTGACGATTGGTATTAGCCTTACGAAATGCTTCGATTCGAGTGATGTCTTATTTAACATTAAAAATTAGATTAATTATACTTTAAATAAACAGTTAAATATATCATAATTTACTTCTGTAAAATAGAAATTATTATACAAGCACAATCCCCCTCTATTTACAACTTGTTGTTATGCACGGACTTCTTTGTTTGATGTCAAACGCTTTAAAATTTTGGAAGTTTGAAAATGTTCGAGTGCATGTGCCTAATTTTCACGTGACCCATTTTGGGGGTTTGTAATGCCGCTGGGATATCTGCAAACCCCCCCCCCCCCCCCCATATTCTAAAAATAAGTATGGAATTTACTTTTCTGGCCTTTATAAATTTTTGCAAGAGTCGCATCAATGCGCTGCAACAACTAAGCACGCTCGGGATCCAAGTTAACCTTATCAAAATCAAACTTATTCTACAAATACAAAAAAACACCGAATAGGGTTTACTCTAATCTTTTGGAGGAAAAAAACACTGAGTTTTTTTGGAGCATTAGCGGCGATTATGTCGCTGCTATTGACGTCGCATCAATGCTCTGCAACAACTGAGCACACTCGGAATCCAAGTTAACCTTATTAAAATCAAACTTACTCTATAAATACAAAAAACACTAGATAGGGTTTACTCTTTTATTTAGGGAAAAAAACAAAGTGTTTTTTTAGTATTAGCGGCGACGATGTCGTTGTTATTGACGTCGCCGCCAATACTTTACGTGATCTTCGTTTACGGTAGTTCGATTAGGTCCAAATCAACAGATAGGGTTTACTTTTTTTTTTTGACGCAGATAGTTGTTTTCCACCTTTAGCGGCGACGCACACTATTAGCGGCGACACGTAACCCATCTACCAAGTGAAACAATAACATGATACTCCTTATCATGTATCTAGTTGGGATCCTTCAAAATATCGTAAATGCAAACAGGGCATAAAAGAATATGTTAATGTGTGTGCATGATCATAGCAAACTACTGTACGACTAGGTTTTCTATTGGTCTTATTTGGATCACACAAAAAGGAAACTAAGCGAACAATATACTTATTATCCATATCACTTGAGCCCTTACAATAGTTATGAGCAGGGACGGACGCATGAATTGATAGTAAGTGTTGCCGATTTTTTTTTCCGGTCAAACATAATATAAAACCGAAAAATAATTCATTACGTCTAATACAAATAAGCAATCCATTACATAAAAGTTAAAAACATAACAACGATCTGTCATCTATTACAATTTAAATTTGTCTTCTTCTTGCAGACATCGTTTGAAACTGTTCTATTACCTTTTCATTCTCAACTTTCACAAGTGCTTCGGTCTCAACATACCAAAGCAACGCGTAGTTCAAAAACTCGTCGCCAATCTTGTTGCGTAAGTCGGTCTTCAAGAGCTTCATCTTCGAAAAACATATTTCTACAATTGCGGTCGCTACGGGTAATATCAAAGACAACTTTAAAAGCTTATAAACCAAATGATAAGATCGATGTTTCCCCGTACTAGCCATCAAACGAGAAAGCTCGGAAATTCCTTTCAAAGTGGTAAAACGCTCATCTTTGATGCAAGAGTGATACAATATCTCAAGTTGTCCTTCAAGATCTATCAAATCCGAATCATCAAAGTCATACTTGTACAACTTAGCCAACTTCAACAACTTTGATTTGTCAAATTTGTACAAATGAATCATAAGGGCTCAAAGCACCCATGTATTCTAGTAATTGGGTGCTTGTTTCACTAAAGCGATCTTGATATTCTGTAAGTTGCATATCCATCACCGTGTTGAAGATTTCAACCTCAAAATGAAATCTATTGGTCTTTGTGGTCGTATGGTTTTTCGCACCAACATAAAAAATCCTCCATTTCCAAAGTAGCAATATTATGTGGTTGACAAAAAAAGGATACATTTGGCAAAATGCTATCAAACCCCGTGTCTCTTAAAGATTGCAATGCGTCCATTTTCCCTCTAACCATCGAAGCCGCTTCTTAAATGTCTAGATTTTTTTTTTTTGAAGTTGTTTTCATAATGTACCAGTGAGGCGTAAAATGTCATACATCATATATAAGTAAAACACGAACTCACAAGATTTAAAATATGCTAAGATTCCAGACGCTTGTTGACGGTTTGCCAATGACCCTCCATCCACTTTCACAAATTCTAAAACTACAAGAACATCTGCAAACAACTTCATCAAACTTGTGAGTGTGTTGAAATGTGAACCGCATCTTGTATCTCCCGCTAGAACAAGTGTAGTCTCTTGATTTAACCATCTTCCTATTTCAAGCTCACCACCAAGGGTAACCTATAATTCAACATTAAGCTAAATAACTAATAATTTCACCAAATAATCCAATAGCTTCAATAAAAACATACAAATTACACCAAATCAAAACTGAACTTCAATAAATACAATAAGACATAGCAATTTTATTTCACCAAATCAATCAATAAGTCAATAACATCAATAAAAACATAGCAATTTCACCAATTCAATATAAAAACATAGCAATTTCGATTTCAACCTAAACAAATTGGTAAAATTTCAATTTTCAAACACTTATTTGCTTTATTCTTAGCTACGGCTTGGAGATTACTTGGATTCAAATTGAACAAATGGGATTAGATTTTTCCTACTCAATCAACAAGACACTCAGGAAATTAGAAGAAATTAGCAATGGAAATCATGGAAGCAGCGAGCAGCGAAACCGTCTACTCAACATAGGAAGCAACGAAGTGCCGATTCCCGAACACAATGCCTTTAGTCTCGAATCTCGATGTCTTTTTTTTCTTTTTGCTTCTATTGAATAAGTGTCCGGTCCAAACTCCCATTCTCCCAATTGGATCAAAAGATCCAATTATCCAAATGCCATTAGGCTGTTTTACTTATCTTTTTGGGCTAAAATTAATAGGATTTTTGGACTAATAATTAATAAGTTTAAGTTGTAAATATATTTTTGGGTTTGGTTGATCCAATAGAGTGACAATTTTTTTATGTAGTTGTCAGTTTTTTTACGTAGTTGCCAGTTTATTTTATGTAGTGACATAATAGGTAAAAAAATTCAAAATTTTTCCACTGCATACACGGGAGCTAGGTGTTGTCGATGCCACACCGGGCACCTAGGCAAAAACATCCCAGCGTATGAATGGAAGTGAAAAAAGCCTTATTCTCATGTAAATATCATATGGATTTGATGATGTCAAATGTATCGCTCGTTATAGACTGTCAACCTTATCTAACTAAGTGTAAATATTATGCTTAAAATTCTCTGAATCCATTCTTAGACACTTAGGTTGTGTTTGTTTTTTTAAAATAACCTCTTCTAACCTCTTAGTGCTGCGCGGCGCAGCACACGCGCAACACTTTTAAGTTTGCAGCAGTTTGTTTTATAAAAGACTTCGGGCTCAAAAACATCTTCCCGTCCTCTTCCCCACGCAGCATTGGGCTTGGCTCTTCTCACCACTTCTAACCAAATTCTAAACAAAAAAAACATGGACGCTGCATTCTTTTTCCTTCTCCATCTTCGTTCTCCATCAATTCCTTGAAATAAGTCGATCCCTTCTCGTCGCATCCTCCAGCCGCTCGCCTCTGCCGGTCGCATCTGCCGCTCACCGGTCATCGGTGCTGCTCGCCGGTCGCCGCTGTCACTGCCCGGTGCACATCTTTGCTGCCATCGTCTTCAACATCACAGGTTAGGTTTTTTTTTTATTTCTTATTTGATTACCGAATCTATGCAATTGATTACCAATTTTTTGATTTGAGTACGGATTTTGTTGATGAGATGTGAATAATCCTTACTAAAATCTTTGTTGAATGTTGAATTGTTATGAATGTTTAGGTTTATGAATTTTCTGCTCAAATTTATGTTTAGATTTATGAAATTTTGTGCTGAATTGTTATGAATGTTTGGTAAAATCCTAATCTTTGCTGAAATCATATGCTTATATGTTGAAATCATAAACTTATATGCAAGTTTATATGTTGAAATCATAAATCTTATATGCTGAAATCATAAATATTTGTTGAATATGTTAAAGTCTTTGCTAAAATGGATTTTTTTAACTTATTTGCACAATTGTTATCACTTGTATTTCTTGAATGGAGATCAAGTTTATGCTTATATGCAAGTTTGTGCTTAAATCGTTGAATATGCTAAACTTTTTTGTTGATTGTGTTGTATAATCTTTGGTTATATGGTTTTTTTTGTTCATTCATGATGCATTGTTGTTGAATATGCTAAACTTATTTGTTGATTATGTTGAAATATGATTAATCTTTGTTGCTAAAGTATGTATTCTATATATATATATATATATATATATATATATATATATATATATATATATATATATATATATATATGTATACATATATATATATATATATATATATATATATATATATATATTGTTATTAGCAATGGGAGATAAACATATATGGACTAATGAGCAAACAAAATGCTTATTGCTCACTTGTATTGAAGAAGTACAAACTGTGGGTAGAAGAGGTTTGAGTTTGCACAAACAATCATGGCACAAGTTAGGAACAACCATTAAGGAGAAGTATGGCGTGGATTTGAATCAACGACAATTAAAAAAACGTCTATGATAACCTATAAGCCAAATACACAGGATGGCTATACTTAAAAAACAAAACTGGAAACCTTTACAATACACAAACAAATACTTTTAACTTAACAAATGAGGAGTGGGAGGACTTTAAAAAGGTATATATATATATATATATATATATATATATATATATATATATATATATACACACACACACACACATATTTTTATATGTATATTGTTTATATAGTTGTCATTAATTCTTATATTACTTTTGTTATATTGATTGGGTTTAGGGACATCCGAAAGCCGCTTCTTTGAAAACCGTCCCATTGTTGTTTCCAGAGCTTTGTGCAGAACTCTTTGATGGAAAAGTGCATCTGGTAATCTCAGTTATGCCACATCCCAAACACCATCGGTACAGGGATCATCTTCTTTCCATGTCGCACCACTAAAGCTTATGGATGCCCCTTCCATTAACATAGATGAAGATGATTATTTTTCCAATCATACTAGTAAGCATATATTTTACTCAGCCACCACCTTCTGTTGCTTCACCTTCTGCTGATTCACCTTCTGCTGTTTCACCTTCTGGTAACCCCAACAAAAGAGCTAAACCCTCAACTCCTAGACCTCGAGCTCATAGTGCCTCACCTGATCCACCTTCGTGTCCCTCGCCTAAAGCTTCTATTACTGCTGATGATTTAGCACTGGAGATGCAAAAAGCTCTACGCCATTTGACTCAAGGGCCAACAATTCCCCAATGTTTAGAGAAGCTTGAGTTGCTCGAGTTAGGCCCAGTAGACCCTCTACGATTTGCTGTGTATCACATTTTTGGAGGGACCATGAATATAAGAGAGATGTGGGTAAATTTGCCCAATGATCCTTCGACCAGCGGAAAAGGACCATGTATCACATTTTTCGTGTGTATCTCCTACCTTCGACCAGCGGAAAAGGACACCCTCTAGGTCTATAAAGAGAAGGAGTAAGCCATAAGGAAGGTAAGCCATACTCACATTATCACATGCATATAATTAAAACACTATCGTGAATCACTAAAAGACCTTCATCTCTCAATATACTAATCCTTACGCCGGAGATGTTTCGGGGCATCCATGGAATCGCTATGACCATTTTCTGTTATTGTACCCCCCGAACCGGTGAACTATCCATCATGAAGGTTACCGGGAAAACCAGGGTACAACATTTGGCGGCATCAACCGGACGTTGGACTATAAGTCATGGATAGAAACAGAATTATAAGAGATGAAACGAGCCTGATACGACAGATGTTGTTGTTGGGGTCAGGAAGCGCCCAAGAAATCGCCCAACAAACAAAAGTCAAGGCAGCCTACATGGAGAAGAACAAGCAAGAGTATGAAGCCTTTCAAAAGTATTTGCGAAGAATGAAGCGGAAAGGGGCCTTGAAAGAAAAAGGGGACGAATAACGGTTGTTAGAGAGAACTGACGAAGACACATCGGAAGGATAACTGGTATCAGAAGAAGAGTGCACGAAAAAAAGGCCAAAAATACCAAGACTCACATAAAGTGAAAGAAGAAAGAAAGAGAAGAGGCGTCGGAAGAAGAATTTACTGATTACCATAAGGAGTTTGCATCTTTGAACTTCAAATCACCATTCTCGGACGAGATTAATCAAACTTGACTTCCAATAAGACTGAAGAGGTCGGTAGTATGGAGATACGATGGTACGACAGATCCTGCTGACCATGTATCTAACTTCACATGGCCAATCCAGACCATACCCATGAACCGAAACTTATGGTGTATTTTTTTTGCCGAAACTCTAGACTGGTCGGCAAGATATTGGTTGGAGAGCTTACCACCGAAGAGCCGGTTACAAAGACTTATGCAAGAAATTCACCACAAGTTTTATTCAAAATAGCAGATTCCAACAAGAGGCCCAGTCCATGTTCGCTTGCAGACAACGAGAAGGTGAAAGTAACCGTACATATCTAGAAAGGTTCACGGAAGCATGTACACGAGTCCCCACCATACACGACCCCATGATAAATGCAACTTTCACGTACGGCCTTAGAAACGGGCCATTATTCAGAAAACTCCAAGGGCATGAATTGAAAAACACGGAGGAGTTGTTGGAGAAAGTTAAAAGGTTTATCTGGCTGGAAAATCTAAGTCTGGAAAAAAGCATCTTAGATAGCAGAAGGTACAACAATAGATCACATCAAACCGACAGGCCAAATAATCACCCCTCTTGAATGCAAGATAGACCATGGGTGAGGAGGAAATATACGACAGATTAAAATTCAGAAGCTTACGCGGCCAATGAAAAGAAACCCGTCGGGGCCCCAAAAGACTGGGCTAGAAGGAAATGTCCTCAGGACCCAACTCAATATTGTGAGTTCCATAAATGTCAAGGATATTGTACAAGCAGTTGTGATGGCCTCAAAAGGAAGAAAGATAAGAATAAAACATCAATAGTGAAAATCCAAGAAGGAGCAGACGATAGAAAGCCGAATATCTTGATGATCCGAGCAAGAGAAGAAAGCTCATAGAGGAAGCCTAAGGCAAAATGTCGAGGGCAGAATGTCAAATTCAGGGTCAACGATTTAGTCATCGACTCTTACAGAGGTGATGAGCCATTAATAGTCAATGGAAGAATTGGTCAGATACTCACACGATGGATTTTTATCGACACTGGGAGTTCGGCCAATATCATGTATGAAGAGTGCTAATCGAAATTACCAGAATTCATGAAGAAGGACATCAAACCGCCTCGGTCAACACTCTCCGGGTTCGCAGGACAGATCGTATGGCCCAAAGGGATTCTAACTCTACCTATATCGTTTGAAGACACGTTCAGTACCTTAAAGAAAACATTCCTAACTGGATTTTTAGTAACTGATTCCATATCACCTTACAATGTGATACTAGGGTGAACAGGGATATAACAACTACAAGCAGTAGCTTCCACAGTGCACGAGAGGCTGAAGATGCCATATGAAGAACACACGATTACTTTGTTGAGTCAGACGTGGCATGTGTCGCGATGCTGCCTTGCCAAAAAAGGAGAATAAAGAAAATTCAAGAAGCAAGAGGCTGACTAGATAACGGTGGTGGTTGTCGAGTGATATCTAGAGTAACCCGTCAAGGTAGGAAAGTCACTTCTGTTAACCTTAAAAACGGAATTAATTGTGCTGCTAAGAACGGAAAAGACATGTTTGCATGGAAGCCAACCGATATGACCGGGATTCCTAGAGCCTTAGTCGACCACCGACTACAGATAGCGGATAAAGAAGTACTCATGATCCAAAAGAAAAGACCCATGGCCCCAGAGCGAAGCGTAGATGTCAATAAAGAGGTAGATGAGCTTGTGTCGACAGGAATACTTAGAGAGTCGACTTTCCCAACATGGGTCGCCAATCTCGTGCTTTTCAAAAAAGTGTATGGGTCATTACGGATGTGGATCAATTTCACTAGCATAAACAAAGCATGTACAAAGGACGCTTATCCTTTACAAGAGATAGAACAGAAAGTCAAGTCCCTAAAAGGATTCTGATGGAAGTCGTTCCTGGACGCATACAAAGGGTATCACCAAATCTAAATGGCTAAGGAAGATGAGGACAAAACTGCATTAAACACTGAAAGAGGAACATTCTGTTATACTAGAATGTCGTTCGGCCTCAGGAATGCGGGGGCAACCTATAAAAGGTTGGTCGATCAAGTGTTCAAAGATAAGATTAGAAGAAACGTAGAGGCTTATATGGACAACATTGTCATCAAAAGTAGGGATGAAACAACTTTCATTAGCGACATCAAAGAAACTTTAGTCATGTTCAAGGAATCTGGCATGAAGTTGAACCCTAAAAGTGCATATTTGGGGCAGAGGAAGGAAAGTTCTTAGGGTACGCGGTCACCCCAGTAGGAATCACAGAAAATCCAGATAAAGTAAAAACAATTCTCGAAACAACGACCCTGAGGACATTCAAAGAAATCCAGAGCCTTACCGGTAAAAAATGGTAGCATTGAGTCGCTTCCTCTCCAAGTCGGTCGAGAAATCCATCCCATTTTTTGAAGTTTTAAAAAAAGGTCCCGAACCAAAAGGAGTTTAAATGGACAAATGAAACAGAAGAAGCACTAAGAAACCTCAAAACTGGCTTGATAACCTTGCCTACCTTTTCCCGTCCGAGACTTGGAGAGCGACTCGCCATGTATTTAGCAGCAAGAGAAAAGGCCTTAAGTACAGTACTGCTGTCAGAGGAAGGTACGACTCAAATGCCAGTTTACTTCGTAAGTCAGATGATGCAAGGCCCTGAGAACAACTACTCCTATATAGAAAATTATTCCTTACATTGGTACATATGGCTCAACGCCTGCAAAGGTACTTTCAGGCACACCTTGTTTGCGTGTTAATAGACCACCCAATCAGACAAGTGCTCTTACCACCTGAGCGATCAGGACGATTGGCTAAGTGGGCAATAGAGTTGGAGGAATATGATATCTGACATAAGCTAAGAACCAATATAAAAGGGAAGGCTTTAGCGGACTTCCTGACAGAAATGTCAGGAAAAGAATCGGAAGACGCCAAAAAGAAAGGCGAAGGATGTTTTGACGTAAATTTTTCGAGCTCGACTCTATACAATGACGGGGTGTTAAGTAACGATGGTTCGAGACCTGGAGTACTCTATGTAAGCTCGCAAGGCAGGATACGGGGTGTCACATGCTTTAACTACGTGGTGGAGTACGAGGCTTTGTTGGCAGGGTTGAAGCTTGCTAAGGAAATGGAAGTAAAAGATCTTAAAGCATACGAAGACTCGATGATCGTAGTAAACCATGTTAACGGTGAGTACGAAGCAAAGGAAGAATCCATGAGAAAATACCTCAAACAGGTAAAAGGTGTGGCATAATATTTTGAAACCTTCACCATAAAGCAGATTTTGAGGTCCCAAAACAAACAAGTGGATGCTCTGAGTAAAATGGCTTTCGTGGCTTTTAGACACCTTGCAAAAAAGTGTTAGTATAAGTACTGGAAGAAAAAAAATATTTGTAGGAACGAAGTGTGCAGAACCGAAGAGGGGGAGCTTGTATGGATCCTATAGTCAGATACCTCGACGCAGGTATAGAACCGGAGGACTTAGAGCAAGCACGCAGGATCAGAGAAAAAGCACCTAACTACGTACTCAAACAAAGGGTCTTATACATGAGAGGTGCATATACTCCAGGGATCAGACGCCTAACAACAGGAAGGAAAAAATTGATTAAGGAGATACACAAAGGGATGTGTGGAGCGCACGAAGGGGAGCAGGTGTTATCCCGCAAGATCATCCGAACTGGTTACTTCTAGACGACCCTATCAACCGATGTAAGAAGATGGGTCCAAAAATGTGAGTCTTGTCAATGGCATGCAAATATCCTGCGAACCCCTCAAGTGGTAATAACGAACATATGTAGTCCTTCGCCATTCAACCAATGGGGAATTAACATAGTCGTTCTGTTCCCCAAAGCCCTAGGAAAGCTAAAAAAATTTGTGGTAGCAGTGGACTATTTTTCCTAATAGGTAGAGGTAGAACCCCAAGCATACATTATGGGTAAAAACATGGCCAAGTTCGTATGGGGACAAATAATTTGTAGATTTGGGGTTCCTCACACCATCTTCAGTGATAATGGGACTCAATTCGCTAACGGACCATTTAAATGGTGGCGCAAAAAGATGGGTAAACGATAGAAGTTCACGTCAGTAGCACACCCCTAGGCTAATGGACAAACCGAGGTAACTAATCAAACCATACTAATAGGGGTCAAAACTAGGTTTTCAAAAGATAAATGTTTGTTGGTAGAAGAATTACACAACGTCATATGGGCTTATAGAATCACGCAAAGAACGGCTACCAAAGAAACCCCTTTTGCATTGGTATATGGAACTGAGAAAGTGATTCCACCGGAACTGGACCTCATAACCAATAGGGTGGCCAACTTTGAAATCAAAGAAAACTCAAAAGCATGGCGACTCAAGTTAGATCTTGTTGAAGCAAGAAAGGAGGAGGCCGCCATCAGGCAGGCTCGATATAAAGAAGCCATGAAACGTTTCAATAACTCCAGGGTCCGACAAAGAGCATGTAAAGTGGGAGATTTGGTGTTAAGAAAGAACAATGCCGAGAAAGGAGGAAAATTTGGTGCTAACTAAGAAGGGCATTATAGAATAAGCGAAGCATGCAGAAATGGTTCGTACATCTTGGAAACCCTGGAAGGAGACAGAGCCCCGAGGACTTAGAACATCGCCAACCTCAATAAGTTTCATTTTTAGGTCAAGTTAGTAAAAATCAATGGTTGTGGGGGGCATATCGATGTATTTTGATGGGAGGGGAAGTTCCCTTAGTGGAACTAATTTTGTACTAGTAACATCGTCCCTAATCATAAAAAGAAACTCCTTGATATTAGTAATATAATGACAAAAAAATAACCCTCGAACGGAGCCACAGGTCAGCTCGTGCAAGCACGACTTAAGTAAACCTTTTCCATTTCTAAGTAATATTACGCAAATCAAGCCTCGAACAGGTCAACATGCCTAATTAATATTATGCAAATCAACCCTCAAATAGGGTCACTGGTCGGCTTACGCAAAGTCGACGTGAGTAAAACTTAGCCATGCCTATGTAATATTACACAAATCAACTCTCGAACAGGGCCACAAGTCGGCTCACTAAAAAACGACCCAAGTAAACCTTAACTATGTCTAAGTAATAATGAATGAACCAACCCCCGACCTGGGTCATAGGTCGATTCGCACAAAGGCAGTCTAAATAAACCATAGCCAAAGCTAAGTAATATTGTATGACTTAAACACACGATCGTAGGTGGATTCACACAGAAATAGTTGAAACAAAGCCTTCACCCAGATCTTATAATATTATGTGAATCAACCCTTGATCTAGTTGGGTGGGTCGACCTACGTAAAAATGGGCCAAGTAAATATTCATCGGGCAACGACGACCCAAATAATAATAAGTCCTGACTAATACCCCACGACGGGTAGAAAAGGCCAAATAGCGCCCAGAAAATAAGAGAGGATATGTTTGTATATAATAAAACAATAGCAGCAAAGCAAACATCCATATTATAGATAAAAAAAAACATGTCCATAACATAAGCCCGAAAGATAGGCGACCATTTTAGAAGAAAAATACAAAAGCATGACAAAGAAAAATTAAACACCATCACCACCGGATCCAGGCTCGGCCTCCGGAGCTCGAACCAACTCCTTAAGCTCTACAACTCCAACATGGCCCTCCCTCAATTGCTTCAGAAAGTTAAAATCTTCTGCCACTAAAGCTTTGAACCAATTATGCACAATATGTAGAGCATCGGGGTAAGAGTACGCAGGAATGACCGACTCCATCTGAGAAAGGTATCGGCGCTTCATCTCGGCACAACCCTTATGAAGGTCATACCTAATACAAGCAGTATGAACCCTCAGGTTTTCCTGGCCATACTCTATGGAGCACAGAATATGGAATAGGGCCCCGGAGATACCTTCCTTCACCAACCAAGAAACATTAGTTAAACTTTGTTAAAGCCTCTGGTTGCACCAACTGAATTCCTTCTCAAGAACCATTTTTTCACTCTCCAAACTCACCAATGTATGGTCGGTTTCCAATCCGACCCCCTGTAAATGGGAGATCTTCCCCTGCAACTCAAGTACCTTCTTCTCACTCACGGGAAGCTCCTCATGCACTGTAGAAAAATCGGCCTCCAAAGCACCAGTCATCTCCTCCTTCTCACACATCAAAAAACGAAGCTCTTCTTCCAACTTGCAAACCACCTCTCGGTTTTCACATTCCAAACTATGGATTCTCTCTTCCAACTAAAAAACTTTTTCCTGCCCCTGGCTAAGTCGAGATAGCTCCGACTCAACAACCAGTTTTGAAGCCAAATCCTTCTGATGATCCACCTTGACCATTGCTACCTGTCGGTGAAGTTTGGAATTCTCCCCTTCCAATGAATTGATAGACATGTTATCTTTTTTCAATTGTTCAGAAAACAAGGACAACTCCTTCTACTTGGAAGATCTAGCTTCGAGGTGATATAGAACTTCATCTAAAGAGGCTTTGCTTCGATAAAGGTCCTCATTCAACTTATTCAGTTCCCCAATTGACATACTGTCACACCCCCGAACCAGACGGCGGAAACGTCCGGGGGCTTGGGTGACTCATCTTGTAATATCATCACAATGTATATAATTGAAACAAGACAACACCATCATCATACATATCAAAATACAACCATCATTGTTTACATCAAGTATAGTATCATAGATTACATGCCAAAATATTCAATGTATGATGATAACAAAATACGACAAATTCCACATGCTCTTGTAGACCTTTCCGCTTAACGATTTCCTAAGAATACAAGTTATTTTGAAAATGTCAACATATATAATATTGGTGATTTCATAAGCATGTTTGAATGAAAAGTTTTGTATTGTTCGTAAAACGCCAGAAAATCCGATATTTTCTGAAAAAATGGTTTGAAAGTGATGTGTCAAAATCAAGTACTAATGCATGTGTGTTTTCTGTTTTTGGAATGTATATAAAAATGTAATCCGGAAAAAGATCATGTATATTCTGTTGTAAGTAAAAGGTATTGTTTAACTGTATATTTCCTCAGAAAATTCGATATTTTCTGTTTATAAAAGTGCCGTGGTCTCAAACCCTAAGACCGAATATCACTGTATGTATGTTGACATATCGACAAGATTTTATATGTGTTCCGTAAAAATTATGATGGAGTTAATCTCTATGTGAGTCGTTTTAACCATACTTGATTATGACGAATTCACCTGTCGTGGCATTTTCAGGCGGCAACTTGTTTAAGGTAAGGTTTGTTACCCTAGACTGGCCTAGTCTAACTGTAGCGAACAGCTCAGGTGTGGGGTGTCACCCCATATAGATCTATACACAAACTCTCGATCTCCTTCCAAGAGACTCTGGTTATAACTACAGGCTACGATCGTACACTCGAGAGGTGTCAACCGACATATCTCACTAGATCCTTAACTGGATTTACGCGAATATTGTATTATGTTATGTATAATGTTTATGTGTACGTTTTATGTTTGAAAAGTCCAACGAGTATGTATGTGAATGTACGAAGCCCAACAGACATGTAGAAGGACCACTAAGGCCCAATAAACATGTAATGTATAGTCCAGACCCAATAAGCATGTAAATGGACCACTAAGGCCCAATAAACATGTAATGTATAATCCAGGCCTAATAAGCATGTAAATGGGCCACTAAGGCCCAATAACACGAAGTGTAAGTATTGGGCCCAATAAACATGTAATCGATGTATTTAGTTCGTTTGTTATTACATTGTTTGTTTTAGCTCGATTGTTTTCTAAAATGACATAAAAAGGCCCACTTTTTGTAATGATGACATTTTTGGCCCATTAAGCCGAAAATTTACAATTTAGGCATATTTTTGATAAAATTCTCACTTTAGCCTTTAGACCAAAAGTTTACATTTATGGGCTTATTTCAAATAAAATGACATTTTTAGCCCACTGTTGTTAAAAATAGCATTTTCGACCCAATATCATGAAAATTGACATTTTCGGCCCAATTATACAAAAATTGACATTTTTGGCCCAATTTAATAAAATTTGACATTTTCGGCCCAATTTAATAAATTTGGAATTTTCAGCCCTTCTTAACTGAAAAACAACATCTTTGGATCAAATTTGTTTAAAATGACAATTTAATCCACAAAAGTCATAATTTTTCCAATTTTGGCCCATAAAATCGTGAAGGCCCAATTTAAGCCCATTTTGTGAAAAAATTACTCCTTTGGCCCTTTTTAAAACCATAATATCATAAAAACCCATTTTTATACAAAAATGACTCTTTGGTCCATGAAAAACCGTAAGTATCATAAAAGCTTCATCTTTTTGTTTATTTGTCAAAAATGGTCCCTTTACAAGATTTTGTTTAGTTTTTCAACATCCTTAACATGTTTAACACTTTCATCCTTATGGTAAGTTGCATAAAGTGTTTTAGTTTACAAATATTGTCAAGACTTGATAGAGTTTTCGAGATCTATGAAGTTTCTTCACATAATCACTACATATAACTTAGAAAACACACATAAACATGTACAAATACATAGATCTATCACATAAGCAACTTGTATCCTCCCCCAAAACATAGTAAAACCGAAAAACAATGGGTATGAACTCACATTGGGGTTTGGATTTGGTTTTGATGAAGAGATGAGAGGAGATGATGTTGTTTTCGGCCTAGTCTACCCCCTTGATGAGTTCTTCGAGTTCTAAGAGCAAAATGGATGAATTTTTGATGAAGTTCTCTTGAAACGCACACACAAACTCACAAAATTTTGAGGAGGAAAAGGTAGTTCTTGAGAGGATATTTGATAGAGTTTGAAAGAAAAGTGAAGGTGGTGAGGGGTGGGTTCGGCCGTCAATAGAGAGGAAGGAGGAGAGAGATTAGAAAATTTTGCATGGAGGGTAATAGCTTTATAGATGTATGTGATTATCTTGATACATGATAGATAATTGTGTGTTGTCAAGCTTAAATATTCTTCCATTTCCTTTTTTTTCTTTTTTTTTTGTATTATTGTTGGGCTGAGAATAGGGTAAGGAGAAAGGAATTGAGAAGATTTGGGCCCTCTCTTGTCTTATTTCGAGTTTATGATGCCCAAAGTAATTATTTTTCAGCCTATTGGGTCTTTATGAGGGTTCACAGCCCAATGAAGCCCAAGGATGTAGTTTACAGCCCATTAGGGCTTATGAAACTAGTTATGGCCCATCATGGCCCATTAGAAATAAAATGAACCTTTTTAGGCCTAATATGGCCCAAAAGACTAGATCTTAATGAAGGTGGGTCCAATTAGAGCCCAAATTGAGTTCCTTGGTCCAACAATACCAAATTGAAAGTTTACTGACCCATAAGGCCCAGTAAGAAGATCATGGCTCATTTTGAGATTGAATTGAAACATTAGGGTTACAACCCAATGTTGAATGTATAACATGCATTGAATTTGTTTCTTGGAATGAACATCATATATTGTCAAGCTTAAAGTTACAGAATACATCAGAAGTTGATTATATGTAGACAAAATTTCCTAGCCGAGAGTACTAGTTGTGACACATACTAGAGATATCTAAGTGGTTGTCGCAAAGGTTCTAGGATGGTAGGGAGGTAGCAAGGATGGGAGGGGTAGTTTCAAGTGGTTTCTCCGCTTCATTTATAGGATGAACATCTCTCTCACTTGAGTCCCCCACAGTCATTTCAGCACAGTAAAATCAGTGGTAGTAAAGACATCCTAACCAAGCTCTGGAATATAATCAAACAAAGAAAGCCCGGGATCGTCATTCTTCATAAAGGATCCAGAAGCATTCAAGTTAGACCTAACATTAGCGAACTGAAAATCGTTTAAAGGGGTGTTGAATTTATTGTGTAAACCACAAATAAATTCATCAATATAATTACCAGAGTGAGTCGGAAAAACAAGGGAATTGGATACCCTCACATTCACTGGGTCACTTGACCCATTTTTCGTAAACAAACATTGACCATACCAGGGGCCTGAGACGGTTCAATCAACATTGTTGGGAGGCTCAGAAACACAAGCAAGACTTGATTTTTCTTTTCATAGTAAGACCTTCTGACAGGGAGGAGCCATAAGGAGGAAGAGTCTGGATGTCTACGAAGCTTGATACCACCACCTCCGCAGGTCAACCATCTGGGCTCGAAGGAGCGTTGTTTAGATCAGACCTTACATCTTCGTCTTCAACAATCACCACCCCTTCTAGCAGAACCGTATTATCGGAAGGAAAAACCTGGCTCCCGTCAGAACCCTGGCTAGAGACATCAAGAGGAATCATACGTAGTTTCAGCTTGGACTCCGGAACTTCACGCCTGAGGATGGAAATCAAGGGAACTTCATGACCCTCTAGAGTTAGGACTGGCCTCCTGCCTCTACGATCCTAAAAGGGACTCAACCCTCCCATACCCACAATCACTTCCTTAGGATCGGACCATTTGATCACGTAGCTAAACAATACTTGATAAACAGATTCTTTCTTTGGAGAAAGACACAGTCTAGGATCAGAAGGACGACGAGAAGTCTTTCCATAATCCATGGGGAAGGGGAGTGCTGAAGAATCCACAAAGAAAAAAATCATTTTTCTATAGCTTAATCGAGTCCGAAAGAGGCAGAATGTCTGTAACGCCTTTCCAGCTAGATAAAGTAATCCAATATGTAACACTCAGTTCCAAGGTATTTCTTATTTTCACCCTTATTATTTAATTAACTTGCAAATTGGTCCTAAAGGGCATAAAGTGTAACTTGGGGGGGAGTGAGTCCGCAGGGTGTACTCCTAGTACGTTGGGGTTACGTTGTCCAGGGACAAACCCTAACTTTTAGGGTTTGGACCCTGTTTAAGCAACATTATGGAGCTTAAGGTTGCCCCTCATCAACCTCTTTCCCTCTAAAGATACCTGTCATACCCATAAAATTCGAGCCAATTTAAAACTTTTTAAATCATTTGAAACCATTCAGTTATTACAATTTGTTTTCAAAATAGTTTATACATCAGAGTTCCCAGAAATCATAATCATCAATCGAGTAAGTGTACGGTCACGCCTTCCCCTCCCCGCGGCCATCCGCTGAACCTAAAACAATAAATTGAAACTGTAAGCCCGAAAGCTTAGTGAGTTGCCCCCAAAATACCAACCCCATATAACCATAATCATATCATATCAACGATTACAGAACAACATGCATACTGAACCCTCATCTTGACTGGACCGCCTTGCAAGGCCTACAGTCTACATGGATCTATCTCGAGCCTTCGGTATGACTGGACCGTCATGCAGGTTCACAGTCTATCCGGACTGCTCGTCGGGTATGTTGGCCTCAACCGCACGAAGCAGGACCCCGCCTCAACCCACCCATCAACAATAACCATGTGCACATAAATAACATATACTGGCATATATATAACAGTCATACCGATATAACAGATCATCGATCATAGCAACATCCTATAACCAGGATACCGACCTAACCAGGTCAATAACATAGCATCATCCTATATACCAGGATACCAATCTAACAGATCATAATAGCATAGCAACATCCTAAACAGGATACTGACCTAACCGGTCACTAGCATAACATCATCCTATATACCAGGATACCGATCTAACAGAATCATAATAGCATAGCAACATCCTAACCAGGATACCGACCTAACCGATCACTAACACAACATCGTCCTAACTACCAGGACGCAGATCTAACAAACCCCTAAATATATCATGCGAATACCCGAATACAAATCCGATAAAGGGTCGGCCTTGGTGCCGTAGACCCTGTTAATATAGTGAGGATAACTCACCTTGCAACTGCCGAAACGAAACACGAGAACACTGGCCCGAAGCACTGCTCCAAACTCCAACACCTGATGCCATCAATGAACCATGACATAAATATCCAAAATACCATAACACCCATGAAGGTCAAACAGGTCAAAGTCAAAGTCCTAGCCAAAGTCAACCTTCCTGATTGACTCTACTCGTCGAGTCAACCCGTCGACTCGCGGAGTTCCCAACTTCAGGAAACTCTTATATCACAACTCGACTCGCCGAGTCACTCCATGACTCGTCGAGTTTAACGATCTCTGAGTCCTATCATGACCAACTCACTGAGTCACCACTCAACTCACTGATCTGAGTCTTAACCAGAAGAGGCTGGGGTTTTGCGTTCTGACTCGCCGAGTCCACGACAATCTTCAACAGACTCGCCGAGTTGTTCCTCCAACTCGTCGAGTTCATGCCTATCTTCAACAGACTCGCCGAGTCTCTTCAGTCCTTAATTCATGCTGAGACTTTTCGAGTCATGAAGGGGCTCCAAACTATAGATCCACACTTCTAGGTCATGACTCTCACGTAAATTTGCAAACTTTAAGTGAATACAAGGTGTTATAAGCCCAAATCACTCTAGGGCTAAGGTTTAAGACAATGATGCTTCACCAACAAGCCAAGGGGTGATACTTTGTGAGGTTTTGGACCAAGACAAGTCTAGATCTGAAGTAACAACCTCAGATCTAGACCCCTAACCCGAATTAGATCCTTACCATGCCAAAATGGCCCCAAATATCATTCTAGAATAGATATAAATGCAATAGAGTCAAGGTAACAGCTTGTTACCTCTAAAATGTGCCCAAGCTGAAGTACATTCTGGATCTACGCAAATCCGTTGATGCTCTACACTTTGATTTACAAGCCTTCTTTGCTAGAATCTCCTTCCAAAGCTTCCAAGTTCACTCCATAGGCTCACACACGATTCTAGGGTTTTCTGACTCTCAAGGGGTGACAAGGAGGCTGAGGTGAGGACTTAAGGTCCTTTAAATAGGGTGCAAGCCCTGAGATTAGGGTTTTTTCTTCCCAGCACCAACTCGTCGAGTCCAGCTTCCGACTCGGCGAGTTGGTCACTTAATTCGCGACCAAAACCCGATCCGACTCGACGAGTACTCGCACCTACTCGTCGAGTTTGCTTCTTCAATGTACACTTTAAGCCCTTATATCATATTTCTGAAATTTGGGAAATTACAATACCCCCATGAAACCTTAGCCATATTTGGTGCATTCTTGAGACATTAGTTGAGTTTTTGGCCATTTTGGTGCATTAGAAGAAGAAAAGACCTAGTAGTGCTGCATTGTTGGAGTTGGAGCCTCAAGATCCAAAGATATATTCTTCATTGCAAGCTTCTGGAGGCAAACAGTTCTTACCTTGATGGTTCCTTTGTTCAGATCTCATTTATGGGTAGATTTAGGAGCTTTTGGCTCCATGACCTTGGTTCTTAGGAGTATGGGCTACTCCAGAACCTTATAATGGCATTTCTTAGAAGATCTGAGGTCCTAGAAGCATAAAAACCAACTCTTGATGGTCTTGTTTCAACCATGCATGAGTTATGGACCTTGGTAAGGTGTTTTAGACATATGGTTTAGTTTTGGGTCCTTGTGAGCCATGCAAGTGGGTAAAAGTCACCAACTTTATGAATTAAGAGATCTTTTGGGAGTAGACCTGAAGTTTGGACGTCAAAGTCTTAATGGGTTGAGTCACTTGTTGAGAGAAGGGATCTCTGACCAGTATGTTGGGCATACGTTTATGTACGTTGCGCGTACTGGGTTTGAGTCCTGTAAGAGATCGTGATGAGTACACGGGGCATACTCACCAGTTGGACTTTTGGGGCCTTTTGGGCTAGTTGGACCATTTTGGGGTTTTGGGCTTTCATAATTAGGCCCAGTAAGGGAATGGTAAAATGGTCTTTTACCCTAGGAGTTAGAATTAGAGACTTAGACTCCCGGATATGGTTTACACCGTGATTATTAATTAGGGTGTTATTTGATCATATATAGTGGGAAGATTTCCCGGATTAGCAGCCCAAGCATTTACCTGATTTTCCAGCAGATTGAGGTGAGTCTCTTCACTGTCTTTGATGGGTCGAAGGAACCAATGACGACCCATGGATTATTGTTATATGTATGCTAGTTGTCTTTGTGACCTTGCATGTGTGTATGTATTATTTGTATGTCGGGCGGGGCCTGATGCCAGTCGGGGCCTAATGAGTGTGTTGGTCGGGGCCCATCATAAGATACAGATAGATCTGTTCCGAGCGGGGCTCGATGTCGGGCAGGGCCCGTTGGTTATTGGGCATGGCCCATTGTATGATTGATAAATATGGTATGAGGTATTTTTGGGGAAATCACTAAGCTTTGTGCTTACGGTTATCAATTTATGTTTCAGGTACTTCCAGATCGAATGGGAAGAGGTCGGGTTGATCACATCGTACACATCATGATTCCCACCTTATTTGAATCTAATGTATTTGGAATGATTGATTGACATACTCTGATTTCCCGTTATAGTTTTATACGCATGTTTAGTTGACGGTTTTATTAATATGAAAATGAAATTTTTTGTTTTAGTTTTTGGGACGTTACAAGTTGGTGTCAAAGCCTTGGTTTGAGGGATTCAGACATACTCTCGGGTATGTCTAAACACAAACTAAGGGTTTGGCAGATTTTTCAAAAAAAATGTTTTATAAAAAGAGTTTTTCTAATAAAAGAAAGGGGTGTGGTGCATGCAATCGACAGACCTTAACTAAGTTTTCCATAAATACCCATACATATTTTGTGGTATGCTTTGAATTGTGAATCTGTGAATCGCATGCTAGATTACGACTAAGGATCTTATCAGGATTACATGATAGAATGCTAGGAGAGATGCCTTTATATGCCTACTATATGAGCTTGTAGACTTGCATGCTAGTACTGATCAGTCAGTGATATGATGGGCTGTTTAGGTTATGTTTTGATTCCGATAACTCGATGCTCGAATGCTGCTTGCTTTGTGCTTTTACGAGTTCCCATTGACATCAGCTAAATAGTAAGAGAATATTCTAAGTTACATATTATTAATACTAGATAATTTTAGAAGGTTAGGTTTTAACTCTATTGCGCAGCTCTTGTTTAAGTCCAACCGTTGTAGTGCGAGACCTTTCATTCGAAGAATTATCTGGTGTCGATGGTATGTAATCGTATTTGTAAGCTAGTTAGAGGGTGTTAGGGGGAGTTTCTTCTACAGCTAATGGCGGAGAGTGGTGTCTGGTAGCCCTAGGAAAACCTAGGAGGTGACTCGGTACCAAGAGCCTTGTCTTATTAAGGATTGTTTGGATTGATAAGGGAGTGACTTGGAGGACTCGGGGCGATCGTTGAGGAAAGTAAATATAGATGTGGAAGGTAGTATGGGTCCATACTACTGGAAGCAGAGAATTCGTACTCAAGTCAAGGAAAGTCATGATGATACTATGAAGCTTGTAGAATTTTGAAATCTTCGGATATATATATATATATATATATATATATATATATATATATATATACATATATATATATATATATATATATATATATATATATTCTGATGGTTTGAATGGTTTATTTTCAGTATGGTGGTCACTCGAGGAGGTTCTGGTAGTGATTCTGGTGTCGTTGAGAGTTCGGGCTCTGGGGTCGGGTTTATGGATGATCAGATGCAAGAGTTCATTTCATTAGAGATTACCCGCAATATTCTTGAGCAGATTCATGTGATCTTCGGTACGGTCAAGGAGGGTATCATGGTGATTTTGGATGAGCGCTTGAGTGCTTTTTGTTATGAGATCGTGGCGATGGTGGGAGCCCACTATTTGACTTTCTGATAGTTTCGGGCATATGGGGCTCTGGAGTTCTTCGGGAAGAATTACCCGATTACGAGCAGTCATTGGTTGGCGGACAATGGGAACGCTTTCCGATCTAGCTTCTGTCCCGAGGAGGTAAAGGTCAGACTTGCGTCCTGTCTTCTGAAAGACAGAGCTCGAGACTGGTAGGAGGAGGTTGGACACGCCCTCGAATGTGAGGCGGTTGAGTTGATGACTTGGGAGGATTTTATGGCGAGGTTTCGGGATGAATTTGCACCGGTGATTGAGGTCCAACAGTTGGCGAGGGAGTTTCAGGACATTCGCCAGACTACTGAGACGGTGGAAGAGATCACTACTATGTTCCAAGAGATGGCGTTATTGGTTCCGCAACATGTGGCGGAGGAGGAGATGAAGAAGGTGAGATATCATGAGATGTTGAGGAGCGATATTAAACATGTTCTGAGCAGATCCAGTTGTAAGACACTGGATGATATAGTGGCGCGAGCCAGAGAGGGGGAGATTAACTTGAAGATGAAGAAGAAGAGAAAGCTAGATCAGGTTCAGAGTTTTGAGGGTTCAGGTAAGAGGCTCAAGCTTTTTGACTCGAGACCGTGGGGACAGCAAGGCGGGGGGCGTTGTGTCAAGTGCGGAAAGACACACGACAGGGTGTGCAAGGTGGCCGGTTCTAGTTGTTTCAAGTGCGTTATGATGGGTCACTTCAACAGGGATTGTACTGCCACCACCACCACCCAAGCATCTGATCTGATTTGCTTCCATTGCAATCAGAGGGGCATAAGAAGGCCACTTGCCTGAGTTTAGTAGCAGGAGGACCAGTTGCAGCACCCGCTCACCATGACCTTATGGATTATAGATGGCCGTCAGGGTAACGCAGAGACACCTGTTATGTGGAGCCGAGCATTTCAGTTGACTATCGAGGAGGCTCATGTAGCACCATATGTGGTCACGGGTATGTATCTTCTCCTTATCTCTTTATCTATGTTAATTTTCATGCTTATATTTGTGTTTTGCATTTAGGGTCGTTCCATGTAAATGGTATCTCTTCTCTTGTTTTTTTTATTTGGGGGCTACCCAATCCTTTTAATCTCTTGCGCTCAGCAAGAAGCTTATCGATGCTCCGGGGGAGATGGATTATCCATTATAGGTTAATTTTGCTGATGATCATCATCTGTGGTATCAAGGGTTCATCGGGGATGTATATTGGAGTTGTTTAGTGAGCGATACCCGATTGATTTGGTTCTTATTCCTCTGCAGGAGAGCAAAGTTATTGTAGGGATGGATTAGTTGTCCCCCACTGGGGCACTAATTGATTTTGAGCATCAGTTGGCGTGTATTCGGACCCCAAGTGGGGGAGATTTAGTGATTCAGGGAGAGGGTGTTCAGTGTGGTCCGACTCTATGTTCAGCAGCTAGAGCTAGACGCTATCTTCAGCAAGGTTGTTCTAGATTTGTTGTCTATGTGATGGGTACCCAGGAGAAGGGTAAGGCGACTGTTGACGATGTACCGATTGTTCGAGAGTACTCGGATGTGTTTCCGGAGGATTTTCCTGGAGTGCCTCCAAATAGGCAGGAGGAGTTCCGCATTGACTTGGTTCCTGGTGCGGCTCCGATAGCCAAAGCAGCTTATCGACTAGCACCTCTAGAGATGCAGAAGCTATCTACACAGCTGCAAGAGCTGTTACACAAGGGATTTATTCGTCCGAGTAGTTCACCATGGGTAGCGTCGATCTTGTTTGTAAAGAAGAAGTATGGGTTGCATCGGATGTGTATCGACTACAGGGAGCTGAATAAGCTAACGGTGAAGAACCGTTACCCGCTCCCAAGGATTGACGATTTATTTGACCAGCTTCAGGGTGCACCTTGGTTTTCCAAGGTTGATCTGCATTCAGGTTATCATCAGATGTGGGTCAGAGAGGAGGATATGCATAAGACGGCCTTCCGAACTCGTTATGGTCATTATGAGTTCGTGGTGATTCCCTCCAGGCTCACAAATGCTCCAGCCAAATTCATGGATCTCATGAATCGGATATGTAGGCCTATTTTGGATCGGTCAATGATTGTGTTTATTGATGACATCCTGGTCTATTCCAAGACCCAAGAGTAGCATGAGGAGCATTTTATTGAGGTATTATAGACTCTGGGGAGGGAGAGGTTATATGCGAAGTTCTCCAAGTATGAGTTCTAGTTGCACGAGGTGTAATTTTGGGGGCACCTTGTCAACCAGAACAATATTCTGGTCGATCCAGCCAAGGTTGAGGCAGTGATGAGGTGGGAGGTTCTGAGGTCTCCATCTGAGATTCGGAGTTTCCTTGGATTGTCGGGTTATTATCGGAGATTCACTCAGGATTTCTTCAAGATAGAGGTTCCTTTGACCCGGTTGACGAAGAAGACCATCACCTTTTGTTGGGGGCCTGAGCTATAGGCAGCTTTTGAGACTCTGAGGCAGAGATTATGTGAGGCGCCGACTCTGACTCTATCAGAGGGTGTTTAGGATTTTGTGGTGTACTGCGATGCATCAATCACGGGTTTGGGTGCAATGTTGATGCGGTGGGGTCATGTGATTGCATACTCTTCGTGGCAACTGAAGCCTCATGAGGCGAATTATCCTATGAATGATTTGGAGTTGGGGGCTATGGTGTTCGCTTTCTCTATGGGGTCTGCTATACTATCTACACGGATCACAAGAGCTTGAGGTATTTGATGGATTAGCCGAATCTATATATGATGTAGCATAGATGGTTGGATGTGGTGAAAGATTATGATTTTGAGATACTTTATCGCCCAGGGAAAGCCAGCGTGGTATCCGATGCTCTCAGCCGCAAGGCGGTTGCTAACCCGATCAGGGATGTGTTCTTGAGGATAACAGTGATTACCCCACTTCTAGAGCAGATTCGAGTGGCTCGGGTCGAGGCTATGAAGGAAGAGCACCTGAAGAGTGTGCGCAAAGTGGTTCAGGTGGCTTCCTTTGATTATGATAGCCAGGGGTTGTTGACCCTTCATCGGAGGGTGTGGGTTCCATATCGGGGAGGTGTGCATCAGATTTTGATGGAGGAGGTGCACAAGTCGAGATTCTATATTCATACCGGAGCGACAAAGATGTATAGAGATCTCTGGCTCGACTATTGGTGGCCATGCATGAAAAGAGTTGTGGCCTGGTATATGGAGAGGTGCTTGACCTATAGGAAAGTCAAGGTCGAGTATCAACAACCTCACGGAAAAATGGATCCGTTGGGAGTTCCCGTTTGAAAATGAGAAGAGATTACGATGGATTTTATTACCAAATTGCCTCGGGCGGCGCGTGGAGTGGATTTTATATGGGTCATCGTGGATCGTTTGACCAAGAGCGTGCATTCTATTCCAATACAGAAGATTATTTTGGCGGAGAAGCTATCCGATATCTACATTCGGGAAGTGGTGGTCGGCACGGGGTTCCAAATTCTATGGTCTCTGATAGGGATGTCGGTTGACGTCCAGGTTCTGGAAGAGATTCCATGAGGATTTGGGTACTCGTCTGCACTTCATCACGACTTTCCACCCGCACTCTGATGGATAGAGTGATTGGACTATCTATACCTCCAGTGTCTGGATTTTGGCGGTAGTTGGGATACGTACCTTCCTTTAGCGGAATTTTCGTATAACAACAATTACCACACCATCATTGATCGACCTCATTTTTGTTGGATTAATGTCTAAGTCCATAACTATATTTGGCATGTACTTGACCCGACCCGGCATAGTCCATTTGGGTTGTGTGACAACCGTCAAATTTCGGTCAATTCAAAGTCAACAAGTCAAACCGGTCAACTCCAATAACCCTTGTATGCTAGGGTTTACGTTATGTAATCACTATACAATTCGCTATTTTAATGAGAAATCCTCATTTGGAAAGATCATGTGTTTGATTTTCCTTAGCCTTAACAGTGCTAAACAACGAGCCAAAGCGATAAAACACTATTGAACAATCATAGGGATTGTGTACGACACTAAAACACGGTTTAATGGGGTTTACGAACCTTGCGTTGTGAAGCCGGACACTCAAATTAATCACAAACGAAACCTCTCTAAATCGTTTTCACTCTATCTCTTTCTATTTGAAATCTCTCCCAAATCTCTCCCAAATCTCTCTCAAAAGTTACTTTAACTTTTTGTAATCATTTGGGTCATCTCGACCCTTAACCGGGTCAAAAATCGCTTGAAACGGGGTAAAAACGAGTAAAATAGCTTTAAGGATCCGAAACCGAAACCTCTGGTCCGAAGTCCGCAGGGTCCGAAGTCCGAAGTGTCCGAAATGCCCGTGTCCGAAGTCCGAGGTCCGAAGCCAGTGTCCGAAGTCCGAGGTCCGAAGCCAGTGTCCGAAGTCCGAGGTCCGAGGTCCGAGGTCCGAAGCCAGGCCTTTTTTACCGGTTTTTCGACTACGACTTCGTTTTAACTCCGTTTTTCATTATTTTAACGTGGGATTTTCACCCAAAACTTTATTTTATAAACTAAGGCCCCAAAATATATAAATCTCCAGGGTTTTTATAAAATATATTAAAAGAATTGGTGATTGAACTAATTATTGAGGGAATATTTGCTTTTCCTTAATTTATGGCAAAAGCAACCCACTACCACCTCACTCTATGACCAGCCACTCTTTCCCACTACCCCTTGTCTCCTTAGTGGACCTTTACAGCCAATCTCCAGCTCTTCCCACGTTCTAAGAGCTGGAGGATTGATCCTCTCTCCTCATTCTCCATAAAAACTCTTTCATTCTACACTTAGCAACCAAGAACACTCTCCAAAATTCTCTCATCTTTTCTCTTAACTTCAAGAACTCCAAGGCTTTCTCCAGGGATTTCTTTCTTCAATTAGTAAGTATCTTCATCATTCACATAATTATTAAACTCCATTCTACTCAAATCATTGATATCTTACACAAGTTCCATCTTATTCGGTGTTAGATTTTCGAATCATCAAGACATCCTCTTAGTGTTCTTGAGTTGAACACTTCCTCTCTCTCACTTTCATCTACTGAAACCACATAAGGTGAGTTCATACCCATACATTTACATGTTTTTCTTAAGTTTTAAGGGGGGAATACAAGTAAAATCATCAAGAACACAATTAAACTTTTTCTAACAGATTGCATCAGAAAAGATGGACGTTAATCACGGACTGTTTCGGTCAACTTAAAAATTTTAGTTTTCAAAACTGTTTCAGGTGCAAGTAGTTCAAACTCTTAGCTTTAAAATGACTACTTGCACATCTCTAAATGATTTTTCTACAATTAATGGTGATTTTTACAAAACTGTCTGTCATTTCAGAGGCAAACCCGGACCAGTCTGTGATTATGAACATTTTCACCTCTGTTAGAGATCACTAAAAATCATGATAAAATTTACGAACAAACTAGACTCATATTCCAAACTCTCAAAATTTGCGGATTTGAATTTAGAGCTGTGATGATTTTTCTATAAATTTTCTAAGAACGGTAACAGAAACTGTTTTTAACGAAAAGTTGCTGTTAATTTCATTTCACCTTGTAACATGTTGAGCAAGGTGTATATCTTTATGTGACTATATGTTACTGCAATATATGACATTTTATCTTAATATTTAGACACACATCAGTTTACAAATGGATTTGGTCATATAAAATATAAAGAATAACAAGTGATTATAATCAAAGTACAACCGATACATTCAAACATTTAATAAACTATTTTGAATATAGTTTGCATACATTACTACGTACTACCCTTGGTTGATAAACTATAATAGGTATAGTTTATGATACATTACATAACACATACATTTAAAAAGGGTACATTTATACAAAGGATATTTTCATTAAGCAAGGTACGGCCATACGGTACCAAGTTTTCATAACACATAATTCCGTTAATGACTTTGTGAGACATTTACTTCAAATTACCATTAAGTCCTGTATTGTAACCAGAGTCTCCTTGAGGGAGAGCGTGATACTTGTGTATAGATCTATATTGGGTTTGACAAACCCACACCTAAACTGCATCCAACAGTTAGACCGATAGGTCTGGGGTGACAAATGTCATAACATTTCCGACGCCTGAAGAACGTCGTTTTAGGCAACCTTGGTCATAGTATGGTTATAATAAACTCACATAAAGTATTAATAAACATTGGAATTTACGGGAACTTCATTAAAATTTAACGAGTTTATGTCGATTTAAACTTGCATTGTTTTACTATAAATATGACAAATTACTTGTACATTCCGGTCTTTGGGTTTTAAGACTACATTTACACATTAAGGAAAATATTGGATTTTCTAACACAAATACTACTTTTACAAACGAAAGGCTTTTAATAATACCAAACAAAAGCTTATGAACTCACCAACCTTTGTGTTGACACTTTTTCAAAACAACTTGTATTCTCAGGAAGTCATTAAACAGGTAACCAAGTGCTTTTGAGGATGGGGCGCTAAGGCGTCTACTATTTCATATTTTGTCAACATATTGTAATTGATTCGTAAACATGTAATTCATACAATGATGTCACTTTTTCAATTATATATATATGTTGGTTGTGTTTGCTTCAATTACTATTACAATTGTTGTTATGATACTATACATGAAGTCATCCACCCCCGGACGTTTCCGCCATCCTTGGTTTGGGGGTGTGACAGATTAGTATCAGAGCGCAGTTTATAGTGAATTAAGTATATCAAACCACATAAGATATACAAACTATAAACACACATAAAGTATTAATAAACATTGGAATTTACGGGAACTTCATTAAAATTTAACGAGTTTATGTCGATTTAAACTTGCATTGTTTTACTATAAATATGACAAATTACTTGTACATTCCGGTCTTTGGGTTTTAAGACTACATTTACACATTAAGGAAAATATTGGATTTTCTAACACAAATACTACTTTTACAAACGAAAGGCTTTTAATAATACCAAACAAAAGCTTATGAACTCACCAACCTTTGTGTTGACACTTTTTCAAAACAACTTGTATTCTCAGGAAGTCATTAAACAGGTAACCAAGTGCTTTTGAGGATGGGGCGCTAAGGCGTCTACTATTTCATATTTTGTCAACATATTGTAATTGATTCGTAAACATGTAATTCATACAATGATGTCACTTTTTCAATTATATATATATGTTGGTTGTGTTTGCTTCAATTACTATTACAATTGTTGTTATGATACTATACATGAAGTCATCCACCCCCGGACGTTTCCGCCATCCTTGGTTTGGGGGTGTGACAGATTGGTATCAGAGCGCAGTTTATAGTGAATTAAGTATATCAAACCACATAAGATATACAAACTATAAACACAATTGGGACTAATAGTCTCTGATTTGTGCATTTTTCAAATAAATATACTTTTAGAAAATAAATGATTCTTTTTATTAAAAAGTATAAATACATGCATACATGCTCACATAGTGTCATAACTAGAAGAACATAAAATAAAAGAAGAGGAGTTGTACATTATGGGTATGCCTGTGTATATGTAGATCAAGTCTGGGAAGGATATAGCCTGATCAACTATATCTGTCCGGGAATTGACTTGCATATACCGGGGGATGGTCAGGATGGACAACAAATCTAACAAACTCGTCTTACCGCTAGTACGCCTCATTCACGAAGCCGGTCTATAAGGGGGGTATAAGGTTGTTGCCTATAAAATGGCAACTTAATGGGTGTCCACTCTCACCCACCGCTTCCTTGATCGGTGGAGGGTCGTTAGCCGAACGGGTAAGACAAGGACTTATGAATTCTCATTAAAAGTATGATGAATATTATAAAGTAACTAAATGCTTTAAGAACTCAAAACTAAACATTTACAAATACTATAGGAGTATTTTGTGTTACTATAATAAAAATATTTTATACTTTCATTTTACCTCATAACCCAATGTATTGGGTCAATAAAAAGTATAAAATCATATGTATCGTAAACATACCGGAAAACAACGTAATAATATACTTTATGTATAAAAGATTTCTCTCCCTATAAATACACTTTTACTAAAAGTACATTGGTTTACGACTTATGACAGAACCATGCCGCCAAGAAGAAGACCAAGACCTTCCAGCAACACAGCAACACCTCCTCCGCCGCCGCCTCCACAGTTTGATCCCGCGATGTTCCAGGCTGCAGTAACAGCAGCCGTAGCGGCCGCAATGTCACATATAGGGACCAACGGAGCTGGTGGTTCGGGATCGGGAGCTAAACACTCTAACCACGGAGACAGTATGTGGCGTACAAAAGAGTGTTCATACAAAGACTTCACAAATGGCAAACCCGACAACTTCAATGGAAGCGGGGGAGTCATCACGTTGATGCAATGGTTTGAAAAGACCGAAGTAGTCTTTCAGGTGTGCTCATGCCCCGAAGCGAGCAAAGTTAAGTTCGCAACCTTAACCTTCACCGGCCGGGCCCTTACTTGGTGGAACTGCCGGGTTAAGTCACTTACTCTCGAAGTGGCTAGCTCCATAACCTGGGCAGAACTAAAAACGTTGATGATGAAGGAGTACTGCCCGAGAGGTGAAATTCAAAAGCTGGAACAAGAACTCTGGAACCTCAGGATGACGGGCTCTGACCTTGAAACCTACACCACCCGATTCAATGAATTGGCTCTCCTCTGCCCAACGATGGTTAATCCGGAGGAGAAAAAGGTGGAGCGGTACCTTTGGGGACTATCTCTCCACGTGCAAAGTAGTGTCCTGGCTTCAAGGCCAACTACTTTTGACAGTGCCAGGGAGCTGGCACAACAACTTGTTGACCACCGAGCCGGTCATAATACTACAACCACCACCACTGATAAATCAAAAGGGGGAAACAACAAAAGGAAGTTCTGGAACGAAAAGAAGAGCCAACCAGCACAGGACCCCGCTAAGAAGCAACAAATTGTTGTTGTCCATGCTGCCACTAATGCTGCCACTACTACTACCACTCCAGCACCACCGAAGCCATATGCGGGAAAACTACCTAAGTGCAACAAGTGCAACTTTCACCACAATGGTGCTTGTAGGGAGATGCACTGTAACAACTGCGACAGGAAGGGGCACACTGCTCGTTTCTGTAAAGCGCCGGCTCAACCAATCAGCCAAGTCGCCAGTACGGGGGCAACCCGGACCTGCTACAACTGTGGAGACGCAGGTCACTTCAAAAGAGACTGCCCCAAAGCACAAGCCCCTAATGCTGGTGGAGTAGGAAGAGTCCTGGCAATAGGACATGGGGAAGCAGTCGAGGATCCCACGGTGGTTACTGGTACGTTTCTCCTTAATAACTCTTATGCATGCGTACTATTCGATAGTGGAGCGGAGAGGAGTTTCGTGAGCCACCAATATAAACATTTACTTGAACAAAATCCCCAATCACTAAAGGATACTTACGTAGTAGAAATGGCAAATGGGAAAGTAGAACGCACTAGCGATATATACTCAGAATGTACTCTCACTCTAGACAACCATACATTTAAAATTGACCTGATGCCAGTCACCATAAAAAGCTTCGACGTAATCATCGGGATGGATTGGTTAGTTCCTCACCGTGCCGACATTCTATGTTACGAAAGGGCCGTTCGCCTCAATCTACCAAATGACGAAACCCTTCTCATCTATGGTGACAAACCTAGTGCGAATTTACAAATCATCTCATGCATCAAAGCCCAAAAGTATCTCCGGAAGGAGTACCATGCCTTCTTAGCCCATATAGTAGACAAGAAACAAGACATGAAAGACATCAAAGACATCCCTGAAGTGTGTAACTTCCCGGATGTGTTCCCAGAAGATCTTCCTGGTGTACCACTCGCACGACAAGTCGATTTCAGAATTGACTTAATACCCGGAGCTACCCCCGTAGCCAGAGCTCCATACCGCCTCGCACCATCAGAAATGCAGGAGTTGTCCAGTCAGTTGACCGAGCTTTTGAACAAAGGGTTCATCAGACCAAGCTTCTCACCTTGGGGAGCACCAGTCCTTTTTGTAAAGAAGAAGGACAGATCATTTCGCATGTGCATCGACTACCGGGAACTAAACAAGCTCACCATCAAAAACCGATATCCTCTGCCCCGAATCGACGACCTTTTCGACCAACTCCAAGGAGCAAATTTCTTCTCAAAGATCGACCTAAGGTCAGGCTACCATCAGCTACGAGTTCAAGAAGAAGATATTCCCAAAACTGCATTCAGAACTCGCTATGGGCACTACGAGTTTGTGGTGATGTCCTTCGGTTTAACAAACGCACCTGCGGTATTCATGGACCTAATGAATAGAATGTGTCGACCCTACCTAGACAAGTTTGTAATCGTATTCATCGACGATATCTTGATCTACTCGCGAAGCGAAGAAGAGCATCGCCTACATCTACGCCAAGTGCTAGAGACGCTAAGAGCGGAGAAGCTTTATGCTAAGTTCTCTAAGTGTGAATTCTGGATTAGAGAAGTGGATTTCCTTGGACATGTGGTAAGTGAGAAAGGAATACATGTGGACCCCTCCAAGATCAAGGCAATCGAGAATTGGTCAGCACCCAAGACGCCAACCGAAATTCGACAATTCCTTGGGCTTGCTGGCTACTACCGAAGATTTATACAAAATTTCTCCAAGATTGCGAAACCACTCACCACCTTGACGCAGAAAGGTGTGATATTCAAGTGGGAAAATAAACAAGAAACTGCTTTCCAAACGTTAAAACAGGCCCTATGCAGCGCACCGATCTTGTCTCTCCCAGAGGGAACCGAGGACTTCGTAGTGTACTGTGATGCTTCGAATCAAGGCCTCGGATGTGTGCTCATGCAGAGAGGGAAGGTTATCGCGTATGCATCAAGACAGCTTAAGACGCACGAGGTTAATTATACTACGCACGACCTGGAATTAGGAGCAGTGGTATTCGCTTTGAAGATCTGGAGACACTACCTCTACGGCACGAAATGCACTATCTTCACTGATCACAAAAGTCTTCAGCATATCCTCAATCAGAAAGAGCTCAACATGAGACAGAGGAGATGGGTGGAGTTGCTGAATGACTACGAGTGCGAAATTCGTTATCATCCGGGCAAGGCCAATGTAGTGGCCGATGCTCTAAGCAGGAAGGAGTACTCGGGCCGCCGAGTAAAATCCTTAACAATGACAATCCATTCCCACCTGACCATACAAATCAAGGAAGCTCAACTGGAAGCTTTGAAACCAGAAAAGGTGGCAGGATAGACATTAAGGGGAATGGATAAAAACTTAGAAGTCAGGGATGATGGAGCACGTTATATCATGAACCGGATTTGGACACCGAAGTTCGGTGGACTCCGAGATGTCGTCATGAATGAAGCACACAAGACTCGATACTCCATCCATCCCGGGTCGGATAAGATGTATCTGGACCTCAAGAAATTATACTGGTGGCCGAACATGAAAGCTGAGATTGCTACCTATGTGAGCAAGTGCCTGACTTGCGCTAAGGTCAAAACCGAATACCAGAAACCATCCGGGCTATTGCAACAGCCGGATATACCTGAGTGGAAGTGGGAACGAATAACAATGGACTTCATAACCAAGCTGCCTAAGACATCGGGCGGTCTTGACACAATATGGGTAATTGTAGACAAATTGACCAAATCAGCACACTTTCTACCAATAAAAGAAACCGACAAGATGGAGAAGCTGACTAGAACGTACATCAGAGAGATTGTACGACTCCATGGTGTGCCGATATCCATTATCTCCGATAGAGATAGTAGATTTACCTCACGGTTTTGGCAGTCTCTACAAAAATCATTGGGAACTAGGCTTGACATGAGTACGGCCTACCACCCACAAACCGACGGACAGAGCGAGCGAACCATTCAAACATTGGAAGACATGTTAAGAGCTTGTGTGATAGACTTCGGTAAAGCATGGGATACCCATCTACCGCTTATCGAATTCTCCTACAATAACAGCTATCATACTAGCATCAAAGTCGCTCCATTCGAAGCTCTTTACGGTCGCAAATGCAGATCACCCCTGTGTTGGGCTGAGGTGGGGGATACACAGCTAGCTAGAGGGCAAGTCTCTAATAGCACCCTCACTGGCCCTGAAATCATAAGGGAAACCACAGAAAAGATCGTTCAAATTCGAGAGAGACTGAAAGCGTCTCGCGATCGGCAAAAGAGTTACGCAGACAAACGACGCAAACCCTTGGAATTCCAGGTGGGTGATCGAGTGCTGCTAAAAGTTTCCCCTTGGAAAGGAATGATACGATTCGGCAAACGCGGGAAACTAAATCCAAGGTACATCGGGCCATTCGAAATCCTTGCTAGGATTGGGCCAGTAGCATACAAGCTTCGATTGCCTCAGGAACTCGACAAAGTACATCCCACGTTTCACGTGTCGAACCTAAAGAAGTGTTTGTCTGATGAGACACTCGTAATACCACTCGACGAAATCAAAGTTAACGAAAATCTCCACTTCGTGGAGGAACCAGTCGAAATCATGGATCGGGAAATCAAACGAACGAAACAAAGTCGTATTCCCATCGTGAAGGTACGTTGGAACGCTAAACGAGGACCCGAATTCACCTGGGAACGCGAGGATCAGATGAAACAAAAGTATCCACATCTCTTCCCAAACTCTTGAAATCCCAGTCAAAATGAAAATTTCGGGACAAAATTCCTTCTAACGGGGGGATGATGTGACAACCGTCAAATTTCGGTCAATTCAAAGTCAACAAGTCAAACCGGTCAACTCCAATAACCCTTGTATGCTAGGGTTTACGTTATGTAATCACTATACAATTCGCTATTTTAATTAGAAATCCTCATTTGGAAAGATCATGTGTTTGATTTTCCTTAGCCTTAACAGTGCTAAACAACGAGCCAAAGCGATAAAACACTATTGAACAATCATAGGGATTGTGTACGACACTAAAACACGGTTTAATGGGGTTTACGAACCTTGCGTTGTGAAGTCGGACACTCAAATTAATCACAAACGAAACCTCTCTAAATCGTTTTCACTCTATCTCTTTCTATTTGAAATCTCTCCCAAATCTCTCTCAAAAGTTACTTTAACTTTTTGTAATCATTTGGGTCATCTCGACCCTTAACCGGGTCAAAAATCGCTTGAAACGGGGTAAAAACGAGTAAAATAGCTTTAAGGATCCGAAACCGAAACCTCTGGTCCGAAGTCCGCAGGGTCCGAAGTCCGAAGTGTCCGAAATGCCCGTGTCCGAAGTCCGAGGTCCGAAGCCAGTGTCCGAAGTCCGAGGTCCGAAGCCAGTGTCCGAAGTCCGAGGTCCGAAGCCAGTGTCCGAAGTCCGAGGTCCGAGGTCCGAGGTCCGAAGCCAGGCCTTTTTTTACCGGTTTTTCGACTACGACTTCGTTTTAACTCCGTTTTTCATTATTTTAACGTGGGATTTTCACCCAAAACTTTATTTTATAAACTAAGGCCCCAAAATATATAAATCTCCAGGGTTTTTATAAAATATATTAAAAGAATTGGTGATTGAACTAATTATTGAGGGAATATTTGCTTTTCCTTAATTTATGGCAAAAGCAACCCACTACCACCTCACTCTATGACCAGCCACTCTTTCCCACTACCCCTTGTCTCCTTAGTGGACCTTTACAGCCAATCTCCAGCTCTTCCCACGTTCTAAGAGCTGGAGGATTGATCCTCTCTCCTCATTCTCCATAAAAACTCTTTCATTCTACACTTAGCAACCAAGAACACTCTCCAAAATTCTCTCATCTTTTCTCTTAACTTCAAGAACTCCAAGGCTTTCTCCAGGGATTTCTTTCTTCAATTAGTAAGTATCTTCATCATTCACATAATTATTAAACTCCATTCTACTCAAATCATTGATATCTTACACAAGTTCCATCTTATTCGGTGTTAGATTTTCGAATCATCAAGACATCCTCTTAGTGTTCTTGAGTTGAACACTTCCTCTCTCTCACTTTCATCTACTGAAACCACATAAGGTGAGTTCATACCCATACATTTACATGTTTTTCTTAAGTTTTAAGGGGGGAATACAAGTAAAATCATCAAGAACACAATTAAACTTTTCTAACAGATTGCATCAGAAAAGATGGACGTTAATCACGGACTGTTTCGGTCAACTTAAAAATTTTAGTTTTCAAAACTGTTTCAGGTGCAAGTAGTTCAAACTCTTAGCTTTAAAATGACTACTTGCACATCTCCAAATGATTTTTCTACAATTAATGGTGATTTTTACAAAACTGTCTGTCATTTCAGAGGCAAACCCGGACCAGTCTGTGATTATGAACATTTTCACCTCTGTTAGAGATCACTAAAAATCATGATAAAATTTACGAACAAACTAGACTCATATTCCAAACTCTCAAAATTTGCGGATTTGAATTTAGAGCTGTGATGATTTTTCTATAAATTTTCTAAGAACGGTAACAGAAACTGTTTTTAACGAAAAGTTGCTGTTAATTTCATTTCACCTTGTAACATGTTGAGCAAGGTGTATATCTTTATGTGACTATATGTTACTGCAATATATGACATTTTATCTTAATATTTAGACACACATCAGTTTATAAATGGATTTGGTCATATAAAATATAAAGAATAACAAGTGATTATAATCAAAGTACAACCGATACATTCAAACATTTAATAAACTATTTTGAATATAGTTTGCATACATTACTACGTACTACCCTTGGTTGATAAACTATAATAGGTATAGTTTATGATACATTACATAACACATACATTTAAAAAGGGTACATTTATACAAAGGATATTTTCATTAAGCAAGGTACGGCCATACGGTACCAAGTTTTCATAACACATAATTCCGTTAATGACTTTGTGAGACATTTACTTCAAATTACCATTAAGTCCTGTATTGTAACCAGAGTCTCCTTGAGGGAGAGCGTGATACTTGTGTATAGATCTATATTGGGTTTGACAAACCCACACCTAAACTGCATGCAACAGTTAGACCGATAGGTCTGTGGTGACAAATGTCATAACATTTCCGACGCCTGAAGAACGTCGTTTTAGGCAACCTTGGTCATAGTATGGTTATAATAAACTCACATAAAGTATTAATAAACATTGGAATTTACGGGAACTTCATTAAAATTTAACGAGTTTATGTCGATTTAAACTTGCATTGTTTTACTATAAATATGACAAATTACTTGTACATTCCGGTCTTTGGGTTTTAAGACTACATTTACACATTAAGGAAAATATTGGATTTTCTAACACAAATACTACTTTTACAAACGAAAGGCTTTTAATAATACCAAACAAAAGCTTATGAACTCACCAACCTTTGTGTTGACACTTTTTCAAAACAACTTGTATTCTCAGGAAGTCATTAAACAGGTAACCAAGTGCTTTTGAGGATGGGGCGCTAAGGCGTCTACTATTTCATATTTTGTCAACATATTGTAATTGATTCGTAAACATGTAATTCATACAATGATGTCACTTTTTCAATTATATATATATGTTGGTTGTGTTTGCTTCAATTACTATTACAATTGTTGTTATGATACTATACATGAAGTCATCCACCCCCGGACGTTTCCGCCATCCTTGGTTTGGGGGTGTGACAGATTAGTATCAGAGCGCAGTTTATAGTGAATTAAGTATATCAAACCACATAAGATATACAAACTATAAACACACATAAAGTATTAATAAACATTGGAATTTACGGGAACTTCATTAAAATTTAACGAGTTTATGTCGATTTAAACTTGCATTGTTTTACTATAAATATGACAAATTACTTGTACATTCCGGTCTTTGGGTTTTAAGACTACATTTACACATTAAGGAAAATATTGGATTTTCTAACACAAATACTACTTTTACAAACGAAAGGCTTTTAATAATACCAAACAAAAGCTTATGAACTCACCAACCTTTGTGTTGACACTTTTTCAAAACAACTTGTATTCTCAGGAAGTCATTAAACAGGTAACCAAGTGCTTTTGAGGATGGGGCGCTAAGGCGTCTACTATTTCATATTTTGTCAACATATTGTAATTGATTCGTAAACATGTAATTCATACAATGATGTCACTTTTTCAATTATATATATATGTTGGTTGTGTTTGCTTCAATTACTATTACAATTGTTGTTATGATACTATACATGAAGTCATCCACCCCCGGACGTTTCCGCCATCCTTGGTTTGGGGGTGTGACAGATTGGTATCAGAGCGCAGTTTATAGTGAATTAAGTATATCAAACCACAT
Source organism: Lactuca virosa (assembly GCF_052849685.1). Taxonomy (NCBI): domain Eukaryota; kingdom Viridiplantae; phylum Streptophyta; class Magnoliopsida; order Asterales; family Asteraceae; genus Lactuca; species Lactuca virosa. The sequence goes on along the minus strand of NC_136430.1, from coordinate 316,412,334 downwards.
AAGATATACAAACTATAAACACAATTGGGACTAATAGTCTCTGATTTGTGCATTTTTCAAATAAATATACTTTTAGAAAATAAATGATTCTTTTTATTAAAAAGTATAAATACATGCATACATGCTCACATAGTGTCATAACTAGAAGAACATAAAATAAAAGAAGAGGAGTTGTACATTATGGGTATGCCTGTGTATATGTAGATCAAGTCTGGGAAGGATATAGCCTGATCAACTATATCTGTCCGGGAATTGACTTGCATATACCGGGGGATGGTCAGGATGGACAACAAATCTAACAAACTCGTCTTACCGCTAGTACGCCTCATTCACGAAGCCGGTCTATAAGGGGGGTATAAGGTTGTTGCCTATAAAATGGCAACTTAATGGGTGTCCACTCTCACCCACCGCTTCCTTGATCGGTGGAGGGTCGTTAGCCGAACGGGTAAGACAAGGACTTATGAATTCTCATTAAAAGTATGATGAATATTATAAAGTAACTAAATGCTTTAAGAACTCAAAACTAAACATTTACAAATACTATAGGAGTATTTTGTGTTACTATAATAAAAATATTTTATACTTTCATTTTACCTCATAACCCAATGTATTGGGTCAATAAAAAGTATAAAATCATATGTATCGTAAACATACCGGAAAACAACGTAATAATATACTTTATGTATAAAAGATTTCTCTCCCTATAAATACACTTTTACTAAAAGTACATTGGTTTACGACTTATGACAGAACCATGCCGCCAAGAAGAAGACCAAGACCTTCCAGCAACACAGCAACACCTCCTCCGCCGCCGCCTCCACAGTTTGATCCCGCGATGTTCCAGGCTGCAGTAACAGCAGCCGTAGCGGCCGCAATGTCACATATAGGGACCAACGGAGCTGGTGGTTCGGGATCGGGAGCTACACACTCTAACCACAGAGACAGTATGTGGCGTACAAAAGAGTGTTCATACAAAGACTTCACAAATGGCAAACCCGACAACTTCAATGGAAGCGGGGGAGTCATCACGTTGATGCAATGGTTTGAAAAGACCGAAGTAGTCTTTCAGGTGTGCTCCTGCCCCGAAGCGAGCAAAGTTAAGTTCGCAACCTTAACCTTCACCGGCCGGGCCCTTACTTGGTGGAACTGCCGGGTTAAGTCACTTACTCTCGAAGTGGCTAGCTCCATAACCTGGGCAGAACTAAAAACGTTGATGATGAAGGAGTACTGCCCGAGAGGTGAAATTCAAAAGCTGGAACAAGAACTCTGGAACCTCAGGATGACGGGCTCTGACCTTGAAACCTACACCACCCGATTCAATGAATTGGCTCTCCTCTGCCCAACGATGGTTAATCCGGAGGAGAAAAAGGTGGAGCGGTACCTTTGGGGACTGTCTCTCCACGTGCAAAGTAGTGTCCTGGCTTCAAGGCCAACTACTTTTGACAGTGCCAGGGAGCTGGCACAACAACTTGTTGACCACCGAGCCGGTCATAATACTACAACCACCACCACTGATAAATCAAAAGGGGGAAACAACAAAAGGAAGTTCTGGAACGAAAAGAAGAGCCAACCAGCACAGGACCCCGCTAAGAAGCAACAAATTGTTGCTGTCCATGCTGCCACTAATGCTGCCACTACTACTACCACTCCAGCACCACCGAAGCCATATGCGGGAAAACTACCTAAGTGCAACAAGTGCAACTTTCACCACAATGGTGCTTGTAGGGAGATGCACTGTAACAACTGCGACAGGAAGGGGCACACTGCTCGTTTCTGTAAAGCGCCGGCTCAACCAATCAGCCAAGTCGCCAGTACGGGGGCAACCCGGACCTGCTACAACTGTGGAGACGCAGGTCACTTCAAAAGAGACTGCCCCAAAGCACAAGCCCCTAATGCTGGTGGAGTAGGAAGAGTCCTGGCAATAGGACATGGGGAAGCAGTCGAGGATCCCACGGTGGTTACTGGTACGTTTCTCCTTAATAACTCTTATGCATGCGTACTATTCGATAGTGGAGCGGAGAGGAGTTTCGTGAGCCACCAATATAAACATTTACTTGAACAAAATCCCCAATCACTAAAGGATACTTACGTAGTAGAAATGGCAAATGGGAAAGTAGAACGCACTAGCGATATATACTCAGAATGTACTCTCACTCTAGACAACCATACATTTAAAATTGACCTGATGCCAGTCACCATAAAAAGCTTCGACGTAATCATCGGGATGGATTGGTTAGTTCCTCACCGTGCCGACATTCTATGTTACGAAAGGGCCGTTCGCCTCAATCTACCAAATGACGAAACCCTTCTCATCTATGGTGACAAACCTAGTGCGAATTTACAAATCATCTCATGCATCAAAGCCCAAAAGTATCTCCGGAAGGAGTACCATGCCTTCTTAGCCCATATAGTAGACAAGAAACAAGACATGAAAGACATCAAAGACATCCCTGAAGTGTGTAACTTCCCGGATGTGTTCCCAGAAGATCTTCCTGGTGTACCACTCGCACGACAAGTCGATTTCAGAATTGACTTAATACCCGGAGCTACCCCCGTAGCCAGAGCTCCATACCGCCTCGCACCATCAGAAATGCAGGAGTTGTCCAGTCAGTTGACCGAGCTTTTGAACAAAGGGTTCATCAGACCAAGCTTCTCACCTTGGGGAGCACCAGTCCTTTTTGTAAAGAAGAAGGACGGATCATTTCGCATGTGCATCGACTACCGGGAACTAAACAAGCTCACCATCAAAAACCGATATCCTCTGCCCCGAATCGACGACCTTTTCGACCAACTCCAAGGAGCAAATTTCTTCTCAAAGATCGACCTAAGGTCAGGCTACCATCAGCTACGAGTTCAAGAAGAAGATATTCCCAAAACTGCATTCAGAACTCGCTATGGGCACTACGAGTTTGTGGTGATGTCCTTCGGTTTAACAAACGCACCTGCGGTATTCATGGACCTAATGAATAGAGTGTGTCGACCCTACCTAGACAAGTTTGTAATCGTATTCATCGACGATATCTTGATCTACTCGCGAAGCGAAGAAGAGCATCGCCTACATCTACGCCAAGTGCTAGAGACGCTAAGAGCGGAGAAGCTTTATGCTAAGTTCTCTAAGTGTGAATTCTGGATTAGAGAAGTGGATTTCCTTGGACATGTGGTAAGTGAGAAAGGAATACATGTGGACCCCTCCAAGATCAAGGCAATCGAGAATTGGTCAGCACCCAAGACGCCAACCGAAATTCGACAATTCCTTGGGCTTGCTGGCTACTACCGAAGATTTATACAAAATTTCTCCAAGATTGCGAAACCACTCACCACCTTGACGCAGAAAGGTGTGATATTCAAGTGGGAAAATAAACAAGAAACTGCTTTCCAAACGTTAAAACAGGCCCTATGCAGCGCACCGATCTTGTCTCTCCCAGAGGGAACCGAGGACTTCGTAGTGTACTGTGATGCTTCGAATCAAGGCCTCGGATGTGTGCTCATGCAGAGAGGGAAGGTTATCGCGTATGCATCAAGACAGCTTAAGACGCACGAGGTTAATTATACTACGCACGACCTGGAATTAGGAGCAGTGGTATTCGCTTTGAAGATCTGGAGACACTACCTCTACGGCATGAAATGCACTATCTTCACTGATCACAAAAGTCTTCAGCATATCCTCAATCAGAAAGAGCTCAACATGAGACAGAGGAGATGGGTGGAGTTGCTGAATGACTACGAGTGCGAAATTCGTTATCATCCGGGCAAGGCCAATGTAGTGGCTGATGCTCTAAGCAGGAAGGAGTACTCGGGCCGCCGAGTAAAATCCTTAACAATGACAATCCATTCCCACCTGACCATACAAATCAAGGAAGCTCAACTGGAAGCTTTGAAACCAGAAAAGGTGGCAGGATAGACATTAAGGGGAATGGATAAAAACTTAGAAGTCAGGGATGATGGAGCACGTTATATCATGAACCGGATTTGGACACCGAAGTTCGGTGGACTCCGAGATGTCGTCATGAATGAAGCACACAAGACTCGATACTCCATCCATCCCGGGTCGGATAAGATGTATCTGGACCTCAAGAAATTATACTGGTGGCCGAACATGAAAGCTGAGATTGCTACCTATGTGAGCAAGTGCCTGACTTGCGCTAAGGTCAAAACCGAATACCAGAAACCATCCGGGCTATTGCAACAGCCGGATATACCTGAGTGGAAGTGGGAACGAATAACAATGGACTTCATAACCAAGCTGCCTAAGACATCGGGCGGTCTTGACACAATATGGGTAATTGTAGACAAATTGACCAAATCAGCACACTTTCTACCAATAAAAGAAACCGACAAGATGGAGAAGCTGACTAGAACGTACATCAGAGAGATTGTACGACTCCATGGTGTGCCGATATCCATTATCTCCGATAGAGATAGTAGATTTACCTCACGGTTTTGGCAGTCTCTACAAAAATCATTGGGAACTAGGCTTGACATGAGTACGGCCTACCACCCACAAACCGACGGACAGAGCGAGCGAACCATTCAAACATTGGAAGACATGTTAAGAGCTTGTGTGATAGACTTCGGTAAAGCATGGGATACCCATCTACCGCTTATCGAATTCTCCTACAATAACAGCTATCATACTAGCATCAAAGTCGCTCCATTCGAAGCTCTTTACGGTCGCAAATGCAGATCACCCCTGTGTTGGGCTGAGGTGGGGGATACACAGCTAGCTAGAGGGCAAGTCTCTAATAGCACCCTCACTGGCCCTGAAATCATAAGGGAAACCACAGAAAAGATCGTTCAAATTCGAGAGAGACTGAAAGCGTCTCGCGATCGGCAAAAGAGTTACGCAGACAAACGACGCAAACCCTTGGAATTCCAGGTGGGTGATCGAGTGCTGCTAAAAGTTTCCCCTTGGAAAGGAATGATACGATTCGGCAAACGCGGGAAACTAAATCCAAGGTACATCGGGCCATTCGAAATCCTTGCTAGGATTGGGCCAGTAGCATACAAGCTTCGATTGCCTCAGGAACTCGACAAAGTACATCCCACGTTTCACGTGTCGAACCTAAAGAAGTGTTTGTCTGATGAGACACTCGTAATACCACTCGACGAAATCAAAGTTAACGAAAATCTCCACTTCGTGGAGGAACCAGTCGAAATCATGGATCGGGAAATCAAACGAACGAAACAAAGTCGTATTCCCATCGTGAAGGTACGTTGGAACGCTAAACGAGGACCCGAATTCACCTGGGAACGCGAGGATCAGATGAAACAAAAGTATCCACATCTCTTCCCAAACTCTTGAAATCCCAGTCAAAATGAAAATTTCGGGACAAAATTCCTTCTAACGGGGGGATGATGTGACAACCGTCAAATTTCGGTCAATTCAAAGTCAACAAGTCAAACCGGTCAACTCCAATAACCCTTGTATGCTAGGGTTTACGTTATGTAATCACTATACAATTCGCTATTTTAATTAGAAATCCTCATTTGGAAAGATCATGTGTTTGATTTTCCTTAGCCTTAACAGTGCTAAACAACGAGCCAAAGCGATAAAACACTATTGAACAATCATAGGGATTGTGTACGACACTAAAACACGGTTTAATGGGGTTTACGAACCTTGCGTTGTGAAGCCGGACACTCAAATTAATCACAAACGAAACCTCTCTAAATCGTTTTCACTCTATCTCTTTCTATTTGAAATCTCTCCCAAATCTCTCCCAAATCTCTCTCAAAAGTTACTTTAACTTTTTGTAATCATTTGGGTCATCTCGACCCTTAACCGGGTCAAAAATCGCTTGAAACGGGGTAAAAACGAGTAAAATAGCTTTAAGGATCCGAAACCGAAACCTCTGGTCCGAAGTCCGCAGGGTCCGAAGTCCGAAGTGTCCGAAATGCCCGTGTCCGAAGTCCGAGGTCCGAAGCCAGTGTCCGAAGTCCGAGGTCCGAAGCCAGTGTCCGAAGTCCGAGGTCCGAAGCCAGTGTCCGAAGTCCGAGGTCCGAGGTCCGAGGTCCGAAGCCAGGCCTTTTTTTACCGGTTTTTCGACTACGACTTCGTTTTAACTCCGTTTTTCATTATTTTAACGTGGGATTTTCACCCAAAACTTTATTTTATAAACTAAGGCCCCAAAATATATAAATCTCCAGGGTTTTTATAAAATATATTAAAAGAATTGGTGATTGAACTAATTATTGAGGGAATATTTGCTTTTCCTTAATTTATGGCAAAAGCAACCCACTACCACCTCACTCTATGACCAGCCACTCTTTCCCACTACCCCTTGTCTCCTTAGTGGACCTTTACAGCCAATCTCCAGCTCTTCCCACGTTCTAAGAGCTGGAGGATTGATCCTCTCTCCTCATTCTCCATAAAAACTCTTTCATTCTACACTTAGCAACCAAGAACACTCTCCAAAATTCTCTCATCTTTTCTCTTAACTTCAAGAAATCCCTCCAAGGCTTTCTCCAGGGATTTCTTTCTTCAATTAGTAAGTATCTTCATCATTCACATAATTATTAAACTCCATTCTACTCAAATCATTGATATCTTACACAAGTTCCATCTTATTCGGTGTTAGATTTTCGAATCATCAAGACATCCTCTTAGTGTTCTTGAGTTGAACACTTCCTCTCTCTCACTTTCATCTACTGAAACCACATAAGGTGAGTTCATACCCATACATTTACATGTTTTTCTTAAGTTTTAAGGGGGGAATACAAGTAAAATCATCAAGAACACAATTAAACTTTTCTAACAGATTGCATCAGAAAATATGGACGTTAATCACGGACTGTTTCGGTCAACTTAAAAATTTTAGTTTTCAAAACTGTTTCAGGTGCAAGTAGTTCAAACTCTTAGCTTTAAAATGACTACTTGCACATCTCCAAATGATTTTTCTACAATTAATGGTGATTTTTACAAAACTGTCTGTCATTTCAGAGGCAAACCCGGACCAGTCTGTGATTATGAACATTTTCACCTCTGTTAGAGATCACTAAAAATCATGATAAAATTTACGAACAAACTAGACTCATATTCCAAACTCTCAAAATTTGCGGATTTGAATTTAGAGTTGTGATGATTTTTCTATAAATTTTCTAAGAACGGTAACAGAAACTGTTTTTAACGAAAAGTTGCTGTTAATTTCATTTCACCTTGTAACATGTTGAGCAAGGTGTATATCTTTATGTGACTATATGTTACTGCAATATATGACATTTTATCTTAATATTTAGACACACATCAGTTTATAAATGGATTTGGTCATATAAAATATAAAGAATAACAAGTGATTATAATCAAAGTACAACCGATACATTCAAACATTTAATAAACTATTTTGAATATAGTTTGCATACATTACTACGTACTACCCTTGGTTGATAAACTATAATAGGTATAGTTTATGATACATTACATAACACATACATTTAAAAAGGGTACATTTATACAAAGGATATTTTCATTAAGCAAGGTACGGCCATACGGTACCAAGTTTTCATAACACGTAATTCCGTTAATGACTTTGTGAGACATTTACTTCAAATTACCATTAAGTCCTGTATTGTAACCAGAGTCTCCTTGAGGGAGAGCGTGATACTTGTGTATAGATCTATATTGGGTTTGACAAACCCACACCTAAACTGCATGCAACAGTTAGACCGATAGGTCTGTGGTGACAAATGTCATAACATTTCCGACGCCTGAAGAACGTCGTTTTAGGCAACCTTGGTCATAGTATGGTTATAATAAACTCACATAAAGTATTAATAAACATTGGAATTTACGGGAACTTCATTAAAATTTAACGAGTTTATGTCGATTTAAACTTGCATTGTTTTACTATAAATATGACAAATTACTTGTACATTCCGGTCTTTGGGTTTTAAGACTACATTTACACATTAAGGAAAATATTGGATTTTCTAACACAAATACTACTTTTACAAACGAAAGGCTTTTAATAATACCAAACAAAAGCTTATGAACTCACCAACCTTTGTGTTGACACTTTTTCAAAACAACTTGTATTCTCAGGAAGTCATTAAACAGGTAACCAAGTGCTTTTGAGGATGGGGCGCTAAGGCGTCTACTATTTCATATTTTGTCAACATATTGTAATTGATTCGTAAACATGTAATTCATACAATGATGTCACTTTTTCAATTATATATATGTTGGTTGTGTTTGCTTCAATTACTATTACAATTGTTGTTATGATACTATACATGAAGTCATCCACCCCCGGACGTTTCCGCCATCCTTGGTTTGGGGGTGTGACAGGTTGCACTTCACCGGCACAATTTATATGGATAGTCTTTTGAGAATAGTATATTTATGATTTATATTAATATATTATAAGTTCTAATATATTAATAAGGAATCATTTTATTTAATTAGTATTGATCAAGAATTAATTTAGAATTAATTAAGTGATCAAAAAGAACTAATTAAATATGGACTCTTATATATATGGAATGGGCCAAGTTCATTTAGGTTGGGCTAAGCTTTTAATGGATGGTCCATGGAGCTTTTAACCCATGGATCCTATGTAAATGAAAGGTCATGGGTATTAGGGTTTACATGGATGTAACCCTAATCCTCCATAATATATAAAGGGGTCCTTGGCTCACAAGAGTGGCTAGTGTGGATACACTAAAGAGGGCAATAACCGATTTCCTAAGTGTGAGCCAAGTATCCATATTCTCTAAAGGTTTTCCAAGGTGTTTTGGTGATTTGTGATTCCACTTGAGGCTTCCACACTATTGGGGCTAAGCTCTTAAAGTTCAAGACTTCAAGCTTCATTAAAAGGTATGTATTCTAACTTGTTATATTACCCAAGTATCAAGGATTGTATGCTAGATAGCGTAATACCTTGGAATATTCATATTTGCATGTATAATAGAGAAAACATAGATCCCAGGTATTTAGGGTTGCATGTACACTTAGGAGTGTTAGAATGCTCAAAAACCCAACAGTGGTATCAGAGCCATGGGTTGTTTTATGTTATATTCATGCAAATGTTTGATTTTCAAAGTTGAAAAAAAAAAGAAAAAAAAACATGAAGTTTGTCAAATTTTAAGATAATTACTTGGTTTGTGAAAAACTAATTATTTCTAAAATTTGAATCATTTGTTATATGAGTTGAATTAGGTCAAATTTAGTAAAAGATAAAATGATATGATTATTTTATTAGTTTTAAAAGTTTGATCCAAATGTTTTAAGGAGTTACAAATTTTGTCATAAAATTTTGGAGATCAAAAGTTTTTTTAAAGTTGTGATCTTAAGTGTTTTGAAACATCCATAAGTTATGGATATGAAAAGGTTTTAAAAAAATTGATTCAAAGTTTTTATGGAGTTACAAAATTTGGTGTTAATGTTTTAAAGAATTCCATAACTTATTCTTAAGTTGTGGAACATGAAAAGTTTCATCATAAAACAAGCATTTAACACCATAAGTTATGGATCACCAAAAGTGTTTATGTTTCCTTGATTTATGAGTTAGTTTAGATTAATGGAAACAAAAATTGTGTTTTAGTTGTTTTCAATCTTAATTAATCTAGAGGTAGTTCATAAAATGTGTTTTTGTAACTTGTCCTCAAGTTACATAAAAGGTCACATTTATGAATCTTAGAACTCATAAAAGTGTCATAGGTTACATAATAAAAAAAATGAAGAGTCTTTTTCATTAAATAGTATTATTACTCCATAACTTGTCCTCAAGTTATGGATGTTTAAGAGTCACTTCTTTAAAAGTGTTATTAAAGAATAAGAGGTTACATAAAAAATGAAGAGTCTTCATTTTAATGAACCATTAAACTCATAAGTTATGAAATGAAAAGTTTTGAATAGTTTCAAAAACTTGCCCTCAAGTTTTGGAATTTGTAAAGTTTTCACTTATGAATACTTTAATTCCAAGTTAAGCCCTTAGAATTTTAAAAGTTAAAATTCAACCCTTATACTTTATAATATTATAAGTTAATAATATTTATATATATGTATAAGAGTAAAGTCGTCTTACCATTAGTAGGCCTCATTCACGAAGCCGGTCTATAAGGGGGTATAAGGGTACTGCCTATAAAATGGCAGTTTAATGGGTGTCCACTCTCACCCACCGCTTCCTTGACCGGTGGAGGGTCGTTAGCCGAACGGTTAGGACAAGGACTATAATTCTCCCTTCATTAAAAGTATTAATGATAAATACTAAGTAACTAAACTCTTAATAATACTCAATCTTAGTTACTTAGGAAAATGTGAATTTGGTGTTAACCCATGAAATTACACTTTGCACTTTGCTTAAGTCAGTTAGTGGAGCGTGTGTGGTTAACCGGCACACTAGCTTGATTTAACAAGGTAGGCAAAGGGTAACTTAATGTTTATCATAGTATCGGTGGAGCGTGTGTAGTTAACCGGCACATCGATTGAGGGGTAAATATTAAGGGTACCAAGTATATTTGCATGGTTATTTACACCTTGTTTTGTGATCCTCGGCATCCCAGTCACAAAACCTGAAGGGCACACTCGAGATTGAAACATGCCTTTGAAAAGTTCAATGAATCTCAAAAGAATCTAGGAGTTTCAAAACCAATTAAAACCTAATAATACATTTCGTTTATCTTGGTGGAAATTGGTGAATCGTCATTCACCTACCTTCATATATTTTATAGCTTGGATTACGGCATCCCTCTTCCAAGTTATAAAATAGTTTGTTGGGTCCTAGGCTTAATATTTCATATTGGGTGTTATATTAAGGACTTTAGATCAACTATCTTGAATATCTCCCAAAAAGATGTCTGGTTCAGACATCTATGATCCTCCCAAATCTCTTGGAACTTCACTTCCTCCACCTCCTCCAATTATTCTCCCTAACCCACAAGTTCAAGGTCACTCAAGCCCTATTGGCAAGCAAGGTCTATGTGTGATTGCATCTTGGAGATGAAGTCACATATTGACAAGCCGGGAGAGTTGGGTGTCAAACTCTTGAGAAATTTGGTGGTTCAATCACTTTCTAAGTCACATAGTGAATTCCTTTGGGACTACTATGAAACAGACTATGACATGACCCTTAATGATCTTATCTATTTGCTTGGTGCTGCTGAATCAGCAATAATTTGGAGCACTGGGAGAGCAAATTTGATTAGTATATCAATTTCCCAAGCTACCATAGACATTAACAATGGTAACATTGGATATCTAGAAAAGCCTTCTCTTCCCAAGGAAAGGGATTGACCATAGTCAACTAGGTTGACCAAATGGTAAAGAGAAAGGCTAAGTCTGCGATAGTCCCATGTACCATTCCCAAAGAGTCCCTATGTTTCTCTTGCCAAAGGAAGGGGCATTGATTGTGAAGCACCCTATTTACCTGAAAGATCATAAGGTTGATCAAGTCAAGAAGATTGACTCTACTTCAGGTAAAGTCCACTATCTAACTCTGTTAAATTTCTATTCTGAGATTCTTGTTACATGATGTGACTGGGTCACATGTTGATGTTTTAAGAATCAAAGAAAAGTGAAGAAACTTAAAGGAAGTATATGTTGATTCTGATCGCGAAGATGGATCTCGATCGCATGGTTCTGTGATCAGAATTTTGAGCTGTTGCTTAGGAGTTATGATATATTGCTTAGGAATAGATAACAACAAAGTTTTTCATGTGCTTTTGCACTGTAAGGATAGTTTTTTCCGCAAAGTTTTTAAAATAAAAGGAAAAAAAAATTGATTTTATTTATTTTAAAATATCCTTACAATGGCATTTGTGGAAAGGAAAAAAAATTGTTGCTTATATGATTCCATTAATAGCAAGAGTGGAAATATGAATTTGATTCTTTCATTTGTGGTAGTGTCTAAATTTTCCAAATAACGAAAGATTTTCATCACCCAAGTTTCAGTTGGATAGAAACTTGGAATCATGCAAGTTGTATAGTATGATGAATGAGAACTTTCAAGCATTGGAAAATTAAGACTAATTACTTGTTTACATGGATGTATGAGTCAAGTAAAGGACTAAGGGATCGAGTACACATTCTTGTGCACTAATCAAGCCCACCACAAATGTAACTTGAGTGACACATCTTAAAGAAGGTTTATTAACACTAGTGAAATGTAAGAGTAAAAGGTTTTCTACTCTTGTACATTTAAATTTGGTAAGTTGTGATGTTTTGGATAAAACAGAGACCAACTTAGGCCAATTGTGTTAAGTGTTTGTTGTGATTAGAATCCACACTATCTCTTGAATATTTGGCAAGAAAGTCTTATAGGTCAAGGAGACAGTGGGAGTCTAAAAGATCCTGAAAGGGTTTCAAGAAGTAATCAAGAATAAAACTTGTATTTCATCACTAGCACACAACTAGAGATTTATAACCTATCGTGTTGACATTTATGTGCCCATTCCAGTTAAGTTGGTTATACATTTGAGTTCTACATGTTCTCAATTGTTTGCATAGCTACTTGGAAGCAATGGCAGGCCCTTGAGTTGCCAGGTGGCAAGAAGTTAAGATTGCACAAGTTCAATCCATATGAGTTAGGATTTGTCACTAACCTAGTCTTGTGATTATGGTTTGACAAATTCACATGGATAAGAACACATACACCATAAAATCTAAGTGTCATAAGGTTTCTCTCCGATTCATGAAATTGATGGTGAGGAAATTCTTTCACTAAGTAGATTTTAAGTAGATAGCAATTGTGATATTTGCAGTTCTCAAAGTTGTTAGTGGAGCGTGCGTGGTTAACCGGCACACTAACATGGACCTATGAGAAATGGCAAAAGGTCTAAACAATTGAGACTATGATTATGGCATCCCTTTTCATAGTTCTGAAATTGTTTAGACACACCTGTGATCTATCTAAGATAAGGTGTATGATTTTGATAAAGTCTTATCAAAGCAATCTAGTATCAGAAATCTGAACTTTGGTAAGAATGTCAATAAAGTATTGACTTCTAGAGGTCCAGCTGTTTTCTGGATACATGTCAAAGCTAGTGGGAACATAAGTGTTATGCTAATAATCATCATGTTAGTGGGAGCATGATAATTATGATAAGTATTGCAAGTTAGCAATGTTAATTATAGAAAACAAAAGTTTCAATTCGTGAGGTTGCAGGGGTTGAAAAAGTTGTTTTGCTATAATTAAGGGAGAGGAAATTATACTTCATTTCAATTCTAAAAAGCTTAGATTGAGTTTATAATCATTTTAAAAAGCTTATATTGAGATTTTAATCACCTTTAGTCAAGAATATATATATGAATTTCATGTTGGATTGGTTCAACTTAAGAAAATTATATATATTGCGTTCTCAAAATTCGCTTATGATTACGGCATCCCTTTTCATAGTCAAATTTTGAGAATATGGCAAACAAAAAATTATTATGGAAAAAGACTGGTCTAGAACCATGTCTTTATGTGAAACATCATGAATCGTGTCCCATTTACTTTGGGTACAAGATCTATTACATGTGCTATAATATTTATCCTTTCTGAATTTTCCAAATGCCTTGGGGCATTAAGGGGAACAATGTCTAGAATTGGATATGACTAAAGTGATTAAGCAGTTGTCGAGGAGAATCTAAGGTTTACCAAAGATTGGTTGCTCAAGGACAGTGGGAAGTATATTGTTAATATTGGAAGGACCATATTGACATAGTCTGAAAAGAGGCAACGCTTGTTCAGAAGTGGTAGTCAAAATGGGAATATAGAGTTGTCTTCATAGGTGGAAGCAATCTGTGTAAGGTTAAAGAAACTTAATGCAAGAAGCATGTTCAAAGCAATGCACTTTGAATTTGAGACATCGTTTCCATGGAATTGCTCTCCATTGGAATACTCTGTAATGATTGTTGCCAAGTCTTCATGGCTTTGTGCATAATCATTACAAGAGGAACAGTGCATATAAGTTTAAAATCTAAACAGATTTCGATAAATGTTAGGAATTTTTACATTTACGACAAGGATTTGGGAGTGTGAAAAGAGAATCATTGAAATTATGTTCAATTGATCTAGTTCACAAAGAAAAGGATCATAGACAAATATAGAGTGCATACTTGGTGTATGGCAAAGCTATTGTTTAGAAAAACATAGTGTACATGCTTGGAGCATGGGACAACTAGTGTTTTTAATTTAGGTATAAAGTTGATAAAACCGAAACAATGAATAATGAGTAATCAGTATGGTGATAAATAAAAGTGGTCTATTTATATTCATAGGGTTTGATACCATATTTGATTCATTTATTCTTGTGTTTCACTTTGCATGTTTTGACTTCCATAATAACTAGGTTATTCTTCCGGAATGACTAAGTTATTCAAACCATCCACAGTCGGTCATATGTTGGAAGTAGATATGAATCAAGACTGTCATGGGTTGGCTTGTAGAGGTCCAAGTTGGTGGACAAAGTTGTGCTACAACACTCATGAGTGCTCATAAGTTTTGAATATTGGATTCAACCCGCGCTCATTTGAATCACTTCATGGATTTTATCACGAGTGATCATGAGACGATAATATCTTATATTCTTCAAACCTAGAGATATGAGTTGTTACTATGAGTTGGTTGTACATTGATTGCACGAAAACGCATTCGGTAACTCGATGTTATAAAACATGCCTTTGTGTATGATTCAACAAGTAGTAGAACAAGCCATATGAGTCGAAGTTTATCCATTCCTTTTACCTTCGGGATAAAAGCGATATATGTGGGCCCCTCGATAATTTAGTGATGACACATGTGAGTGCTTGGCCAAGCCAGTACTGATTTGATTTGTTCAATCAGTCAGTCATCATAAATCGGAAATCGGGAAACAACAAATGGACAGAGAGAATGATTGATAATCCATGTCTCAGTCCATATGATATCTAGAATGGAGGAATATATGATCCCTTATCTAATGGACAAGTCATTGACAAAGGTCAGAGTTCGTTGACAAGATCAGAGTTCGACAGCGGCTTTAAGAGCTACGATTGTCAGTTGGTTTTTGAAGTCATACTCAATAATAGTTTTAGACTTATCCAAGTGGGAGACTGTTGGATTAATGTCTAAGTCCATAACTATATTTGGTATGTACTTGACCCGACCCGGCATGGTCCATTTGGGTTGCACTTCACCGGCACAATTTATATGGATAGTCTTTTGAGAATAGTATATTTATGATTTATATTAATATATTATAAGTTCTAATATATTAATATGGAATCATATTATTTAATTAGTATTGATCAAGAATTAATTTAGAATTAATTAAGTGATCAAAAAGAACTAATTAAATATGGACTCTTATATATATGGAATGGGCCAAGTTCATTTAGGTTGGGCTAAGCTTTCATGGATGGTCCATGGAGCTTTTAACCCATGGATCCTATGTAAATGAAAGGTCATGGGTATTAGGGTTTACATGGATGTAACCCTAATCCTCCATAATATATAAAGGGGTCCTTGGCTCACAAGAGTGGCTAGTGTGGATACACTAAAGAGGGCAATAACCGATTTCATAAGTGTGAGCCAAGTATCCATATTCTCTAAAGGTTTTCCAAGGTGTTTTGGTGATTTGTGATTCCACTTGAGGCTTCCACACTATTGGGGCTAAGCTCTTAAAGTTCAAGACTTCAAGCTTCATTAAAAGGTATGTATTCTAACTTGTTATATTACCCAAGTATCAAGGATTGTATTCTAGATAGGGTAATACCTTGGAATATTCATATTTGCATGTATAATAGAGAAAACATAGATCCAAGGTATTTAGGGTTGCATATACACTTAGGAGTGTTAGAATGCTCAAAAACCCAACAATTTTGAGATGCTCTATGGGAAAAAGTTTAGGACCCGGATATGTTGGGGTGAGGTTGGTAAGTGGGTTATGGGGAGTACAGAGGTGGTACCCAAGATGATGGAATCGATTCAGCGGGTTCGTGACAGACTTCATACGACACAGAGTCAACAGAAGAGTTACGCAGACAACCGATGATCAGACTTGGAGTTTCAGGTTGGAGACATGGTACTCCTGAAGGTGTCACCATGGAAAGGTGTCATTCGATTCAGGAAGCGGGGCGAGCTGGGCTCCAGGTATATTGGTCCTTTTAGGGTTTTATCCTGAGTGGACAGGGTGGCCTATCGTTTGGATCTGTCGGAGGATCTTATTCATATGCATAACACTTTTGATGTCTCTCGGCTACGAAAGTGCTTGGTTGATGATTCCGTAGTGGTTCAATTGGACGACATTCAGGTGGATGATCGCCTGAATTATATAGAGAGACCAGTATCGATCCTTGACAGGAGGATGAAGACCTTGCGGAACAAGGTGGTGGATATCGTGAAGGTGTAGTGGTAGCACTGAAAGGGTTTGGAGTGGACGTAGGAGCCCGAGGATGAGATGAGGTTGGGAGCATTACCCAGAGTTATTTGAGATAGCAGACTTTGAGGACGAAGTCTTATTCAAGTGGGGAAGAATTATAACACTCTGTTCCAAGGTATTTCTTATTTTGACCCTTATTATTTAATTAACTTGCAAATTGGTCCTAAATAGGTGAAAGTGTAACTTTTGGTTGGGGGGGGGGGGGACTGAGTACCTTAGACATACGATGTCCACGGATAAACCCTAATTTTTAGGGTTTGGACCCTATTTAAGCAACATTATGGAGCTTGAGGCTGCCCCCTCATCAGCCTCCTTCCTTCTAAAGATAAGCCCACAAAACCCTAGCCATCTTTGGTGCATTCTTTAGTTGTTGGTTTAGTTTTTGGCCCTTTTGGTGCATTAGAAGAAGAAGAGACTTGGTGGTGGTGCATTGTTGGCGTTAGAGCCTCAAGATCCAAAGATATATTCTTTATTGTAAGCTCTTGGAGGTAAAAAGTTCTTACATTGATGGTTCCTTTGTTGAGATCTCATTTATAGGTAAATTTAGGAGCTTTGGTTTCATAACCTTGGTTCTTGGGAGTATGGGCTACTCCAGAACCTTAGAATGGCATTTCTTAGTAGATATGAGGTCCTAAAAGCATAAAAATCAAGTCTCGATGGTCTTGTTTCAACCATGCATGAGTTATGGACCTTGGTAAGGTGTTTTGGACCTAGGGTTTAGTTTTGGGTCCTTGTGAGCCATTCAAGTTGGTAAAGTGACCAAATTTATGGATTAAGACATCTTTTGGGAGTAGATCTAAACTTTGGACGTCAAAGTCTTAATGGGTTGAGTCACTTGTTAAGAGAAGGGATCTTTAACCAGTACGTTCGATGTGCGTTTATGTACGCTGCACGTACTGAGTTTAAGTCTCGTAAGAGATTGCGATGCGTATGCATGGCGTACTCTAGTGGTGCGCGAGGCGTACTAGCCAGTTGGACTTTTTTGGCCTTTTGGGCTAGTTGGGCCATTTTGGGGTTTCGGGCTTTCATAATTAGGCCCAGTAAGGGAAGGATAAAATGGTCTTTTACCCTAGCAGTCGGAACTAGAGACTTAGACTCTCGAATATGGTTTATGGCCTGATTATTAATTAGGGTGTTATTTGATCGTATATAGTGCAGAGATTTCCCGTATTAGCATCTCGGGTATTTACCTGATTTCCAGCAGATTGAGGTAAGTCTCCTCACTGTGTTTGACGGGTCGAAGGAACCAATGACGACCCATGGATTATTTTTATATGTATGCTAGTTGTCTGTGTGGCCTTGCATGTGTGTATGTATTGTATGTATGTCGGGCAGGGCTTGATGGGTGTGTTGGTCGGGGTCCATCATATAATACAACCAAATCTATTTCGCGCGGGGCTCGATGTTGGGCGGGGCCCGTTAGTTATTGGTCATGGCCCATTGTATAATTGATATGTATGGTATGAGGTATTTTGGGGAACTTACTAAGATCTGTTCTTATAATTATCAGTTTATGTTTCAGGTACTTCCGGATCGAAAGGGGAAGGGCTCGGGTTGATCGCAGCGTACACACCATTATTCATGCCTTATTTGACTCTGATGTATTTGGAATGTTTAATTGACATACTCTGATTTTCCTTTATGGTTTTATAAACATGTTTGGTTGATGGTTTTACTAATACGAAAATGAAATTTTTGGTTTTAAATTTTGGGACGTTACACAATCGCCAATAAAAGTGGTACATTAGAAATAATGGAAGATCTCTACATCAGGAGCGATGTCTAAAGCTTTGCAAGGCAGAAGAAAACACATAACCTTACGAAATCAGTTAGGCTAATTTAGGTGATGAGTATCTTATAAACATGACAAACATCGTCGATGAAGGAGCATGTCGGGAATTGCAACCCTGCTAGTAGAAAATGCAAATAAACCCCCACTTGATTCCTGCCTGTGTCACAGATAGAAGACTCCGAAGGAGGAGCAGACATCTAGTATTCGTCAATAACTCTGTACATTTTGATTATTCACCTCAGAAAGTCTTGGTCAAAATGAGAGGATATTGACTCTACCATGGCTTTTCCCAAGCTTTCACCTTTGAAGCAGAAGAAGGACAGAGAAAAAGATGACTTAGAGTAAGAAGAGTTAAGGCCAGAGAAATCAAACCCGCTGACTCTAGAAGAGGATATCGCCGAAGTCGACCTTATTGCTCAACCCTGTTATGTGAAACTCGCATATACTCCGGGTTCGGACCAGAAAAGCCCGCCAATTGTTGACATTTTGTACTTTCTCGTGTGTACCTCCTACCTTGGACCATCGGACAAGGCGACCATCTAGGTCTATAAAGAGCAATTGTAAGCCATAAGGAAGGTACACCATACTCACTCTATCACATGCATATAATTAAAACACAATCGTGAATCACTAAAAGACCTTCATCTCTCAATATACTAATCCTCACGTCGGAGAGGTTTCGGGGCATCCACAGAATTGCTCTAACCATTTTATGTTCTTTCAGCCCCCAAACCGGTGAACTATCCATCACGAAGGTTACCAGGAAAACTAAGGTACAACAATACCCTTAATTTTATCATTTGTTTTCTTTTACTAATTGATGTACATTGTTTTAATTATGTTATTATTTCTAGTATGTATGGTGATAAAGTTGAAGAGAAAATTATTATATTATGTAAGAATATGTTGTATGAGCTTTTTAATGAATATAAAAGTCTTCATTCGGATAAACATGTAAAGACTGCTTCATCTAGCCTTCTCAGTCATCTAGATTATTTGCATAAAGTTTTCACGATGTGGGTTTGTTTGGTAGTATTAGTGATGTCATTAGATCACTTATATAGAAAACGTTAGTTGAAGTGAAAAAGAAGAAAGCATAATCGGGCGTCGCGAACAATTCTAAGTCAAAGTTAGATGGATACATGAAAAAGGACATCGAAGAAAATAATGTATATTTTCTAAGTGACGAATGCAGTGTTTTGGGTTGCTGGAAGAAGAGAAGTGGTTTCTTTCCCATCCTATCGCTTTTTGCTTGTGATGTGTTAGATATTCCTATATCAACTGTGGCATCTAAATTTTATCTTCAGTACTAGTGGAAGGGTACTTGATCAATCTAAAATTCTTTAACTCTTAAATTTGTGTAAGCATTAATATGTTGTCAAGATTTGATCCGCTCAAGTGATGGTGTGATAAATATGGAAGAAAACATTGAAGATCTTAACGAATTTCAGGATGGTAAGTTGTAACCATTAATTCTTTTTCCTATAAACTTTTTTTATACATTATTTGTTTTTTCTTAACTAGTTTTAAACATTATCTGTTTACTTGTTTTTGTTGTATCTCTATTTGATACATCCACCAATCAATAATGGAAACAACTATTATTGATGTTTAAACTTTAAATGAAGGAAAATTTGGCAAGGCAACAAGTTTGGAAGTATGCATTTTATTTTTGAGAGTTTGATTATATATTTAGAACTTTATATTCAATTTTCGCTTGGAAAATTTTATTTGATGCTTGAATCTTTGGATATTTATATTTTAAACTTCTGATAATATGTTTGAAAAAAATTAGAAATTTAGATTTATTTTTAATCTTCAAATTTGGTTTTCTTGGTTTTCAAACCAAACCAAACTGAATTGTAATTCGGTTTTTGGTTTGGTCTAGGCAGCCTTGAATTCAGTTTGGTTTAGACAACAAATTTCCAAAATCTAAGAAACCATAAAGCGAATCAATTCTCACCTCTATGAAGAAGGGCATCTATTCATTCCAGTTAATGCAAACATCTCTGAGATTCGTGACATTTTGACCCACCGGTTTGTAATTTTTCGTGTAAACATTTTGAACTCTATGTACTTTTTATGCATTATCTATATATAGTGTGTGTGTGTATGGATTTACCTTCACACACACATGCATGTCCCATTACGTAGGGTTTTTTTTGTAGTAACACCCTATCTAATTGATTATTTGGATTTTGCTGGGTTGTAGGGTTTAGTGTACTTCCCCTTTTCCCAAACTAAAATTTTCATTACTTTGTCATTTTTTGGCATAGATTCCAACTCATTCTCTAAATTATGAGTTGGATTTCGTTTAGGGGTTTTTGATTATTGTTTTTAGGCTCCTGTTTCTTTTGGTGGGTAGGGTGATTGTATAATCCAGGAGTTTCAGCAGTTTGGATTAAGAATGTGATTATCAATGACAACTTAATTTCCAGGGCATTTACCTAAAAGGCCAATATTGATTGGTGTTGTCATGGTTGAGGTAAAAACTTAATTCATGTTCATGTTTGTAGCCATATGTACAAATTATTGTTGTTCTTTTGCAAATATGTTTTCTTGAGTAGTTGAGTGTTACAAGTTTATGATCTCAATATTTATGGTTATGTGTAACTAAAATTGGTGTAAATAACAAGCGTATAATATCTTTTCTTTAGGAGTATTTCTTTTCAATTCAACACTTCAATGGTGTTCTATAGCTATGACCTATGAGTCAATAACACAAGGCTAGAGAATTTTTATTTTTTCTGTAATTAAATGTTGTGTTTATGGGCTCTTAATCTTAGGTGCAATTTATATGGGTTATGCTCCAACTGACTCAATTAATTTTCAGTTTTTTAGTATTTTGCATCAAGATTTCCGTTCCGGCCCCTTCAAGTTAAAAGTAGTCCATCTGGTTTTTGTAACGAGGGAGCCTTATAATCTTCGGCTTTAGAGCGATCGGTGTGGGCCTTCTCGTCAGCGTTGTGGCCGACATGGAGAAGGCATAACGCCTTTGTAACGAGCTCACCACCGCCCCCTTGCTCGTTGTTTCTTGTTATGGCGCATCTCGTCTTCGTTACCACCAGGTGAAACGAGAAGAAATTGAACGTTGTGCAATTGACCGTTGTCAAACAGTCAAATTGTAAATAAAAAAAACTTTTACCCTTTAACTTTTATATAAATACAACATATTAACCCATTTTTTTAGACCTTTCTCTCCTTCTCTCTATATTTTATAAAATCTATACTTTCTTCTCAACCAAAAAAATGGATCAAAACCCAAACACCCCTCAATAAAACCCAAACACACAACCAAACACAACCTCGTCTCTCGGATTTTCCGGTTACGAAAATTATTTCAACATTTTATCGTGTCAAGGATCACCACAAATCCCATACCAAGGAGCCTCTTTCAATCCCACTTTACCACTACTGCAAGATCCTAACTCACCTTACCTTCAACAAAATCCTTTTGGCCAAAAACCAAATTTGCAACAAATCTTTTCTCGACTTTCTCTTCGATGCAACAACCAACCACCCAACCATCACCACCAACACAACCACCACCTCCAACATAACCATCGGTCGAAACACAAACATGAGGTAGTAGGAGAGGGAAAGCGAAAGCGAAAGGAAGAGGGAACGGGAAAGCTATAGCGGTTGAAACAGAAAGTAAGGAAGTTCCACAATGGTGGACACCAGATGAGGAATATGCTTTGACGGCAGCATGGTGTAGTACTTCAAAAGACGAACTCCGCGGTAATGGTATCAAGAAAGGTGTTTATTGGTGGGCGGTGCTGGAAAAATTTCACGCTCTGTTGAAGAAAAAACTATATCGCAATACGGACATGCTAAGCAGCAAATGGATTCAAATAACTAAGTGGTGCACAAAACTCAAGGGTATTTACACGAGAATTCAGGCGCAACAGCAGAGCAGAGCAAATGACTTTGATTTGTTGAAATCTGCAAAAGAACAATATCGGGTCGAAATGGGACATG
This sequence comes from Lactuca virosa, assembly GCF_052849685.1. Classification (NCBI taxonomy): domain Eukaryota; kingdom Viridiplantae; phylum Streptophyta; class Magnoliopsida; order Asterales; family Asteraceae; genus Lactuca; species Lactuca virosa. The sequence goes on along the minus strand of NC_136430.1, from coordinate 316,390,223 downwards.
TGCTCGATTTCGAGAAGTCATAGGATTTGTTACGAGTGGATCCAAGGTGGAATAAAACTCCTACATCGTCGTAAGTTCAATCCAAGAGGTCTTGAAATTCGAGCTTGGTCGACGTGTTAGACGCACGAACTCACATCAACCTAAACGCCGACGTCGTTGAGATCTCAGATGATATCGAGGAGATCTCCCCACCACAACGACCGCCCAGATTCGACAAAGTGAGGCGCGCTACAAGGCATGCGGAGGAGGTTGATGCGAAAGCAAGAGATGCGGCGGAAATGAAAGCGAAATTCGATTAGCACAGTTTATTACAAAAAGAAAAAAAATGAGTTGAAACGTCACCACTGGGAGTTCCTAGAAAGGCATGCACGGGAGAAGCAGGAGCAAAAACAGAGAGAACTAATGACATATCAGTTGTCAATTCTTCGGATTAGCGATGAGGGTTTGACCGCTCAAGATCTGGCGGTACTACAAGCGATGAATGATCAAATTAGGAAGACGTATTGGGGTTAATTACTAATTAGGATTGGTAGTAAAATGTTATGGTTTTAGGTTTCATTTAAATGTTATTTAAGTTAATTAGGACTAGGAAAAAAATGTTATCTTTTAAAATTAATGTTTTTCTTATTGTAATATTAATTTTAGTTTTTAAAAGTTATGTCTTTTTTGTTTTTTTAATATTATGTTTTATAAAAATATTTTTGTTTTATTAATTAAAAAAAGAAACATGAAAAAAAAAAGCAAACTCGAAAAAAAAATCAAAAAGCAAATATGACATGGAAAATATTGGTGTTATAACATGAAAATCATTTCCTTGTGTGGTATTAGGCTATGGGAAGTGGTCACACCCAAGTCAGTAAAAAACGTTGTTACATCGGTGTCACGTCAGCTCCACCACCAACACACTAAACATTGGAAATGGTTACCACTCAATAATATTTCTTTTTTTATTTTTTTATTTTTTAACATAAATTAAATAACAAAAACACAATTTATAATATAAATAAATATTTTATATTAAATAAATTCACATTACATTAATTAAAAAATATAGAAAATTACACCTAAAATATTTTAAAAAGTATAAAAAATAGAAAATTAAAACTAAATTACTAAAAAAATATAGAAAAATGAACCTAAAAAATTATCCATTTTACAGTGAATGTGTGTTTGTTGTGTGTAAAAATATGTATAAAGTGTGTATATATATAGAGATTAATTTAAAATTGAATTTTTTTTTTATTTTTTTATTTTTAATTGTTTCCGATGCTACAAACCCACAACCCACAAAAAGTTCGAATCTAACACATTTTCAATCTCACTGGCACAATTTCATAGGCTGTCTTTGTCCGTCTTTGCATCCACTCCACACCCAAGCCGGTGGTGGCCTGTTTTCTTTTTCTTTTTTTACTATTTAGAGCAGCTTGGATAAATGAAATTTAAAAAATATTTTTAAAAAATCACCACGTACATGGGTAATTAAATGACAGCGAAAAAAATAAAGGGAAAATACCGGCAATAGTAAAAAAATGGGGTCTAATTTCAAAATTTAGACATGAAAATGGACATTTCCAGGTATAGACATGTATTCTGCGGAGGTAGCTCCGCGGAGCTCCGCGGAATGTACTGTAGCTCTGCGGAATGGATCTTTAGATTTTTTTTTCTTTCACATCGTTTCTTCGGGGTTTATATTAATTTCACAACTAATTATATTCAAGAAAAAGATTATGATAGTATGATAATCTTTGCTTGAAAATAATTAGTTGGGGAATGAATATAAACCTCGAAGAATCGATGTGAAAAAAAAAAAAAAAAACTGAAGATCCATTCCTCGGAGCTACCTCCGCGGAATGAGTTCATTCCTCGGAGGTAGCTCCGCGGAATGGATCTTGAGGGTTTTTTTTTTAATATACTCATTTATTTACGATTTTGCCATTCCGTGGAGCTACAGTAGATTCCGCGAAAACCATGTCTATATCCGGAAATCCAATTTTTTGTGTCTAGTTTTTGAAAATACCCCCCATTTTTTGACTATTGCGGGTATTTTCCCAAAAATAAATGTTGTAACTTTAGAAAAAAAACTAAGATTTAATAAGTAAAGTTTTATTTCTTTGATGACTTTTCTCCTGAAAGCCAATGGACTGTGTCGCCAACTCAGCACATACCAAAAACCTCCGGATATCTCTTTTATGGTAAACTTTTGGGATAATGACTTAAAAGGGTAATATATTTTTCGATTTGTACACATTTGGTCACTGAGTTTTTTTTCGTCCACATTTACCCCTTCAACTTGTTAAACTGTATACATTCAATCCTTATGACCGGCTACTCCAGGTTACCCGGTAAAAATGTCTTAATAGGGTAATATATTTCTCACTTTGTATACATTTAGTCCTTAATATTCTTGTACACATTTAGTCCTTTTTTTTTTATTTTTTTATTTTTTTATTTTTTTCAAAATAACTGATTTTTTGTACTCACTCAGTACTTATGAATAATTTTTTAGTTTTTTCTCACGAAATCTTACGTGGGACATTCATTAATGAGGAGTATGAGGTTTTTGATGCTTATATCCATCGCGATCTCGACTACTTGGTTGCTTAGGTCATGTGTTCTGAACGTCATAACTTCTTCATATGATCTCAGATTTTAACGATCTTTATATCCATGTGTTCGTATTTTAGTCTACTACAACTTTCATTTAGATTACTCCCATTAAAAAATAATATATTTTTACTTACGATTTTTATATCCATACGCGGTGGCGGATTTAGTATGGTCCCCGTGTTGCACCGACAACACCTGTTTTTTCTGTTCGCAGTGGAAAATTTTTCGCTTTTTTTTTCGTTTATACCTATTTTCCATGTATCAGCAACACCTATTTCATCTCGGCAACACCTACTATGTATTACTGCGTCTTCCCCTGTCCATACGTTTTTTATGAATGCATGTATGTATGTTTTTTTTATAAAATTGTTAGTAAAAATATATTACATTTTAACGGAGTAATCTTAATGAAAGTTGTAGTAGACTCAAAAAATGAACACGTGGATAAAGATCCTTAAAATCTGATATCGTACGAAGAAGTTACGATGTTCAAAATACAAGACCTAAGTCAAACCATAAGACTTACGCAACCAAGCAGTCGAGATCGCATTGGACATAAGTATCAACAACCTCAGGCACCTCATAAATGATTGTCTCACGTAATATGTCGTGAAAAAAACCTAAAGAAATCATTCATAAGTACTCAATGAGTACAAAAAAAGGACTTATTTTGAAACAAAAAAAAATGTTAAGAACTAAGTATATACAAAAATATTAAGGACTAAATGTGTACAAAATGAAAAATATATTATCCTATCAAGTCATTTTTCCCGGCTAACCTGGAGTAACAGGTCATAATGACTGAATGTGTACAGTTTAACAAGTTTAAGGGGTAAATGTGGACGAAAAAAAAAACTCAGTGACCAAATGTATACAAATCGAATAATATGTTACCCTTTTAACTTATTATCCCTAAACTTTTTTCACAAAAAACTTATCCATGGGTCCTACCAAAGTAAAAGAATTACGTAAACGAACAAAATATCAGTAGAATTATGAAAAAGATGTATGCATAGCCTGTAAAATGTAAATGTACAAGCAAAGTGAAGAAACTCTTATGATAGCTTGTTCGAATTTTCCAAAGTTATTTGACCAAAATTAAAGACTCACTTTTACCATATGCTAGCTATCCTAATTAACCCAGTAGATTGTTTTTGAGCTCAGGCAATGTCACAAGTTGGTGGTTTAGTGATGCTGAGCTCGAAATCAGAGGCTCATGCGACAGTTTCTTCTTTGCTGAATTTACATTTTACAAGGTGCTTTAGTAATTAATGAGAATGACACTCATCAAGCGTCAAGAAGGTTTAGAATTGCAAAAATGGAAAGGAAAAGCATATGTTGAAGGTGAAGTCTATGCGAAGGTTTATTCTGAATGGCCATGGGCAATACCGAGTGACATTTTCATTACCATTTACTACTCCAAAACGGAACATTTCAAATTACCCATAAAAATGTGAAAAATGGAAGCTTTTTTTGGGATTTCTCTAGATAAATTTACATGTTACATGATCATATAGAAGCTTCATAGTTCATACACCATAAGACAACAAGTTTTTCATTTACAAATTACAATCCAAGAGCCCCTAGTGGTGTTTTCCCTTGTCCTGCTTCAAAGTAAAAAATTAACATAGCAACCATAGCAAGTCTTGCATGCTTAATCTCAGCCAACTTCAATCTATCAAGCTTTTCGGTATCCGGGACATATTCTCCGTTCTGGAGCGTACCCGCAAAGCCCAACGGGTCGAAAAATTTGCCACCTGGGTACCCTTGTTCGCCAGTGTAGTTGGTGAAATTTTCAGCAGTTTTGGACCATGGGGTGGCCCACTCAACCGATTGTGATTCCGGGTTGAAGAAGTCGACCCATCTCTTGCTCTCGACCCAACCCATGAGTAGGAGTTGGGTGCCCAAAAGAGATCCGAATGAAAACGGGGCAATGGCACCCGGGTCGGCTCCAGCTTCAAACCATGGGATCCCGCTCCATGCCTGACCCACGAAGATGCCCAGGACTGCAGCCATGGCCCACCGGCCATGGATGAGTTCAGCTTCTCTGTACCATTTTAGAAATGCCGGGTCCTTGCCTAGACCTAACGGGTCGAACCCGAAGTCACCTGGGAGCCTGTTTTGATCCGGTTATACACAAAGGACAAATCTTAGTACACTAGGAGAGAAAATCAAGTGGGTTTTTTAATTTTTTTTCTTTTAAATACATAAGAAAAAGACTTACGAGCCATCGAGCCACTCGGGATCGAGTAAATTGCCGCCACCCTTTACGGCGGGGATCCAAGATTTCTTGGGAGCGACGGCGGCGGCAATGACAAGGCGCCTAGGGGTGGAGGTGGCACTGGTGGCGGCATTTAGTGGTGCTGACAAGGTGTGGCTCCTCTTGCCGCCGGTCAAGAAGGGTGATCCGAGACCGTTTAAGACTGCGGCGGATGTAGCGGCTGCCATTGTTAGTCTGTAATCAAGGTTTTGGTGTTTTTGATGGTTTTGAATATGGAAGAAGAGGAGAATGAAAGGCGTGTTATATGGGTGGGAGTGAAATCAAAAGGGAGCTGTGAATGGAGCCAGGTAGGATAAGTGAAATCTGAAGATGGAAATGTTGGATAGGATTCTGACCAATGAGATTGTGGAATCCATCTTTAAAACCATGTGGCTGACTCCATTGATTAGGGTTCAGGTGGTGCCCACTGTAAGTCCTTGTGGTCTTGAATCGTTGGACTCATAGCCTCTAGTTTTATTGCTAGTAAAATTCTCAACAAAATCACTCATTGTAAAATTGTCTTTGTACGCCTCTTTATTCACTACATACAGAAATTGAAAAATTACGGTCTTTGTTTATTAACATCAATTACAACCAAAGTTGAAAAATTACAGTCTTCCATAAATTGAACTTTATGGAAGGTTTTCATATTTGGACATATAATGGTTGTATAAGTACTTCCTTTGATTTCAATATAACCATATGGACGTATTTGCTGATCATTAGCAAAAACAATGAATTTCCTTTATCAAAGATTTTCATTGAAATGGTTGAATCTCAATTCCATACAAAACTCCAAACAATTAAACTTGTTACAACAAAAAAACGCATTAAATTTTTTTTTATCCGTAAAGGGTGAAAATGGTTGGGTTTTTTAATTGAAATGGTTGAAACTCAATTTCAAGTGATCCCGTTTGTTATTGGGTCTTTAAGTGCCAAAAATGTCTTTTGTCGAACAAAACATGTCTTCAGAAAATGGTATGGAAAATCAGAATAATTGAAAATTGTTGGAAAAAAATTGGGTTGCACGGTTAACCGTCGGCACTTGGATGGGCTACCATGAAGGCATGAACCAATATGTTAGATCTTTTCTTTTCTTGTAACGGTCGAAATTTAAAACCAACATTCAAAATTTGCTTGACAATTTTGTGAAAGTTAGGGCGTCATGTATACTCAGACAATACCACCACAGCAATAATATTATCATTTTAGTGTCATATCATCATCACACCACTATAAAATACCGTCACTCCACATCATTCTAATCTCTTATTTAATAACTATTTAATCAAAAATATATTTTTTAATTAACTAAATGTTAAAAGAGAGAGATAGATAGAAAAAAAGACATTATTGGGCAAAAAAAGGTGTGGCCTCATGTGATGCACCCCACATCGTGTGATGTCGCATCAAGACCGAGGTGGTGTGCATAGCGCCACCACATTGTCACTTCATCACAACGCCACTTGTCGTGTATGTATATCGTTGTATGTATACCATAATTGGAACCAGCAAAAATCGATCCAACCAACCACCCCAACCCAAAAATAGCGGGTTAGGTTGAGATTTTCAACCCATTTAAGTTAAATGATGTAACACTTGAATCTTGGTATAGTTCTTATTTTGCCCTTGTTATTGAAAAGTTTGCATTTTGGGTCCTTGGGCAGTTGTAGGGCGTAACACTCGTTACGTTTAGCGTACAAGCTGTAAAGCGAGTACACGGGGCGGACCACTTGGTACGCTTAGCGTACTGATGCGAGGTTGGGACGGGACTACGAACACATACGCGGGGCGTACGTGTAAGTTAATGAAACCCTAATTTAGGGTATTGCACCCTATATAATCACCTTAAGTCATTAGGGTTGGCCTCTTTACCAGCCCCTAAGCCTCCAAAACCATAGAAATCGTCCCTCAGCCTCCATTGTTGTATTTTGAGCTCATTATGTGCATTGTGGTGTGTTTTGGTCCATTATCAAGAAATAGAAGCTTGGTGCAAGGTGGTGAATCAAGGAAGAGCTTGTGGATCTCGTTTATCTGCTTCATTTCCAACTTGTTTGAGGTAAAAAGCTATGAACTTGATCATTGATGGCTTAGATCTATTATACATGAGTTTTGGTCCCTTTTGGCCCATGAATGAGATCTAGTGGTTTGAAACCACTCCAGGAGCTTTGAGTTGCCACTCTTGGTGATTATGAGGTTCAAAGTCCATAAAGTTGGCACTTTTAAGGTTTAGATCCATCCATGCATGAGTTTGTGCCCATTTAATGAAAGTAGAGTGTTATATTTTGAATTTGGGTATTTTTGGGGCATGAAAGTCACCAAGTCAGTAACTTTATGGTTCTAGACGTTTATTAGGACCTAGATCTGTGATTTGGGCTTTTGTTCTTAAGCATTAAGTGCTTAATCTAGATATTGGCTTATTGGGTGAGTACTTTGGGCGTACAAGTCTGTATGAACGGCGTACAAGCCATTTAGCAAGTACGCTTAGCGTACAGCTGAGTACGCCCTGCGTACTCAGTCTGTTGGGCTTAGCGTTTTGGGCTTCAAGTTTGGACCATTTTATTGGGCTTGGATGCTTGGGTTCCTGTTGGGCCATCTAAGTACAAGTATTTTGGACTAGGAAAAATGGTTAGGCTTTAGGGTAAGGCCCATATGGGGGTTTGGGCGAAATTTGGAAAATTAGGCCATAAGTGGCCCTTGGATGATTATTTGGTGTTGGGCCTTTTAGATATTGAGTATGGGTCTTAGTCTTGGACCAAACTAGGTGAGGGGTAAAATAGTCTTTTTACCCCAAGTATGGATTGTTGGATATGGATTGGAACCCAAATGTTAATCGGGTGCTATTTTGTATTGATAGCTCGGGGATTCGTCAGGACAGCAACTAGGGAGTTTCAGTGAGATTCAGCAGTCGAGGTGAGTTTTTCTCACTGGGTTTAGAGGGTCTAAGGCACCAGTGCCAACCATTGTTATTTATGTTAGGATGCTAGTAGTATGCATGACCCTTGCATAAGATATGTCTTGCTATGTATACCAGGCGGGGCTCGATGCCAGGTAAGGCCCGATGACTTTATTGTATGCTATTGTTTATGATCCTTGCATGTGTTAGTATGATTATGTCATATATGTCTATGTGTATAGTGGGCGGGCCCGATGTCAGGTGAGTCCTGGGAATAACAGATCTGTATACCGAGCGGGACTCGAAGTCGGGCGAGGCCTAAAGCCGAGTGGGACTCGATACCGGGCATGGGCCCAGTATGTGATTTATTATGTATGGTATAGGGTATTTTGGGGAACTCACTAAGCTTTCAATTTATGTTTCAGGTACTTCTGGTTCCAATGGGAAGAGCTTGGGATGAATGCATCGCACACACCGCATGGATTCCGCTTTTGAGATATTATTCTGATTGATTTAATGTTTGATACACTTATTTTCACTGGTTTGTATGGATGATTTTTTTTGGAATACTGTTTAATTAAATCAAAAATGAAAATTTTGGATCATATTTTTGGGACGTTACAAATGAGTTAACCCGTTAATCCATTTAATTAAATAGGTTGGGTTTGGTGAAGATTATCAACTTGTTTTCAACCCGTCAACCCATTTAACTTTAATATACATATTGAATTTAATAACTATTTGAATATTATCATGTATTAACCAGAGTATTAATTTATAAATTATAATGTTGTATTATTATTTATGTTTTAAAAAATATGTAATTCTGATTTTCATCATTTTTCTTAGCGTCGATAATACTAGCCATTCTCCAAAATCATTTTGAAATTAAATATTTTTAATGTTATTTGGACAATATATTTGTATTTATCAATCGGGATTGTACTTCTGTCATACTTTGAAATTTTATTTATGTTTGAAACTAATTTAAGTTGTATTATCTTTAGTTAAGTAATTTATTTATGTGATTTTAAATGGGTTGACCCAAGTTTAACTCATTTATTTACTAGGTTAGGCCAAGAACTACTTAAATGGGTCAACCCAGTGACAACCCATTTATCTAAAAGGTTGGGTTGGGTTGGAAATATCAACCCATTTAAATAAATAGGTTGGGTTTGGTTGAAATTTTCAACCCAGTTAATAAATGGGGTGAATCCGAACCCAACCCAAATCGACCCATTGCCACCTCTAACCATAATGCATTATAGGGTCTTTTTTACTTGTTTTACCCACTATAAAACTCAATGCTTTGGGGTATCTTTACTAGATTAATTACGATGAAAAACTATGATATTTTAGGAGGTTTTGATTTTGTTCTTCAAGTAAAATTGCACCATGCTCATCTTTACGTTCAATTTAATTCACTTAGAGTTAAGGTATTTATATAAGATTAGTTGTTACCAAAGAAACATGTTAAAAGATCATCATCAACCCAATGGAATTTGGTCCAAAAATTTTGAGTAGAAGTCTATTATATATAAGATGTTAAGAATATTCCAGAATATTATGAAAAAATCTAGAATGTTTGTAACGCCTGGTTTCTGGTATGAATTTATTTCAATTATTTGCATTTTTCCTGGAGGACTCGTCGAGTTGGAAGCCTCAACTCGACGTGTCGAAGATGTTTTGGCCGCGAGGTTTAATGAGTCAACTCGATGAGTTGAAGAGACTCAACTCGACGAGTTGGCAGCTGGGAAGGAAACCCTAATTTTAGGGTTTTGCACCCTATTTAAACACCTTAAGTTCCAGGTGTTGACCTCATTCCCAGCCTCCATAGCCCCTAACCCTAATCTCAAAACCCTAGAGCCTCCTTGAGTGTTGTGAGCTCATTGTGGGTGTGTTTTGGTGTGTTTGAAGCTCATTGAAGGAAGTGAAGCTTGGTGCAAGGTGGTGGTTCAAGTTGGAGCTTTCAGATCTTGATTCCCTGCTCCATTTCCAGCACATTTCGGGTATAAAGTTCTAACCTTGCTTAATATTTGCTTAGATCTCTTCTTGGGTTGGATTGTATGCTTTTAGCCATTGATGGGTGGTTGTTGGGGAAGTAGAAGTCCCAAGTGTTTATCCTTTCAGATCTATGATCTTCATAAGCTCTTTTAGCATAAAGGTGCCAACTTTATGGTCATAAGGTCTTCATGCATTCATTAAGTCCCTCTTTTGAGAATTTGAGCTTCTCCTAGTCATGCATGAGTGTAAAGTTGGAAACTTTACGTAGTCATTCAGCTTTTAGGGCCAGATCTGCAGTTTGGGGTTGTGTCTTTGGTGATTTAGTGCTTAATGATTAAGTCATTCCCCTTTTAAGCCTAGGGTTTGGGTTTTGAACCCATTTTGGTGGTTCTTAGGGGTAAAGTTGGAAACTTTACCCTTCTTGAGGCCATTTTAGTTAAGATCTGAGTTGTGAAGCTCTTAGTTTCGATAAGGGCGACTTAATGAATTAAGATGTTGGATTTCTGGCAAACTTGGCGAGTTTATGGGTGAACTCAGTGAGTTGGATTGGTTTCTTCCCGAATTTTCAGACTAATGGATAAACTCGGCGAGTTGAAGGACAACTCGACGAGTTGGGTCAACTCGGATCGTTGACTTTGACTTTGACTTTAGCCTTTGACCAAGTTTGAGCTATAAGGGGCTTTTGGGCATTTTGTGTTGTACTTAAGAAAATCTTTTATGTTTAGGGGTTGAGTAGAGTCGATATTCGGAGTCGTGATCCATTCAGCTACCTTTCTGTATTCGAGGTGAGTTTCCTTACCAGGTTTAGCGGGTCGAAGACACCAATGTCGGCCCATATTAATGTTATGTTGTTAGTATGCTAGCTGTCTTTGTGACTCTTGCATGTGTCTGTGTTTATGTGTTTTTCCGGGCTAAGGTCCGATGTCGGGCGGGGACTGATGGATATTTGTATGTTATGTGATTATTTGATATATGCTATTGTATGTTGGGCGGGGCCCATTTACCGAGCTCAGCTGGATGTCGGGCAGGGCCCGATGCCGAACGGGGTCCGATGTCGGGCGGGGCCCACTATATGTTTACTGTATGTTCATTGTATGATTGTTATGTGGTATTTTGGGGAGACTCACTAAGCTTTGTGCTTACCGTTTTAATTCACGTTTCAGGTACTTCCGGTTGTAAAGGGAAGAGCTCGGGATGACTGCATCACACACACCGTTGAGATTCCGCTTATGATGTTTACTCTGATTTTATGACAAAATGATACATTGGGTTTTATTTAAATGTTTGGATGTTATTGGAAAATACTAATTTATCTATTATTAAAATGAAATTTTTGAGACCATATTTTTGGATGTTACAATGTCTTGGAAGCCACTAGAAGATTCTAAAACATCAAAGACGACCCTGAAAGATCATGAAACGTTCTAGAAGACTATGGAAGACCTGGGCACATATTATAAACTTTTTTTGGACATGGTAAATGTTCTATTCTTCCTTAGAAACATATGTGGCCTTCTAATTACATATAAAGCATGGTAGAGTATACTAGAAAACTCACGTATGTACCAAAACTCTAGAACATTCCTATGAAGAGGTCGAAGGCACCTATAAATAAAAGGGGAACTCATTTTCTCCAACTATCCAAGAAACCAAAGTGTAATAGTCTCTAAAATAGCGAAGTCATAAAGTAGTCTTGTAGTGTGAATCCTTAAATATTTGGTCTTGTATTTTCTTCTTGAGTTATCTTAATATAAAGTGATGGTGTTTCCTACAAAAGAAATTTGTTCAACACAACATACTCTACAATTTTGGTTACTTTTGTTCACTATATCTAATTAATGGGAAACAAAAACCATAAATAATAAAACAACATATCATACATAAATAATCAAATATCTTCAATATGGAAACATTAAAAGTTTCACGACCAATATCCATAACTACAATAAGATCATCATCCTTGTTGTTTAATCTGTAAGTGATTGTTGTAGTTGAGCATCATTAGTAACTTGCCTTTGTGCATCAAGAAGTAAGCAAGTAGTGTAAAAAAAATTGTGATTAGTTATCTTCCCAATACAAGTTTTGGTTATTTCTTTCATTTTAGTAAGATCAACTAATATACCAATATGGCTTGGAGAATATTTCTACATTGGCCTCAACCTAAACATATCCGATTCAAGACCTCATAACTCTATATAAGACCATTCTCATTTCTTTATGTGTTTTGGAATTATCAAATTGTCTCCCAAATTGATATTTTGACATGAATATAATTTTCATTATGTTAGTGTCTGCTTGACTTTTAGTAGGGGTGTTTACCAATAACTCTTATTTTCAAGTTAAAGTCACAATCAAAAGTGTGTAGCATTCTCAATAAATTTTGCAGTTAACATATTTAAATCGGTATTTAAAATTAAACAATTCACAACATTGAACAACTAAAAAATAAATCATGAATTTCCACCATTAGTCCAACACGATAGTGTGCCATACCCAAGTCTATCCTAATAACATGTGGTAGTAACAACATCATATGCATTAATTAGTTAAAAATAGAAAGTACAAAAACATACATGTAAAAAAAGATACATATGGCACTTAACTTGTCTGTAATCATGTCCAATTTATGACTTAATAAGTATGCTCCAATCACGTATGTTTACTTCTACTTAAATGCCTGAACATCATATTTTTACATTCAAGACATGATTTTACAATGGTTGTTTAAAATCCTAAAATATGACAATGATATGTAAATGTGTGTCGATCATTTTACCTGAATAGTAGTTAACTAGAATTATGCAAATTGATGAAAATATTCAAAAGACACTTACCTATCATTGTCCTATTTTAGGACTTTAACCAACTTCTATAAACTAGTTCTTGAAATGTAATAATGCTAATGATCATGCATTTAAGTGGAAGTAAATCATCAGGGATTTCCTCATGCTTAAGTGATAAACTATGTGTGATTTACAAACCACTTAGATACCATTTGTATGTTTATTTTTCATATACATTTTATATCTTTTAATTTTAGTTAATTATTTCATTTGTTGCAGTTGTATATCTTTTATACATCATTTTATTTGGACGGACCACATACCACAACTCACGTGTTAGAGTCACGGACTGCAAGGTACGATCTATTTTTCATTTATCCAAAGCTTATGCATGATTTGATTTTGAATATTGATTTAAATTTGTAGACACCTAAACAAAATTTCAAGCAGTAACATAATGAATACTATATTGTTGACATGTATAATACAAAAATGAGCTCCTATACGATGGGACATGGTTACTATTCTATTTGATAACTTCCAATCTCTATAAATTTGGGTATAAATATCAATGGGACACCAATAATATATATATATATATATATATATATATATATATATATATATATATAGAGAGAGAGAGAGAGAGAGAGAGATGTTCAAATTATAACAATTATTGAATTTGAGAATGCAAGAACAAATCTTAGCCATTAATTTTTTAAAAAAATAAGAAATTTATCTAATTAATAATAGGCGGTATATTAGTAAATTGACATTGATTTCACAGTAACCGTTTGCACATGATCGTATCCTGCAAATGCAAAAAGCATTTCCATTTACACAATTTTCGTTCCTTTCATCTCTCTCTCTCTCTCATCATTTCAGACGAAAAATCATCATTTTACCATTCTCGATCATCATTTCCAATGAAATCCCTTGTTTTAATCATTTTTTTCTGAAATCGAACGACGAAAACCTCCGAAACAACAACAATGTCTTCGGAACATGGCTTAGTAGAAACTCTTTCTATTTTATTTGATAAAAAAGACATAATCATATATGATTAACCATATATATAACTTATTTATAGCTTTTATCTAATGCTATTAATCACATGTGATCTAAAAAGGTAAAACTTACTTATTCGTTCGAAATTTTGCTTGAAAGGACATAAGTCTCTAAATTCTTTGTAGTATGCTTTCTCTGCCTCATCGCTAGAAACATTGCAATCAAAGCTTTATTGACATCATATTTATAATAAAATGAAAATTCAGGTATTTGTCTTTCCGATTTGTCATCTTGTTCACAATAAGTTGAGCATCTTTGTAACTGATAATGGACCCATATCCCCCTTGAAGTTTCTATAGTCTACTGCCTTGACCTTTACCTATTGAAAGCCTCCTTTTAAATTTGATTTTAGTTTGTATGCCTTTATAGCACCAATTTTTGTTGTCGAAGCCCGAACTATGAATTCCTTGTCCGAATGTGACAGTTTCCTTGCTTTTCTTAAATTATATATGTCCTCAAGCTTATGGCTATGCATTTCTTCAAATTTCTCAAACTTGTAATCACCCGTTCCATTTATATGTTTCACAACAATCTTTATTCTACAATATGTCACCTTGTCGCTTGTGTTATGTTTCTTTCTCATATCCAGCGACTTCTTTGGTGGTTTACCTATCCTGCTGCAAACTATATAATTTTGATTTACCATACCACCAACTTTTCTTTCTATGTTCATACGAACATCAAAACTTTCCTTCTTTTCATAACTTCTATACATCTAAATTGCAGCATCGAAAAATTTGAACCTCATTAAGTAATTCGGTTTAGAACCTCTGGTTTGATATCACGCGGAACCTCTGACTCATAATTATGTTTTACACCACTAGTGATCATTATACTGCTAGAATTTGAATCGTTGTAAGAATTAGAGAATTCACTTGTATAATAAAATATGGAAAAGGTGTTTAATGTTTTATTCATATGGAAATGTACAATGAACACCTTTTCCCTATTTGATTATACAAGTGAATGCTCTACTTCTTGCAACGAGTTAAATTCCAATCGTATGATGAACATAAGTTTTGTTTCAACAAAATTATGAGTCAAATATTCGTTATGATGTCAAACCGGAGAATCCGGAAGAGTTTAAACCAAATTACTTAATGATGTTCAAATTTGTGATGTTGCAAGTGGGATGTATTAAGTTATGCAGAGAATGTTAGTTTTGATGATTGTATGAACACAAAAAGAAATTTTGGTGGTATGGTAAAGCACAAGTATATAGTTTGCAGCAGCATGGCTGATCACCAAAGAAGTCGGTGGATATAAGGAACAAACATAACACAAGCTAAAAGGTGACAAATTTTAGAGTGAAGATTGTTGTGAAACGTATCAATGGAACGGGTGATTTCAAGTTTTACAAGTTTGAAGAAATGCACAAAAATTAGCTTGAGGATATATATATATATATATATATATATATATATATATATATATCATTTAATAAAAAAGGAAACCGTCATATTTAGACAAGGAATTCATAGTTGGGGGCTTCTATAGAAACAATTGGTGCTACAAAGGCATGCAAACCGAAATCAACTTTGAAAGGCGGATTTTAGCATGTCCAATAGACTATATAAACTTCAAGAGGGATATATGGTCCATTATTGGTTACAAAGGTGCTAAACTTATTGTGAACAAGATGACGGATCGGAAAGACAACTACCCGAATTATTCGTTTTATTATATATGTGGTGACAATAAAGCTTTAAATGCAACGTTTTGGGCCGACGAGACAGAAAAAACATACTAAAACAAATTTTGGAGATGTTATGTTCTTTGATGCAACCAATAGAACGAAAAGTAAGTTTTACTTTTGTAAATCACATGTGATTAATAGCATTAGGTAAAAGCTATATCTAAATTTTATAAATGGTTAATCATATGTGATTATGTCTTTTGTATGAAACACGTATGTATTAGTTTTTGTTCCATTCACTATCATTAATCATCATAAATCATTTTTTATGGTTGAAGCTAGTTTTTTAAGTACGCAGCATGTGATTATACGTTAAAATAAATGAGATTTTTTAATAAAAGGATAAAATATTATGTTATCACATGTGATTGAGTCATGTGCAACGAGTATATGCTTAAGTGATTATATAAGTTTCAATAAGACTTTGTAATCATACGTGACTATACCATAAAATAAATGAATTTTTTGAATAAAAGTGTAAAAGATTATCTAATCACGTGTGAATTCAGGTGTTAATAAAATTTTCTAATCACATCTGATTGCTTCATGTGATTATAAGTCTAAGTAGTAAATTACATTAAATTTGTAGTTGTGAATCTAAGTGTATACATGAAAGTGTAAATACTTTGCAATCATATTCGAATAAATTTATAGTTGTAAATCTAGGTGTAAAGTTATAACTTGATATTTCATAATCATATGTTAATAAAAGATTGATTTTGCTTTTATGGAGGCACACTATGTGGCATCTCCCATTTTCCAGAACCAGTTAAAACTTTTTCTTTTTGCTTTAAAATAATGAGTTGTCTTTGTTGCGAAAAATCCCAATTTAATAAGACATTTTGAGATAAAAATATTGTTTTATAATATTAAAATACCAAGGATGTCATAATTATTATCCAACATCGGTTACAACACAAATACTAAAAAGGTCCTGAAAACTATTACAGGTTTATCTCTTATTTCACTTGTTATCCTAATTACTTTTCAGCAATCTTAGTTTTGCTACCTGTGATGCATATAATTTGAGTGGGTCTGGTTTGGAAAACCTGGTGACATACACAGGGCTTCCAAGCCCATAATATTTGTATGATAATAAATCATATTAATAATCATGCAACATAAACATTTTCGAACAATATAGATACATAAACCCAACATAAATATCTATAAGACACTATACCCAGACATACCTAATCTAACCCATTCTCATAAATCCTAGTTCAACGATTATCTGGAAGAATCACCTAACTTGATAAATCGTTTAAGCGACTGCATGATTACATAGTTAGGGGAGTCCTTAGCCAATGTATGTCATTTAAAGGCAACCAATGTTCAGAGTATTTGATAAATATGGCATCCCATTTTATCTATGTCTGTGAATTATGAGTCCACACTAGCAACGTATTTCACAAGACCGTCTAAAATAATCAAGTTTTGTCATCTTACTCTGGGAGATGAACCATACATACCTACCAGTTGTCCGATACAGAACCACCACATCTGGTTGTCTAGAAAGAGGAGGAATATTGCTTTGATCTCACACTTTACCCCACAATGAGACTTGTTTAATATCCAACTTATTTTGAACTAAGCATTCTTTCCACGCCTTAGTTTATAACTAAACAGGACTATAATAAAAGTAATTGATTTCTAGTAGTTCCTGATCATGCAATATTATCATAACTTATGATATATAAATAGCACATAATACAAGTAATACAATTAACGTTTTCTAAATCTTCTAAGTAATAAATACTTTTATTAAGATTACGCTCTTGAAAGGAACTATTCACACACTCGGTTAAAAGGTGAAAGACTTTTGGTTATGCTTGTGCTTTACCTAACACTTCAGTAAGTTTTCTAACGAAAAACCGGAAATTACATGGTATAAATTCGACACCAAAAACTATATTTAATGGGGCTCTCTGATGCTCCAAAGCTTCGCTACTAACACTTAAAAACTCCTAAGTTTGTATTTCGAGGTTGCGGGAAATTTTGAGAGAAAACGACAAAGAATGTGTGCAGAAAAAAAAATAAAAAATTGGAGACTGTTTATAGGGTGAAGTCTGCGACTCGCCACGACGTGGCCATGAGCATGCCATGCCGTGGTGTTTGGATCAGTTCGGATCTGCCATGTGTCGCATTCTCCTCGTGCCACATGTTAAGTCGGCTAAGAGGTGTCCTCGTGACTTGCCACGTCATGGCTATAAGCTTTCCACGTCATGGTAAGCTGGTGCCAAGGTGGTTAAGAGCATCTGTGACACGCCACGTGGCATTCTCTCAGGCTACCACGTCATTATTTTACTAGGTATTTTCCAAATCTTAAAAAAAATCATATCTTTTTTCATACGAGCTCAGTTTTTGATGTTCTTTATATCCACACGTAGGTATTTCCGAGTACTAAAACTTTCCCTTAGACCCCATCAACTAATTCTTACTCTATTTTAAATTCATATTTTTATAGAGACTACACTGTTAAAATATGTGCGGACATCATAACTCCTTCATACTAACTCTATTCTCGACTGTCTTTATATTCACATATTCGTATTTATGAGATCTTCAAATAACGTTTACATTCTTTTGGATAACAATAAACTAATTTTAATTTTGATTTATGTGTCACACACTATCGTACTGTGTCGCACCGAAACTTCGAAAAATCATAACTTCTTCATACGAAGTCAGATTTAAGCATTCTTTATAATATACGAGTTTGTAATTATGATTACTACAAAAATTGTTTAGATTAGTTATCCTAATTAATCTTTTATTTTAATGTTTGTTTTAGTCGTATTTAATAAGTTTTTACACCAATATTATATACACATAATATCTATATAAATCACATAAACACATATATACTTCTAAATAATTTCATTTATTCCCAAAAGATATCAATCATTGACCGACGTAATTTTTTTATAAATTTGTGCTTAGCGATAAACGTGGCATTAGACACCACTATTGTCTAAACAACCAACAACATAAAACATAAATTGTCTAAACAAGCATCAATATTGATAAGCAATTGTTTGATAACAACTTACTAATACAAAACAAAGTTTCAATCACAACTCCCAAATATGTTTTATGGACACACATTGCTACTATCTAAACAACCAACACCATAAAACATAAATTTTCTAAACAACCATCAATATTGATAAGAAATTGCTGATTTAACATACTAAAATTAAACAAGGTTTCAACCACAACTCTCAAATCAGCATACTACCACACATATACTCCTTCTATGTGCGCCATCATCTTGAACACAGCACAAACCATCACAATCTTCATTGTTCCGTCTCACACCTGATGTCACAACTAGCATTTTAGCTAGGAAATTCTAGTCTCATGTAAACACCATCTACTGTGATACTTGTAACCCTAATTTGATATTATACACTATGCTCATTCAATGACAACAAACTTTATCAATGTTCACAAGTAAAGTTCAAAACCTTATACAAAGCATCTCATATAGTCAACCAAGGGTTGAAAACCCTAAAAATCCCGGTTCAAGTTTAATATGAACTAGGATTCTCTTATTGGGGTTAATGAATCAATAAACCTTCAACTTGACTATCTTGGGCCTAGGAACCCTAATTGGGCTCTAATTGGACCCACATTCATAAGATTTTAGCATTTTGGGCCATGTGAGCCTAGAATAATGCATCTTATCTCTAATGGGCTTTGTTGGGCCATAAATAATTTCATTTGCCATATTCGGCCGTAAACCCTTCTAAGTGGGCTTCATTGGGCCGAGAACATTCATAAAGGCCCAATGGGCCAAAAAACATTATTATGCTTTTTAAAATTCAAACAAAGCCAATATTGGGCCCAAATCATTTCATTCTCATCTCTCTAGCCCAAATCTCGGCCCAATAAGGGTATATATATACATTATGCATATAAACAAAAAAAGGAGAAATGATGGAAAATTTTGCTTGTGACACCTCATGTTTGCATGGTGGTTCTCCATGCAAACATCACCTTAATCTTTTCTTCCCCTCTCTTCTTCTACTTCTCGGCCTAAACCCTCCCCTCCTCTCTCTTATTTTCACTCACAAACTCTTCCAAAAATCTCTCAAGAACTCCTCCTTCCTCCTCTAAATTTTCGAGATTTTGGGTATGTATTCAAGAGGATTTTTCATCAAGATCATCATCCTTGGTAAGTTCTTACTTGAATCTATGGTTTAGCTTCTAAGATTTCATCAAAATCTCTTCATAACCCATATCATTTCATGATCCATACCCTTGAACTTCATAGAATTCGAAAACCATCTCAAAGAGCTTGCTAGGGCCGAAATCTTCTCACTTCTTCAACAAAAACCGAATCCAAGCCTCAAGGTGAGTTCATACCCCCTTGTTTTCGGTTTTACCTTGTTTTGGGGGAGAATACAAGTTACATATGTGGTAGATCTATGTATTATTGCATGATATGGGTGTTTTTCTTGATTTAAGTTGTGATTATGTGATGAAACACTATAGATCTCGAAAATTCTAACCAAAAGTTGTGATATTTGTAAACTAAAACACTTCATACAACTTACTACAAAGATAAATGTGTAACGCCCCGTTCCTGGTACGTATTTAATACATTAAATGCCATTTTATAAAGAGCTACTCGACGAGTAGTAGCCCTAACTCGTCGAGTAGATGCCAGGATTGGACGCGGGTTTAAGTGACCTACTCGGCGAGTCCGCGCCTTGACTCGACGAGTAGGCCAGTCTGTGGGAAACCCTAATATTTAAGGTTTGCACCCTATTTAAGCAACATTAAGGGCCTCTTGTCCAGCCTCCATCACCTCTAGAGCATTTATCCCGAAACCCTAATCCTCCATAAGTAATCTTGAGCTTCCTTGGTGATTTTGAGAGTTGTTTGGTGTATTTTGAAGATAATGAAAGAGTTGGAAGGTAGAAGATTCAAGGGAGAAAGAGTAGATCCAAGAACAACATCAGTTTCTCTTCACTTTCTGGTAATCAAGCTTCATACTTGACTTGTAGTTTCATAGATCTTCTTATTATCACTTTTATGGAGTTTTGGATCCAAGAAACTTGACCCTTGAGACTTGGACATTCCAAGTCGATTTACCCTCAGATCTGGAACCTTGGAGGGTCCTTATG
The DNA here is from genome assembly GCF_052849685.1 of Lactuca virosa. Classification (NCBI taxonomy): domain Eukaryota; kingdom Viridiplantae; phylum Streptophyta; class Magnoliopsida; order Asterales; family Asteraceae; genus Lactuca; species Lactuca virosa. Next base: position 316,369,774 of record NC_136430.1, on the reverse strand, counting down.
GCATAAAGGTGCCATCTTTATGGCAATAAGAACCCCATGTATGAAATAAACCCCATTTTTGGTCTTTTAAGCATAAAAGTTCCATGCATGAACGTAAAGTTCAAAACTTTACGTGTCATACCAATCTTAGAAGCCTAGATCTACCTTTTGGTTGAGTTTTTGCACCTCAGAAATCGAGTTATAGACTTGGACATGCATAGACTCGACGAGTCGCTCTTGGGACTCGGCGAGTCGTGGGTTGGTTCCCAAAACTGTTATGATTCAAAGGAACCCAGTTGAGTTTAGAAGGGATTTAGATGAGTCGATGGAAAGGACTCAATGAAATAGACATAGCCATGGATCTAGAAACCATGGGACTCGGCGAGCACAGGAACGTACTCGGCGAGTCCAAGGCCATCTCCCAACTCTTGAAGACGAACTCGACAAGTTGTTCATACAACTCGGCGAGTCACAAACTATACACGTTCTTAAGATGAAGATAAACTCGGCGAGTTAGATGAAGATTGTCCCGATGTTATGATTGAAGGAGAACTCCTCGAGTTCTTGCTAAACTCGACGAGTAGAGTCGGGTTGGGGGTAGATGAGAGGATTGGGACTCGGAGAGTTGACGGGCCAACTCGGCGAGTCCGGTCAACTGGGAAGTTGACTTTGACAGGATGTGGATTTTAGCCAGGGGTAAAATGGTCATTTTACCTTAAGGATAGTTATCAGTTTCTGACTAAGTGTCATTGTGGAAATTATAGTCGGAGAGTCGCCGGAGCAGCAGCCAGATATTTTCCACTCAGAGTTTTAGCAGCCAGTTACGCGAGGTGAGTTTCCTTTCAGTAGGAACGGGTCTAAGGCACCAAGGTCGGTCCGTAGTATGAACTGTTAGTAGCTGAGTATGGGCGGGGCCCGTATCTCGTAGTATAGTTTGGATAAGGAAATATGTCTGACTATTAGAATTAGCTATACTTGTTGTCTGTGTGATACTTGTATGTTGGATTAATGGTTGAGTGTGGGCAGGGCCTGTATCTCGCAGTAGAGGAGTATGGGCGGGGCCCGTATCTCTTAGTAGCCGAGTGTGGGCGGGGCCCGTATCTCGAAATAGCTGAGTGTGGGCGGGGCCCGTACCTCAGAGATAGCAGAGTGTGGGTGGAGCCCGTATCTCCTAGTTGCATGATATATGTGTATGGTATGTGGTATTTTGGGGGAACCCACAAAGCTTCGTGCTTATAGTTTTCAGTTTTGGTTTCAGGTACTTCCACTAGCAAAGGGAAGGGCTCGGGATGATCGCATGGCACACACCGCAGTTTCCACCCTGGGAGTTTTACTCTGATATTTTACATGAGATTGTGATATGATAACAGTTGTTAGGAGATTTTGAGATACATGTTTCATTATTTGATACTATGGCGATGATATTTATGTTTGCTAAATGATTTTGAAAACGAAATTTTTGGCTAGTATTTTTGGGTTGTTTCAAGTTGGTATCAGAGCCTTGGTTTGAGGGATTCAGGCACACTTTCGGCTGTGTCTGAACTCAAACTAAGGAAGTGGTATAAAGTTTTCAAAAGAAAAACCATGTTTATAAAATGATTTTGAGAAAAGAAAACAATTTTTAGAAAAGTATAAAGAAAGGAACTTTGAAAAGAGAAAAGGGTGTGGTGCATGCAATCAGCCGGGCTCAAGTAAGTACTCCCAAATTACCCATACAAGTTTATGCTATGATTATCAGCTTTATTAGAACCGCATGTTAGACTAGGACTAAGGATCTAGGAATGATGACTTATGTGCCTGTTATATGTGTTCAGCTTTGTGAGAATTGCACGCTAGTACAGATTAGTCAGTATGATAGCCAGAGTAGTAGATGCTTGATTATGTGTACTCAATGCTTGAATGTTGCTTGCTTTGTGCTTTTAGGAGTCTGAGTTATCTTTTACTAAGTAGTAAACGAATATGTTACGTTGCATATTGCAAGGATTAAATAATTTCAAAAGGTTAGGTCTAGCCCTATTGCGCAGCTCTTGTTTGAGTCCAACCGTTGTAGGGTAGGATCTCTCATTCGAAGAATTATCTAGTCTTAGTGATATGTAATAGCATTCACGAGCTAGTTAGGGAAAGGTAGCAGGGAATTCTTATGCAGCTGATAGTGGAGAGTGGGTTGGTGATTACCCTAGGATGAGTTAGCATGAGATCAACAGTAGTAGTAGTAGAAGGGACTTGGTGGAGTCAGGGCAGTTCTTGAGGAAAGTACGGATAGATGTGGAAGGTAGTATGGGCCCGTACTACTGAAAGCAGAGGATCCGTACTCGAATCAAGGAAGGCTGGGATGAGACCAGGGAACTTGTAGTGTATGTGATCCCTCCAGTTATATTAGTATTCTAACGCTTATTATGATGTGTTTTCAGAATGGTGGTTTTACGCTCTAGACCAGCAGTGGGTAGCTCAGGTGCAGGATAGGGATCAGGCTCAGGCTCAGGAGTCGGGCAGTTAGATGAGCAGACCAGGGAGTTCATCTCCTCGGAGGTCACACGCAGCATACTAGACCAGACTCCTGTGATTTTTGGATCGGTCAAGGAGCGTATCTTAGAGCTTCTAGATAAGAAGCTGAGCGCGTTCTGTACTGAGATAGCGGCCATGATGGGATCGCGCACGTTGACTTTCAGGGAGTTCAGAGCTTGTGGGGCTCCCCACTACCATGGGGCTCGGGACCCCATTGCGAGTACCAGATGGTTAGCGGATGTCGCCAACACGTTCCGCTCTAGCCGATGTCCCGAGGGGGACAAGGTCAGACTAGCATCTTGTCTTCTGAAGGACATGGCAAGATATTGGTAGGAGGAGGTCGGGAGAGCCATTGGAGATGACACTGTGTTGGATGCGATGACCTGGAGTGATTTCACGACCAGGTTCAGGGCCGAGTTTGCACCTGTCATTGAGGTGCAGCAGCTTGCTAGGGAGTTTCAGGACCCTCAGACAGACGGACAGAGCGAGAGGACGATTCAAACTCTCGAGGACATGCTTCGAGCATGTGTGCTAGACTTTGGTGGCAGTTGGGATACGTATCTTCTGTTAGCTAATTTTCGTATAACAACAACTATCAGTCCAGTATAGACCGACCTCCCTTCGAGATGCTCTACGGGAGGAAGTGAAGGACCCCAATCTGTTGGGGTGAGGTCGGTCAGAGAGTCATGGGGAGTACGGAGGTAGTACTCAAGACCATAGAGCGGATTCATTAAGTCCGGAGCAGGCTCCAGACTGCTCAGAGTCGGCAGAAGAGTTACGCCGACAAGCGGCGTTCGGACTTGGAGTTTCAGGTGGGCGATATGGTCCTCCTGAAAGTGTCACCCTGGAAGGGTGTTATCAGGTTTCGGAAGCGGGGCAAGTTGGGGCCCAGGTTCATTGGTCCATTCAGGGTTGTGGCCCGGGTGGGTCGGGTTGCTTATTGGTTGGATCTTCCAGCAGAGCTCAGACAGATCCACAACACATTCCATGTTTCTCAGTTGTGGAAGTGCTTGGTGGATGATGCAGCAGTAGTACCCCTGGAGGACATTCAGGTTGACGATAGCCTGAACTACATCGAGAGACCTGTGGCGATTTTGGATCGCAAGACGAAGGAGCTGAGGAACAAAAGTGTAGAGTTAGTTAAGGTGCAGTGGCAGCACCGTAAGGGTTCAGAGTGGACGTGGGAGCCCGAGGAGGAGATGAGGGAACACTACCCAGAGTTACTTTCAGAGACATCAGACTTCGAGGACGAAGTCTAAGACAAGTGGGGAAGAATTGTAACGCCCCGTTCTTGGTACGTATTTAATTCATTAAATGTCATTTTATAAAGAGCTACTCGACGAGTAGTAGCCCTAACTCGTCGAGTAGATGTCAGGATTGGAAGCGGGTTTAAGTGACCTACTCGGCGAGTCCGCGCCTTGACTCGACGAGTAGGCCAGTTTGGGGGAAACCCTAATATTTAAGGTTTGCACTCTATTTAAGCAACATTAAGGGCCTCTTGTCCAGCCTCCATCACCTCCAGAGCATTTATCCCGAAACCCTAATCCTCCATAAGTAATCTTGAGCTTCCTTGGTGATTTTGAGAGTTGTTTGGTGTATTTTGAAGATAGTGAAGGAGTTGGAAGGTAGAAGATTCAAGGGAGAAAGAGTAGATCCAAGAACAACATCAGTTTCTCTTCACTTTCTGGTAATCAAGCTTCATACTTGACTTGTAGTTTCATAGATCTTCTTATTGTCACTTTTATGGAGTTTTGGATCCAAGAAACTTGACCCTTGAGACTTGGACGTTCCAAGTCGATTTACCCTCAGATCTGGAACCTTGGAGGGTCCTTATGGCATAAAGGTGCCATCTTTATGGCCATAAGAACCCCATGTATGAAATAAACCCCATTTTTTATAACAGTTGTTAGGAGATTTTGAGATACATGTTTCATTATTTGATATTATGGCGATGATATTTATGTTTGCTAAATGATTTTGAAAACGAAATTTTTGGCTAGTATTTTTGGGTTATTTCAAAATGTGTTAAACATGTGAAGATTCATAAGAAACTAAACAAAATCTTGAAAACGGGCCATTTTTGACAAATAAACAAAAGGATGAGACCTTCTTGACATTTACGGTTTTTACAAGGGGGCTAAAAGAGTAATTTTCGCATAATGGGCCATATTATGGGCCTTTACGGTTATTGGGCCCAAAAATGTAAAAATTATGATTTTTGTGGACCAAAATGTCATTCTATACAAATTTGAGCCAAAAATGAAAATCTACGGATTTATGGGCTGAAAATGCCACTTTATTCGAATTTGGGCCTAAAGTGTTATTTTATAAAACTTGGGCGGAAAATGTCATTTTTATCAAAAATGGGCTGAAAATGTAAATCTTTATAAAAATGGGCCGAAAATAATATTTTATATATATTTGGGCCAAAAATGTCAATTGATATATAAATGGGCCAAAAATGTCAAGTTATATATAATTGGGCCAAAGATGTCAATTTCGTGATATTGGCCGAAAATGTTATTTTTAACAAAGGAAGGCTAAAAATGTCAATTTATTTGAAATAAACCCATAAATGTAAACTCTTGGTCTTAAGGGACCTAAAGCGTCAATTTGCCAAAATGTGCCTAAATCGTAAATTTTAGATTTAATGGGCCAAAAATGACATTATTACAAAAAAATAGGCCTTTTATGTTATTTTGGTAAACAAATGAGCTAAGACATACAACGAAATGATAAACGAACTAAAAACATCGATTTCACGTCTATTGGGTCTAATATTTCCATTACATGTTTATTGGGATTTATGGTCCATTTACATGTTTATTGGGCCTAATATATTCATTACATGCGTATTGGGCCTAGACTATACATCACATGCTTAGTGGGCCTTAGTAGTCATTTGCATGTTTGTTGGGCCTTATACATTCACGTACATACTCGTTGGGTTTTTCAAACATGAAACATACAAGTAAACATTATATAACATAATACAATATTCGCGTAAACTCAGTCAATGATGCTAGTGAGAAATGTCGGTTGACACCTCTAGAGTGTACAATCATAGCCTGTAGTTATAACCAGAGTCTCCTGGAGTGAGAGCGAGAGTTTGTGTATAGATCTATACGGGGTGACACTCCACACCTGAGTTGTTCGCTACAGTTAGACTAGGTCGGTCTAGGGTGACAAACCTTACCGTAAATCAAATCGGCACCTAAGAACGCCACGACAGGCGAACTCGTCATAATCAAGCATGGTTAAAACGGCTCACTTAGAGATTCTCTCCAACATAATTTTATGGAACACCTGTAAAATCTTGTTGAAACAATAACATACTTACACTGATCTTCGGTCTTAGGGTTTAGACCACAACACTTTTATAAACAGAAAATATATGATTTTCTGGGGAATACACAGTTAAACAATGCCTTTTACATACATACAGAAATACAATATTTTTTCTTCGGGTTACATTTTATATACCTTTCAAAAAATAAAAAATCGGAAAACACACATGCATTAATACTTGATTGTGACACATTACTATCATACTATTATACAAGAAATATCAAATTTTCTGGTGTTTTACAAATAAATCAAAATTCTTCATTCAATTATGTTTATGAACTCACCAACATTATATATGTTGACGTTTTCAAAATAACTTGTATTCTCAGGGAATCGTTAAGCAGAAAGGTCAGCAGGAAATGTGGAATTTGTTATATGTTGTCATCGTCATACATTAAACATTATGGCATGTAATTTATGATATTATACTTGATGTAAACAATGCTGGTTATATTTTGATATGTATGATGATGGTGTTGTCTTGTTTCAATTATATACAATTGTGATGATATTACAAGATGAAGTCACGCGCAAGCCCCCGGACGTTTCCGCCATCTGGTTCGGGGGTGTGACACCTTCATCATCCCAATATCTTCGGTATATCCTTAATATTACTTACTAAATCATAGTAGTGTTGTTTTCGGAAATTTTCATCTACTTTATGATACTTAGGTGCGAGATCCAATCTTACTTGTTTTAACAAGATGATTTCATATGTTAATAACTTTATAACATACTTGATCCTTAATCTATCCAACAATGCTTCTTATAATGCACTTTCTTTCTCAAGTCCACATTTACATGTTCCATATGTTTTGGCCAATGTATGTCTCTGTGTGCCTCATTGTAAAGATTCAACAGTCTGTTTTATTTTGTGTGTATGTTGTAAAGTCCCGATTTTCAACCCAAAATTTTCATTTTTATTTATTAAAATATATCTTATTATAATTACATTGTACGGAAACATGTTGCGAATACGTGTATGTATAGTCAAACCTTGTCCTTCTCACGAATCACTAAAGTACTTAAAAAGCATTTTTATTCAACTGGGTAAACACGAGGCTTAGTGAGTTCCTCAAAATACCATATACCACAATACATATATCGGGTCTCGCCTAATAAGCATATAAATAAGCCTTGCTAATGAACATATAAACGGAGTCGGCCCAAACTACATATCGGTCCCCACCCAATAAGCCTAACGGGCCCCACCTAATGACGGGACCCACCCAACATACATAATCATATTACACATATAGAGGGTACACCTTCAGGATTTACTAATACATGCACATAGAGGCTATACTACTAACTTCGAGTATACGAACATTGATCCCTAGAGACTACACTATCGACTCTATTCTACTAGCTCTTATAACCTAACACACATGAGTATGTGTTTTAATACATATTATAGTGAGATAACTCAAATGAATAGTTATTCAGAAGATTGACAGTTATCTGGGTGATTTCATTGACGATCCGTCTAGCGGGTAACACGCCTACGAGTATTAACCAATATTACTATAACTTATTAGTCCCAATGGGAATTTGGTAATGAAGGTTAGATATTTCACTACTCCCAATGAATATTGAGAGTTATATCAAATAAGTATCAGTCAGGCAGGACAGTTGGGAGGCAAGATCATTTCAGCATATAGCTTTTCTGAAATCCAACAACCAAGCAAACATGACCACTTTAGGCTCCTCTATCGTAAGTAGATCAATCAGTATTATAACTAGAATTACTGATAAATCTTATTTATAGGTTCATAATAACGACTATGACTATAAATATAAGTAACACTTAAAATCCTAGTAAGCGTATCTTAACTTACAGAGAGTTCTAGCGAAAATTGGGATTTACGCTGGCAGAATTTCGATACCGAGAACTCCTATAACAATTGGTAAAAATTGGTCAAAGTTTGGCGGTCAAACCACCGCGAACCTCTATATATTAAGGACCAATTGTGTGTAATTTTATGTTTATAATTTATATTAAAGATATTATATTCATAATTACTTTTAGAACACCTCAAACTGCTCAAACCATCTATCGTTGAAGATCGAATCGAAAATCACCAAAATTAATTCTATTTGTGACGTTAAAAAAATATTTTTTTTCATTAAGTATATCTGAGAGTTGTGGATAAGAAATTTGAATAGATTACGTTCTCCTATTTCCATGGATATAAAGAATGTCCAAAACAGACATCATATGAGGAAACTACGCCTCTTTTAAGTTATAAAAATCAATATTTATTTGATTTTTTTGAAACGAATTGTGCATTGTTTCGTTTGAAATAGCTACGAGCCTCGTAAATTGTTTATGAGCATGTTTTTGAACATAGACTGTTGTCTATTATTCTATTTCATTTTATCACATTTTTAATCTCGACAAAAATTAGATTCTTAAAATCTGTCGAATCTGGAGCATTTAATCGTGAAACTTTAAACGTTGTTTCACGTAGTTTAGTATATCAGAATTTAATTTCGTATGCATTTGTGGAATCGCCGCGAGGGAGAAAATAAGTAGGCACATTCATAAACATTTTATGAGATGGTATGATAACACGGGAATCGAGAAACAGGAACTACATCACAAAAATATACAATGCATTTGATTATTGTAAAAATATCTATCAAAAGTCAACATTAACTGTCAATAGTTAAACAAGCTTTGGAGGAAAAGCTACCCTCTTCCTCACAAAATTTATCATTCATCTTATTCATCTCTTTCTCTCGTTCTATCATTCTTCCCTCTTTCTTTTCTTCTTTGTTTTATTGCTGCCAAGAACCACCGAAGGTGGGTGATCCTCCGACCACCAGAAAAGAGCAGCAACCCGTTTTTCTCCTTCTTACCTTTCTGCCATTTAGAAACACCACCCAAAATACCCTAGTGATGAATTCTGAGCAACATCAGCCAAACAACCCCCTTCCCTCACGTTTTCTGTCGGATCAGACAAGAAGAAACGACGAGGAGCTGTCGGAGCAGCCCCTCTCACCACCGCTATTAGCAACAATAGTCACAACACCGCCTTCGTTCTCCTTCATCATTTCATGTCGACCGGAGACGCCAAAACACCCCTAAATGTCAATTGTTGTTGTTTTGCCCCTTCCCTTCCGGTTTGCTGCCGCCGACGACGAGTAGAGAACCCATAAAAGGGCGCCGGAGATAGGTGGCTGCTTCTCGCAATTTTCTAAACCACCACCGGACCACCGCTTCTGCTACTCCCGTTCGTCTCCTCTTGTGGTGATCCTGTTTCCTTCTCGATCAGATGAGGATCGACGATCTCTCTCCCCCCCCCCCCCCCTCTCATTTGTATGCTGGACCCAGATCATCCCCTCCTCACGATCTATCAGCCACTCTACTACTCTAGAGATTCCCATTGCCTTCCTTCGCGATTTCCATTCCTGATCAGTGAAAGGGACGAAGACGACGACCCCTTTCCACTTGTTTGTACTACTTGTCCAGACCGGTCTCTTTAAATTGTTAATATGACCAAGCAGTCCCTCCCATATGTATTAGTTAATCAAAATCAGCCTTGATGAGAAATTTAATCAAATCAGGTCCCATATGATTAAGTTATTACAAAAATGGTCCCTACATTGTTTTAAAAGATCAGAATTGTTCATTTTGGATATAATTTATCACAAAAACAGTCCTTATGTTAGTTAAATTACAAAACAACCCTTTTTAAATGTAAAGTATTTCAAAACAAGTCCCGTTAGTATAAAATATTGCAAAATAGTCCCCCGATTTGTTATAGCTCAAAAATGTGTTAATTGCGGTTTCTCATGCAAAGCTTCACACGAATGAACCAACTCCAGACAAGTCAAACTCACGCTTCAAATGTGAGTTTATACAACTCATCTATTTACAGTTTTAATATTTGGGAGAGAATACATGCGTGTCTATTAAAGTTGTGATGATTTTCAAGTTTTATACACAAAATAGCATCATACTTTATTATTGGTCAAAATTTATGAAATAGCAATCTAAAATGTACAAATCATCAATAAATCATATAAGTTATAGTATAATGCTATAAATGACATAATTACACCTTTTTTGTGATATATTAATTAATATTAATAAAAATCACAAGATTTTAAGTAGATTGCTATAAAGATATATGTTATTTGATGAATCATAAATTGTAATATTTGTCGTATATATGCACGGATATGTTGAGAAAGCATGAAAAGACATCTTACATATGACCAAATATGCTATTCAACATAATTATGTACAAAAGAAATGTATATTGCCTTAAACGGATGATAAACGAAGATTGGAGAAATACATAATAATTAATTGTAAATATACCAAAAAATCAATTAGTATTATTATACTCTCGATCATCATATAGAAATGATTTTTAATAAAACGATATATTTTATTTTTATAATAATTATAAAAATATAAATCATTTTTACCATAATACGAAATTCGTCATATATGATAACATAATTGATTCTTAGATTTTAAGAATTGTTACCTAATAAATTATACATCGTATCAATTATGCAACTTATTGAATATTATGGGAATTGTTGGTTTTCACGTTGGTTAAAATCTGGAAAATGTTATTAAAATGGCCGTTAAGCTGCTTGAATTTCATCATGACAGACAATAAGATTTGGAAATATATTAAGTCTTACGAATCTCAAATACTAAAAGACTTAAATCGAAACCATTCCAAAACATTAAAGAATTATATGTATTCTAAAGTCTTATATCAGAGAGTTTAAGATTAGGATGTGTAACATCCGGACTTTCAGGTATATTATTGTGTGATTAATCTTGAGATTCATGGAGTGACTCGGCGAGTTGTGAGTCCAACTCGTCGAGTAGAGTCGAGTGTCCATGTGGGATTAATGAATGGACTCGACGAGTCAGAAAGCCGACTCGTCGAGTAGGCGCTGGGCAGAGAAACCCTAATTTCTCGGGGTTGGGGCCTATATAAGGGAACTTATAGCCCCATTTGTGCCTCACCAGTCACCCTACTTCCTTGAGAGAAACCCTAATCGTCCATTTGAGCTAGAGAGTGAGAAAGAGGCTAATCTTGTGGATTTTAGTGCATTGTTGAAGGAGAAGTGGAGAACATCAAAGCTTGGTTCAAGAGGAGGCTTTGGATCTAGAGGTTTTTCAGAGTTTTGCTTCAGTTGGAGGTAAAAAGATGCTAACTTGGTCATCTCCTTTTGAAGATTTTGGTTTAGGGAAGTTTCTAGGGTTTCTCCCATTCTTTTTGGTGTCATTGTGATCTTTGAGCATGATTGATGTTGAAACCTCGGATCTGAGTTGTAGGAGGCCTTGTGAGCCCAAATACTCGAACTTTATTGAGTTAGAGACAAGACCTTGAGCATGTAACCTTTGTTAGAACTTGTATTGGCATTATGGAGCAAGTATGCCATGCATGAACGTAAAGATCGAAGCTTTACGTGACATTCGAGCCTTGGGAGGCTATATCTAGAGTTTAGGGTAGTAGATCTTCCTTAAAACGTCTGAATGAGAAAACAGACTGAAGGGACTCGTCGAGTCCATGAACTGACTCGACGAGTCGGTTAGGGTTTGTCCCGATGAGTTTGATCATGCGATAACTCGGCGAGTTGGGGGTCAACTCGACGAGCTGAGCTGGACTTTCTTGAGACTTCTGATGAAAGGAGGGGACTCGACGAGTTGCATGAGTGAACTCGACGAGTCAGGTCAGACAAGGACTGTTGACTCGAGTTTGACTTCTAGTTGGTCAAACCTGAGTAATGGAGACCATTGAAGGGTAAAATGGTCTTTTACCCACTTCCGGATTTAGAGAGAGAAAGAGTAACCTTTGGTTTACTTAGATTTGAGAATCGAGTGTTAATTAGAGAATATTTTCCCTATGTGTTAGGCGGTGGTTAGTTCGAGATTTGAGTACAGGGATAATTGCTTGCGTGCCTCGAGGTGAGTCTTCTCACTATACTTTACCATGAGTGGTATTTGTGTGTGACTGAGATGTCTTATGTGCTTATCTGTGTATTGTGATATCCTGCATTATTTCTTTGTGATTTATGTTGTGTATTACTCAGAGCTTACAGAGTTAGGACCGGAGGGTCCACAGAGTTAGGACCGGAGGATCCATCAGAGTTGTGGGACTGGAGGGTCCCACTGAGACACATTGACCAGAGGGCCTTACAGAGTTATAGCCTCGAGTGGCTAATATGTTGTATGTGGTATTTTGGGAAACTCACTAAGCTTCGTGCTTACCGTGTTATGTGTTATGTGTTTCAGGTTCTTATCAGGATCGCGGGAAGGCGTCGGCTTGATTGTACACACCAGAGAAAGAGTCATATTTTGAGGATCCTGGATTATTAATTAAATAATTATGGAGTTGTGTTTTGTCAATTAAATAAATGGAATTTTTGTGAAATGTGTTATATGAGAATTATGTGATTTTTAAATGAAAATTTTGTTTGAAAATTTACGGTGTTACAAGTTGGTATCAGAGCCTTGGTTTGAGGGATTCAGATACACCTTCGGGTATGTCTGGACTCAAACTGAGGATTTGAGAAAGATTTTCAAAATAGATAAATTTTTCTAAAACGAGAAAAGAGTTTAAGAGAAAACGAGTTGGAGTAGTGTGTACAATCAGCTAGAGCCCGAACGGTGATTTCCCAAAATACCCTTACTTTTGTGTTATGAGATATTTAGGAGATATTTTATGAGATATTATGCATGCTAGAGATAGGCTAGGTATTTCATATTTTAGGACTAGAGTTGTCTGATTTGTGATGCCTTAGCCTAGGAGTTGCTGCTATCTGTGATATGATTTTGAGTATGTGCTGAGTTAGAGTATCTAGCAGGAATCACCTAGAGAGAGAGAGTTCTGAGTTGAGAGATAATCTAGGAGAGATACCTAGATGAGCATTTAAGGATTCTACTGAGAAGAGTAGATAGATACCTCGAGAGGTAGGATTGCCTGAGTAGGCGATGTCTTTTGAGTTGTGAATAGAGCAAGAGGAATTATATGCCAGAGTGGCCTTATGTTTCAGTGGAGGTTATTTGATGCCCGAATGCTGCTTGATTCGTGCTTTGTGGAACTCTTGATGATGGGAGTCAGCTACTAAGTGGATATGACGATATTCAGGAGGTAGATGGTTGACATCATGAGGAGTTCCTCAGCAGCTGGTGGCAGAGGAGTGTGAGAACCTAGGAAGGGCCTAGGGAGTGACTTTAGTCAGATGAGTACGCTGATAAGATGGGAGTTTTTGCTAGAGAGCGACCAGGTATAACGGGATTGGTGATCGGGAAGGTTGAGCAGCTAGTTAGGAAATTTGGGACGATCCGTGTGGAAAGTATGGGTAGATGTGGCAGGTAGTATGGGCCCGTTCGTACTGAAAGTAGAGGACCAATACTCGAAACAGGGCGAATTCCAGAGGTTCTAAGTAGCAGATTGAGAAGAGAGATAACATGGTTCGAGTACCATGATTCGTAGCAGATTGAGAAGAGAGATAACATGGTTCGAGTACCATGATTCGTAGCAGATTGAGAGGAGATAACATGGTTTGGTTACCATGATTCGTAGCAGATTGAGAGTTGATCGCATGGTTCGAGTACCATGATTTGTGGCAGTTAGTGCTTCTGGTTTTACCAGTTATCCAGTTGTGATTGATTAGACCGAGATCATATTTGATAGCGTGCGGGGCCCGAGGGCCATGTCGAGCGAGTTTTTAATGAAGCCTACCTTGAGAGGGAAATCGAGTTAGTTTCTGGGAGATTTATTTGGTGAAATTCCAGTTGGAGTCGCAAAACTCAGGGATGAGTAGAGGTGATGCTTATTGGAGGATCGTTGTCTGAGTTGAGCAATCGACCGATAGATGAGACGTCACCTTCTGAGACAAGAGTTGCGCTGTCCCCATTTCTGGGAGAAGTGAAGGAGATAAGAGTTTCCGGTTTCAGAGTTGGAGGTAAACCATGTGGGGTAGCATAGGGTTGCAACCTTTCACCAGAGTATTTGGGCAGTATGTTTGCTACGAGGTAGTCCTTAGGCCACGAGAGAACTATTAGTGGAGACTGAGATAAGGACAAAGAGATGCCTTAGTCGAGTTAAGTATGTTTTTAGCAGCGGTTCCAAGTGATCAAGGGGAGTATATTGGGGCACAGGCCCTCGTCGTTATGCTGTGTATCGACCATGAGAGTGAGGTCTCGTGCTTTGATGATGATTTTCGTATTGGGAGGCTGGTCGAGGAGTCAGAGACGAGGTGGGTAATAGTGTATTATTTCTAGACCGAGAGTCAGGATTATTTCGGAACAGTTGGGGTATCCGACGGCGTGTCGGTCTGAGGCTTCGAGATGACTAGAGACAGTCACGTCAAGAGGATTCTGAGATTTTTGTATGAGTTACGGGATATTTGGAGTTGCTTGGTTTCCATCGGGAAGATCATTGATGTGACTACGTGGTACGTTCCAAGAGTTAAGTATGATGTACCCGGTGAAACAGTCTATGGAATAGACTGTTGTTATGCCAATTAGTGATGGTTCGAACCCTGAGGGGAGGAGAACTGAATACTTTATTGAGAGTATCAGAGATTTGTTCAAGATCAGTTAGAAGACTGGATATAGTGACCTGCGGTATGGATACATGAGACCAGGGTTATTGGTGGTCGAGGCGAGGTGCAGAGCGAGATAATGCATGTTGTACGTGTTCAAGAAGGGATGAGTGTCTCCACGGCAGGTAGCCGTTGGTCAGAAACCTTGTGGTGGTGAGGGATTATTCAAGGTTGTAATGGTAAATTTGAGGTGGTTGGCTTGTAAGGATAGTTTCGGCAGTTGAGAATTTCTGGTTCAATGTATGGGTTGTGATTGGGCAACCAACTTCAGGGCCAGTATGTGTATTCTTGCATGGGTTTTGAGCAACAGAGGAGGGAATTTCGGATTGTTGTCAACGTGTTCTGAGTCATTGACGATTCCTCCGTGTTTCAATTGAGAGTTGGAATAATCCGAAATTACGAGTTGTGCGAGAGGAACATCGGTGGTGGAGTCGAGATATTGTGAGATTCTGGATGGATACATTGCGGTATCCGAGTATGATGCTATGGGTGGCGGACCAGTGGTTGAGGCAAGACATCGTGAGATGCTGTGATGGTACCGAGGTACCCGAGTGATTTATTATTCCAGTGGGAACCCAACAGTTAATTGTCGTCGGAGTGGGACTGTCTAAGGGTGTATCTGTGCTGAGAAGAGTGCCTTGCCTACGAGAACTTACATCAGGAGTGGTGGTGCATAAACTGAGTAGGTGTGTGCACTTATCTATGTTGGGTTGTGGGGCATGAGTTAGTGAACTCAGTGTAGTGATGACTTGATGATGAGATTTTGAGGTGATAAGAGAGCGAGTGGATCCGAGTGGGGGTAGTCACTTAGGATTATCGGGGAAAAACCATGGAGTGGGCCCATGGCGATTCAGTGAGTAAGAGAGTGTTGTAAGACTACGGGGAGCCGTAACATCCATGAGTCAGCGAGAGAAAGAGTATCGTGTGACTGCGGAGAGCCGCAACATACGTGAGTCAGAGAAAGGGTATCGTGATACTGCGGGGAGCCGTGGTATTCACTAGTCAGCATGAGAGTATCGTGATAGTGCGGGGAGCCGTGGTATTCACTAGTCAGCGAGAGAGTGTCATGATACTGTGGGGGCCGTAGTATTCACTGGTTAAAGGGAGAGTGTTGTGATACTGCGGGGAGCCGTAGTATTCACGAGTCAGTGAGAAAGTGTTATAGGCCTGCGGGGAGCTGTAGCCTTCACAGGATAGTGAGAGGGAATGTTATGATACTTCGGGGAGCCGTATTATTCGCTAGTCAGAACATGACCCAAAAGAATTTGAGGCTTTGGTAGCCTTATTCTTTGAGTTTTAGGGAACCTGGAGGTCGGACCAGGGACGAGACTGGGGTCTCCTTAATGATCGGGAATCGTTATATTCTGAGTTAAGGTGTGGTTATCACAATCAGAAGGAATTAGAGAAGTGATGTACGCGTGAGTTGCGGGTCATGGGTCGTGAGTTGAGTGCTTCATTGGGACAAGTGGTTCCAATTCTGAGTCTGACCAGACTCTCGAGTTAGAGTTTGGCTCTAGTGATGTATTGAGTAGGCGAAATAAGATTCCGGATCCAGAGAAGGGGTTCCATTTTGAGGGGCATTGTTTGTCATCTGATGACTTAGGCCTGAGTGGGTCAGTTCGTTGGTACGGGAGGTATCGCGAGACGCATGGAACCAATGAGTAGTAGACGACAGAGGTCGGGGTGAGATGATCTTCAGTTGGGATTGTAGTACTCGCTCGGGGTAAAGCGGACTTCGTGACTTGTGTGTCACACTGGGCCGAGATAGTTGGTGTGGGAAGGAAGTCAGTGAGACATGTTGAGGTATGCAATGGGTAACCTTTGGCGGTTCAACTGCTAGGTTGGGAGATGACCTGGTGCTCAGTGTTGAAATGGATATTGGAGAAGGGAGCTGGGGTTTATGATTGTTGGATGTCAGAGGATAATTCTGAACAAACATGATCATTATCTTTTGTCTGAGGACAGGGTGTTGAGAGTTCATTGTTCAGATGGGTTTTGATTGCAGTGCAGTAGATGGGTCCCTGGTGTGATGTGATCCTTTCATTCTTTGGAGTATGATCTGAATTGTTTAACATGTCTGGTATGAGTGATCGGTAGTCAATTTTTGGGCATTGACTTGTTTTTATCAGTCGCAATGAGAGAATCAGAGGGGCAGTGAGTTGTCAGGGTCTGTTATTCGTGGAGCGAATAACATGGTGATATCTTGAGAAGGCGGTCTGGCAGTGAGACAGGCCACTAGATTTTCCAGATTCTGGAGAGTCAGAAGGGTTATCGTAACGGCAGAAGGGTCTGTCATTTTCTGAGTGGGAGTTCCTGTTTGGATTTAGGTGTCCATGGAGGGAGATAGTTGTGTGGTATGAGATCCTTTCAGTGGTGCTTTTCGGTTATTGGGTTCGCCCTATGTGTTGTTGAGGAGAGATTTCGAGGGCGAAATCTAATTCAAGTGGGGGAGAATTGTAACATCCGGACTGTTACACCCCGAAACCGATGGCGGAAACGTTCCGGGGCGGAGGATGTCATGTATAGCATCACAACCAATGTATAATAGCAACCATAGCAACACAACCATCACAGTGTATACATATATGAAATGTTTACATCAGTTTGAAACTTGTTTGAATTACATCAGAGAGTATATATAAAATATAAACATAAGACTCTTATTGCTCCAGCTTCTCAAAAATCCAGCAAGTACCTGTCTACTGATTTCCTGAGAATACAAGCAGTTTCAAAATATATCAGCATAAAGCTGGTGAGTTCATAAGTAGTTGTTTTGAAATGAAAACTTTGTTAATGAGCTAGCTGAAATGTTTGTATAGTTTCAAGAAAAACCGATATTTTCTTTAGTGGAAACGTAGTGTTATCGATTCCGTGTAAACCATGAATGTTCGTTAGTGAAAACCGTAGTGATATACGAAAATACTACTTCACGTGACTAGCTAAAGCTAATCATGAAGTATAGGTACTTTGTTTGCATAATCGGTTATGTTTGAAAACCCTGGCTTTAGCCATTATACGTAGTGTGTATTAGTTCTATTTAGTATAAATAAAACCGTTGAAGAGTGTCAGATTGTAAACTAAAAGTGAATTATACATAATGTGAGTCGTATAACCATGCTTGATATGACTAGAGACATTTCCAACGTTCTTCAGGCGTCGCATTAAATAACATTTGTCACCCTAGGCATGCCTGCCTAACTGTAGCTAGCAGTTCGGGTGTGGGATTGTCAGTCCCGAATAGATCTATTCACAAATCTCACGCACTCCCTCCAGGAGACTCTGGTTATACTATGATAGGATTTATCCCTGTACACCTAAGGGTACAGTAGTGAAGTAGCGCCTCACAGTATCGTACAATCTAGTTTACATGTAGTGTAGTAGCGTTCTACCGTAGTGAAAATCCGAATGTATATCGTTTGTAGTGATAATTACAGTTATGAAAACGCGATAAAGTAGTGATGCAAACTGTAAATTATTTATGTCTTAGTGCATGCGTTTAGTAGTGAAAGTTTCTATACTTGTTATGTTTAGAAATTCCCAAACTATACCGATTATAGTTTGCATGTAAAACGTAGTGAACAGCGAGTCCGGAAAAACCATGCAAGTTTAGTGAAAACGTCCCTTATGCTCAACATAGTACAAAAGGGGTTAAAGTATGAGAATTGCATGAGTTTTGAAATCATTTATGTTTAGCTTGTATCCTCCCCCTGAAAACATTAAAAACACGGAGAAAATAGGGGTATGAACTCACCTCGGGTAAGTGGTTTGATTGAAGGATCGGTACGAAGAGTCGGGTGCTCAAGTGAAGCTTTGAACACGATTCGATCCTAATAACATGTAATGACACATAAACGAGTCAAATGAAGGTATTTCACCACTATATGTGATGGAAAACCACTCTAGGGACTTGAAACTATTTGCACCAAATGATAGGACCTTGTAGGATGGAGTGTAGGGGGTGTATGGCCACCTAGAGTGTGTGTGCGGCCATGAGTGTGCGGCCCAAAGGGTGTGCGGCCGTACACTCATGAAATGAGGTGTCTTTGTAGTGTTCTCAAGGTCCACACTCACATCCACGAAGTGTTCAAGGTCTATACTCAATTGTGGTGTAAGATAAGGGTCCTAGAATGAGTGTATGGTCGCACACAAGAGTGTGTGGTCGCACACTTGGGTGTGCTGCCGCACACTTGGAGTGTGCTGCCGCACAAGGGCGTGTGCGGCCGTACACCCCTCACTAAGATGTCCAAAAATGCCAATCCAAGGTACAACAAGGCTAGGGGCATGTCTACATCGAATATGGAAGTTAAACTCTCACTTTGGAGGGTGTTTTAAGGGTGTGCGGCCACCCTAAGAGGGTGTGCGGCCGCACTCATTTCCAACACAAAGAACATGTCCATTTTTGCACACATAGAGCTTGGATAGAGTGGTCTTTCATGGATTGTAAGCTAGAGGAAGAAGTACTCACGTTCTTGAAGCTTTGGAAGGTTCAAAGTTGGAGAAACTTGAGGGAAATGATGTTGTGTGCTGCCAAGGTGCTAAAGGAATGAAAGGAAGGGGGGCTACCCTTTATACAGGGGTAAAGGTGCTGCCTAAAAGAGTGTGTGCTGCCAGGGTTTGGGTGTGCGGCCGCACACCCATGTGTACGGCCGTACACTCCTCCAAGAGGTGTGTATGGCCCGATTTTCTCACTATTCAACACTCTGACTCATTCCTAAACTCAACCTTGGCTATATACAAGCTTAGAACACTTAAATGAACCCTTAAATAGCACCAGAAATCAGCAAACACAAGTTAAATATTGATTGAATTGACTAAGTGTACAAGATTGAAGTTTCCGGGTTGTCACATCATCCCCCCGTTAGAGGGAATTTCGTCCCGAAATTCAAAAATAGAGTACAAATCATGAACTTGGAAAGAGATGAGGATACTTTTGATTCATTGAATCCTCGCGCTCCCAAGTGAATTCAGGACCCCGCTTGGCATTCCAGCGGACCTTCACTATCGGGATGCGACTCTGTTTCGTACGCTTGACTTCCCGATCCATGATTTCGACAGGTTCTTCCACGAAGTGTAGACCTTCGTCCAATTCGATCTCGTCGAGAGGAATCACAAGTGTCTCTTCGGATAGACACTTCTTTAGGTTTGACACGTGGAAGACAGGATGGATGTTGTTGAGCTCTCGCGGTAACTGGAGTTTGTATGCTACGGGACCGATCCTAGCAAGGATCTCAAATGGTCCAATGTACCTTGGGTTTAGCTTTCCACGCTTTCCGAAACGTATCATGCCTTTCCAAGGCGAGACCTTCAGAAGAACGCGGTCACCGACCTGGAATTCCAAGGGTTTTCGTCGTTTATCGGCGTAGCTATTTTGTCTATCTCGTGAGGCTTTCAGTCGCTCTCGGATTTGCACGATCTTTTCAGTCGTCTCTCGGATAATCTCAGGACCAGTGAGAGTGCTGTCGGGGACTTGACCCTTGACTAGTTGCGTGTCACCCACTTCAGCCCAGCACAGAGGGGATCTGCACTTGCAGCCATAGAGGGCTTCAAACGGCGCAACCTTGATGCTGGTATGGTAGCTGTTGTTGTAGGAAAATTCGACCAAAGGAAGATGAGTGTCCCATGACGCGCCGAAGTCGATGACGCAGGCTCTCAACATATCTTCCAATGTCTGAATTGTTCTCTCACTCTGTCCATCAGTCCGCGGATGATAAGTCGTGCTCATATCCAATTTAGTTCCAAGTGCCTTCTGAAGCGATTGCCAAAATCTTGAGGTGAACCTGCTATCTCGGTCGGAGATAATGGATACAGGTACCCCGTGAAGGCGAACTATCTCTCGAATGTAGATCTGTGTGAGTCTCTCCATTTTGAAGTTTTCTTTGATTGGCAGGAAGTGGGTGGATTTTGTCAATCGATCGACAACTACCCAGATGGCGTCGTGCCCACTCGGGGATCTAGGTAATTTAGTGATGAAATCCATTGTTATCATTTCCCACTTCCACTCAGGTATTTCTGGCTACTGAAGTAAACATGAGGGCTTCTGATACTCCACCTTCACCTTGGCGCAAGTCAAGCACTTGCCCACGAAAGTTGCAATTTCTGCTTTCATGTTTGGCCACCAATAGAGCTGCTTGAGATCCAAGTACATCTTATCCAACCCTGGGTGAACGGAGTATTTTGTCTTGTGAGCCTCATTCATAACAACCTCTCTGTACCCACCGAACTTTGGGGTCCAGATCCGGTTCATGAAGGAGTACACTCCGTCTCCCTTGACCTCCAAGTTCTTGTTCATTCCCCGCAAAGCTTCATCTGCCATGTTCTCGGGTTTTAAAGCTTCCAGCTGAGCCTCTCTGATTTGCGCGGACAGATGGGAACGGATGGTCATTGTTAGTGCCTTCACCTTACGCCCTGAATGCTCCTTTCGGCTGAGGGCATCTACTACCACATTGGCCTTGCCGGGATGGTAGCGAATTTCGCACTCGTAGTCACTGAGTAGCTCTACCCATCGTTGCCTGTCTCATGTTTAACTCTTTTTGATCAAAGATGTGCTGCAGGCTCTTATGGTCGGTGAAGATTGTGCACTTGGTTCCATAGAGATAGTGTCTCCAGATTTTCAATGCAAAGACCACTGCTCCCAACTCTAGGTCGTGAGTTGTGTAATTGACCTCGTGTGTTTTCAACTGCCTCGAGGCATAGGCGATGACCTTTCCTCGCTGCATGAGCACACAGCCTAGGCCTTGATTGGATGCATCACAATAGACCACGAAGTCGTCCGTCCCTTCGGGCAAGGACAAGATAGGTGCGCTGCACAGGGCCTACTTCAATGTTTGAAATGCAGTGTCTTGCTTGGCTCCCCAACTAAAGGTTACACCTTTCTGTGTCAGGGTAGTTAAAGGCTTAGCGATTCTGGAGAAGTTCTGGATGAACCTACGATAATAGCCTGCAAGACCCAAGAATTGCCGGATTTCTGTGGGTGTCTTTGGTGCAGACCAATTTTCAATCGCTTTAATCTTGGAAGGGTCCACGTGTATTCCTTTCTTGCTGATCACGTGACCGAGGAAATTTACCTTCCTGATCCAGAACTCACACTTTGAAAATTTCGCGTATAGCTTTTCTGCCCTTAATGTTTCCAACACCTGCCTCAAGTGCTGTTTATGATCTTCCTCACTTCGCAAATAGACGAGTATATCATCGATGAACACGATCACGAACTTGTCTAGGAAAGGGCGGCACACCCGATTCATCAGGTCCGTGAAGACCGTCGGTGCGTTGGTTAGACCAAAGGGCATCACTACAAACTCGTAGTGTCCATAGCGAGTTCAGAATGCTGTCTTGGGCACATCATTCTCGTGAACCCGCAACTGATGGTACCCTGATCTTAGATCTATCTTTGAAAAGTAACTGGCTCCCTGAAGTTGGTCGAAAAGATCGTCGATCCTGGGTAAAGGATAGCGGTTCTTGATCGTCAGCTTGTTCAGTTCTCGATAATCAATACACATCTGAAAGGATCCATCTTTCTTTTTCACGAATAAGATCGGAGCTCCCCAGGGTGAGGAACTCGGCCTTATGAACCCCTTGCTGATCAGCTCATTGAGTTGGCTGGATAATTCTTGCATTTCTGTCGGCGCTAAACGATAAGGAGACTTGGCTACGGGAGTAGCTCCGGGGATTAGATCGATACGAAACTCGACTTGACGCTCGGGAGGGATTCCTGGGAGGTATTCGGGGAAGACATCAGGAAAGTTGCAGACTTCGGGAAGGCTCTAGATGTCTTTAACTTTTTGCGTCCCGTCAACGACGTGAACTAGGAATGCATGGCATTCCTTCCGTAGATACTTTTGAGCTTTGATGCACGAGATGATACCAAGGTTCGAGCTAAGCTTATCTCCGTAAATCATGAGGGTTTCCCCGGAAGGAAGATTGAGACGGATAGCTTTCTCGTAACAAAGAATATCAGCACGATTGGAGCTCAACCAATCCATGCCGATGATGACATCAAAGCTCTTGATGGATACCGACATAAGATCGATGGGAAAGGAGTGATTGTCTAGGGTAAGAGTACAGCCTATGAATATGTCGTTAGCGCTCTCTTTCTTTCCGTTAGCCATTTCAACGGTGAACTTTTCGGTTAAAGGTTGGGATTTACATTTGATTAGATGCTTGAATGCATGACTAACAAAACTCCTCTCCGCACCAGAATCGAAAAGAATGCATGCATAAGAGTTGTCAAGGAGGAACGTACCCGTAACAACGGTAGGATCAGCGACTGCTTCATTCTGGCCCATCGCCAAAACTCTTCCTGTATTGCCACCAGTTGTTGCCTTGGGGCAGTTTCTCCTGAAGTGCCCAACCTCTCCACATCCATAACAAGCTTGACCAGCACCTGCTCCCGCAGCCTGGTTGGTTGGTTGGGCTGACACCTTGCAGTATCGAGCTGTGTGACCCTTCTTCCCACAGCTGTTGCAACTCAACTCACGGCAGGGTCCGTGATGATGGAAGTTACACTTGTTGCACAAAGGTAGTTTCCCAGCATAAACACCGGTAGGAGCTTGGGTGGTCGGAACAGTAGATGGGGCAGTAGCAGGAGCAGTAACAGCATGAACTGCCACTGTTTGTTGTTTCTTGGAGGGCTCCTACGAAGACTGACCCTTCCGCTTATTCCATGATTTCTTCTTCTTCCCACCACTTTCCTTCTGTGGCTCGGAAACAGCTGTCATCTCATCCAGATCGATCCCATTATCGATCAGCACCTGCGCCAGATCCTTAGCGCTCTCAAATGTAGTGGGTCTAGCAGCCAAGACATTGCCTTTGGTTGGTTGTGTCAGTCCCCATATGTATCTCTCGATTTTCTTGCTTTCCGGGGTGACCATTCCCGGACAGAGGAGTGCTAAATCACATAACCTAGCAGTGTAGGTGGCAATGTCAGAACCCTTCATCTTCAAGTTCCAGAGTTCATGCTCCAACTTTTGCACTTCGCCCCTCGGACAGTATTCCGCAAGCATGAGTTCCTTCAGTCTTTCCCAACCCATGGCATTAGCCACTGACAGGGTTAGAGTTTTGACTCGGCCATTCCACCAGGTCAAGGCTCTGTCGGTGAAGGTGCAGGCGGCGAACTTCACCTTGTTTGCTTCGGAACAGGTGCAAATTTCGAAGATGGATTCGATCTTTTCGAACCATCGAGTCAGAGCGATGACTCCTCCGTTTCCGTCGAAGGACTTGGGCTTTGCAGTCATGAAGTCCTTGTAGGAAAACTCCTTTTGTTGTCCCTGGGTTCCGTCTTGCCTTTGAGGGTTGGTCCCACCTCCGGCCCCACCTGAGTTCACTTGAGCCATTGCTGCAGTCACGACGGCTGTAACTGCGGCCTGAAACATGACGGGATCGAACTGAGGGGGTGGTGGTGGTGGCGGAGTGGTGTCGTTCCTTCTAATGGGTCTTGGTCGGGGAGGGATTTTGTTCTAGAAACAATCAGGAAGAAGAGGATGGTAAGTCCTCAAGATATATGAAACAAAATATATCTTATCCTGATAAATAAGTGTTCTACCAAGCGATAAGCAAGAAAGGTTACTAATGTCACTAAGTTATCGCTATGAAACAAATAGGCAGCAACACTAAGAATGAATTTCCTCACTGAATTTGGCTCTAGGAAAATACTCCTATAGTATTTTATGTTGACTGTTTTTGGTAAGTTTTAGACCTGCTGTAGCACCACCGTTACTCCCAAGCACATGTTGGTCATGTTCTGACTGAATATAGTTGATCAGGCTATATTCACTCGAAACATGATTACATAATTGCCCAGGTTAAACCGCAGTGCCCCAACATTCAAATACTTTTTGTGTTGTTCTACTAATGACACGAATTTTGTTATGTATGCATGCTCGTATACTTTTTATAAAAATACTTATATTTTTGAAAGTATACTTTTAGTGTAGAGCACTTAGGCCCCTTTAGTGTTTATATTGGTATACCACGTAAGGTTCGGTATACTAGTTCGCTATAAACAAGGGCTTTGATACCAATCTGTCACACCCCGAAACCGATGGCGGAAACGTTCCGGGGCGGAGGACGTCATGTATAGCATCACAACCAATGTATAATAGCAACCATAGCAACACAACCATCACAGTGTATACATATATGAAATGTTTACATCAGTTTGAAACTTGTTTGAATTACATCAGAGAGTATATATAAAATATAAACATAAGACTCTTATTGCTCCAGCTTCTCAAAAATCCAGCAAGTACCTGTCTACTGATTTCCTGAGAATACAAGCAGTTTTAAAATATATCAGCATAAAGCTGGTGAGTTCATAAGTAGTTGTTTTGAAATGAAAACTTTGTTAATGAGCTAGCTGAAATGTTTGTATAGTTTCAAGAAAAACCGATATTTTCTTTAGTGGAAACGTAGTGTTATCGATTCCGTGTAAACCATGAATGTTCGTTAGTGAAAACCGTAGTGATATACGAAAATACTACTTCACGTGACTAGCTAAAGCTAATCATGAAGTATAGGTACTTTGTTTGCATAATCGGTTCTGTTTGAAAACCCTGGCTTTAGCCATTATACGTAGTGAGTATTAGTTCTATTTAGTATAAATAAAACCGTTGAAGAGTGTCAGATTGTAAACTAAAAGTGAATTATACATAATGTGAGTCGTATAACCATGATTGATATGACTAGAGACCTTTCCAACGTTCTTCAGGCGTCGCGTTAAATGACATTTGTCACCCTAGGCATGCCTGCCTAACTGTAGCTAGCAATTCGGGTGTGGGATTGTCAGTCCCGAATAGATCTATTCACAAATCTCACGCTCTCCCTCCAGGAGACTCTGGTTATACTATGATAGGATTTATCCCTGTACACCTAAGGGTATAGTAGTGAAGTAGCGCCTCACAGTATCGTACAATCTAGTTTACATGTAGTGTAGTAGCGTTCTACCGTAGTGAAAATCCGAATGTATATCGTTTGTAGTGATAATTACAGTTATGAAAACGCGATAAAGTAGTGATGCAAACTGTAAATTATTTCTGTCTTAGTGCATACGTTTAGTAGTGAAAGTTTCTATACTTGTTATGTTTAGAAATTCCCAAACTATACCGATTATAGTTTGCATGTAAAACATAGTGAATAGCGAGTCCGGAAAAACCATGCAAGTTTAGTGAAAACGTCCCTTATGCTCAACATAGTACAAAAGGGGTTAAAGTATGAGAATTGCATTAGTTTTGAAAGCATTTATGTTTAGCTTGTATCCTCCCCCTGAAAACATTAAAAACACGGAGAAAATAGGGGTATGAACTCACCTCGGGTAAGTGGTTTGATTGAAGGATCGGTACGAAGAGCCGGGTGCTCAAGTGAAGCTTTGAACACGATTTGATCCTAATAACATGTAATGACACATAAACGAGTCAAATGAAGGTATTTCACCACTATATGTGATGGAAAACCACTCTAGGGACTTGAAACTATTTGCACCAAGTGATAGGACCTTGTAGGATGGAGTGTAGGGGGTGTATGGCCACCTAGAGTGTGTGTGCGGCCATGAGTGTG
Organism: Lactuca virosa; assembly: GCF_052849685.1. NCBI lineage: Eukaryota > Viridiplantae > Streptophyta > Magnoliopsida > Asterales > Asteraceae > Lactuca > Lactuca virosa. The sequence continues at coordinate 316,343,806 of NC_136430.1, read as the reverse complement.
CGGCCCAAAGGGTGTGCGGCCCAAAGGGTGTGCGGCCGTACACTCATGAAATGAGGTGTCTTTGTAGTGTTCTCAAGGTCCACACTCACATCCACGAAGTGTTCAAGGTCTATACTCAATTGTGGTGTAAGATAAGGGTCCTAGAATGAGTGTATGGTCGCACACAAGAGTGTGTGGTCGCACACTTGGGTGTGCTGCCGCACACTTGGAGTGTGCTGCCGCACAAGGGCGTGTGCGGCCGTACACCCCTCACTAAGATGTCCAAAAATGCCAATCCAAGGTACAACAAGGCTAGGGGCATGTCTACATCGAATATGGAAGTTAAACTCTCACTTTGGAGGGTGTTTTAAGGGTGTGCGGCCACCCTAAGAGGGTGTGCGGCCGCACTCATTTCCAACACAAAGAACATGTCCATTTTTGCACACATAGAGCTTGGATAGAGTGGTCTTTCATGGATTGTAAGCTAGAGGAAGAAGTACTCACGTTCTTGAAGCTTTGGAAGGTTCAAAGTTGGAGAAACTTGAGGGAAATGATGTTGTGTGCTGCCAAGGTGCTAAAGGAATGAAAGGAAGGGGGGCTACCCTTTATACAGGGGTAAAGGTGCTGCCTAAAAGAGTGTGTGCTGCCAGGGTTTGGGTGTGCGGCCGCACACCCATGTGTACGGCCGTACACTCCTCCAAGAGGTGTGTATGGCCCGATTTTCTCACTATTCAACACTCTGACTCATTCCTAAACTCAACCTTGGCTATATACAAGCTTAGAACACTTAAATGAACCCTTAAATAGCACCAGAAATCAGCAAACACAAGTTAAATATTGATTGAATTGACTAAGTGTACAAGATTGAAGTTTCCGGGTTGTCACACGGACTTTCAGGTATATTATTGTGTGGTTAATCTTGAGATTCATGGAGTAACTCGGCGAGTTGTGAGTCCAACTCGTCGAGTAGAGTCGAGTGTCCACGTGGGATTAATGAATGGACTCGACGAGTCAGAAAGCCGACTCGTCGAGTAGGCGCTGGGCAGAGAAACCCTAATTTCTCGGGGTTGGGGCCTATATAAGGGAACTTATAGCCCCATTTGTGCCTCACCAGTCACCCTACTTCCTTGAGAGAAACCCTAATCGTCCATTTGAGCTAGAGAGTGAGAAAGAGGCTAATCTTGTGGATTTTAGTGCATTGTTGAAGGAGAAGTGGAGAACATCAAAGCTTGGTTCAAGAGGAGGCTTTGGATCTAGAGGTTTTTCAGAGTTTTGCTTCAGTTGGAGGTAAAAAGATGCTAACTTGGTCATCTCCTTTTGAAGATTTTGGTTTAGGGAAGTTTCTAGGGTTTCTCCCATTCTTTTTGGTGTCATTGTGATCTTTGAGCATGATTGATGTTGAAACCTCGGATCTGAGTTGTAGGAGGCCTTGTGAGCCCAAATACTCGAACTTTATTGAGTTAGAGACAAGACCTTGAGCATGTAACCTTTGTTAGAACTTGTATTGGCATTATGGAGCAAGTATGCCATGCATGAACGTAAAGATCGAAGCTTTACGTGACATTCGAGCCTTGGGAGGCTATATCTAGAGTTTAGGGTAGTAGATCTTCCTTAAAACGTCTGAATGAGAAAACAGACTGAAGGGACTCGTCGAGTCCATGAACTGACTCGACGAGTCGGTTAGGGTTTGTCCCGATGAGTTTGATCATGCGATAACTCGGCGAGTTGGGGGTCAACTCGACGAGCTGAGCTGGACTTTCTTGAGACTTCTGAGGAAAGGAGGGGACTCGACGAGTTGCATGAGTGCACTCGACGAGTCGGGTCAAACAAGGACTGTTGACTCGAGTTTGACTTCTAGTTGGTCAAACCTGAGTAATGGAGACCATTGAAGGGTAAAATGGTCTTTTACCCACTTCCGGAGTTAGAGAGAGAAAGAGTAACCTTTGGTTTACTTAGATTTGAGAATCAAGTGTTAATTAGAGAATATTTTCCCTATGTGTTAGGCGGTGGTTAGTTCGAGATTTGAGTACAGGGATAATTGCTTGCGTGCCTCGAGGTGAGTCTTCTCACTATACTTTACCTTGAGTGGTATTTGTGTGTGACTGAGATGTCTTATGTGCTTATCTGTGTATTGTGATATCCTGCATTATTTCTTTGTGATTTATGTTGTGTATTACTCAGAGCTTACAGAGTTAGGATCGGAGGGTCCACAGAGTTAGGACCGGAGGGTCCATCAGAGTTGTGGGAGTAGAGGGTCCCACTAAGACACATTGACCAGAGGGTCTTACAGAGTTATAGCCTCGAGTGGCTAATATGTTGTATGTGGTATTTTGGGAAACTCACTAAGCTTCGTGCTTACCGTGTTATGTGTTATGTGTTTCAGGTTCTTATCAGGATCGTGGGAAGGCGCCGACTTGATTGTACACACCAGAGAAAGAGTCATGTTTTGAGGATCCTGGATTATTAATTAAATAATTATGGAGTTGTGTTTTGTCAATTAAATAAATGGAATTTTTGTGAAATGTGTTATAAGAATTATGTGATTTTTAAATGAAAATTTTGTTTGAAAATTTACGGTGTTACTGGATGGCTAGATATATTGTTAGGTTCCATCACATCCACATGATGCTCTATGTGAGCTATATTTATTTCTAAAAGCTTATGAGCTAGGATCATTTCCTAAGCTATGGGCTATGTTGTTGTGTACACTGAGATCAGTTGTCTTAGTTAAAATCCTGTGCACTATAACCGTTAATCTAGGAGGGATTTATAGTGTAAATCTAAGCTTACGGCATAGATTTATAATAAAGAACTTTGGTGTAAATCTATTATGTATGGTAAAGATTTATGCGGGTCGATATTCTCTGCCTGTGGTTGCTAGCAACAACTTTGTCTGACGAGACTAAACTGGCGTTAAGTGTTCTTTCCTTGTTACTACACTAAATCTCTTCCTAGGTTTTCCTAGGGCAACCACCACACTATTCCCCGTCTGCAGAAATAACTCCCTCTAACATCCTCTAACTAGCTCACGAATACAATTATATATCGTTGACACCAGATAATTCTTCGAATGAAAGGCCTCACACTACAACGGTTAGACTCAAACAAGAGTTGCGCAATAGAGTTAAAACCTAACCTTCTAAAATTATTTAGTCTCAACAATATGTAACTTAGTATACTCGCTTACTAGTTAGCTGAGGTTAATGGAAACTCCTAAAAGCACAAAGCAAGCAACATTCGAGCATCGAGTAATCGGAACAAGCATAACCTAAACATGTCATCCTATCACTGACTGATCAGTACTACCATTCAAGTCTACAAGCTCATATAGCAGGCATACCAATGCATCTCTCCTATATCCTTAACCCTAATCTAGCATGCGATTTACAGATTCACAATTCAAAGCATAACATAAACATGTATGATTAATTTGGGAAAAATTAAGCTCGGTCGATTGCATCAACAACCCCCGAACGCCTCATTAATGATTGTCTCACGTATGACGTCGTGAGAAAAAACTAAAGAAACCGGCCATAAGTACTAAATGTGTACAAAAACAACAAAAACTTATTTTGCAACAAAATAAATATTAAAGACTAAAGGTGCAAAAAAAATATGAGGGACTAAATGCACGAAAAAAATATTAATGATTAAATGTGTATAAAGTGATAAATATATTACCCTATTAAGACATTTCTTCCCGGTTTAACGGCACGCCATAAGGACCGAATGTTTAGGGTTAAACAAGTTGAATTGACAAATGTAAACAAAAAAATCTTAGTTACCAAATGTATACAAATTTAAAAGTATATTACATTTTTAAGTCATTATCCTAAAGAAAATTTTCATAATTTTTTCTCTTAATTTTGATATTTGTCTTGATTAATATGTAGAAAAATGGATAAAAAAAGATATTTGATTTAATATATTTTTTCCTTAAAGAAAGACACCCGAAATCGAAGAGGTATACTACTGTCCATCGTATATTCTCCGCGACATTATGAATCCCTTTTCTTGGATAAATAAGAATTAAAAGTTTTTAATATCGACTGTTCGTACTCGGTTGGCTCTTGTATATGGGTCCCAACTAATCTAAACGCCAAAACATCCACAAACGCAAACTAACTTCACTGAAACCACTCCTGATCTCAATCTTCTTTGAATCAAAACCCTAAACAACAACAGATGAAGTCAGATTCTTTAGATTACTAATAACAATGTCTAATCAATGCTCTAATATATTTAATTATCGATCTTTCAATCTCTTTCCCCCTTTCAATACGCCTCTAAAACCCTACGCTACCACTCTCCCTCCTGTGTTTCCATTTAATGGCAATCTCATACTAATCGATAAGAGATTAGGAAACAGAAAGTTATCACTTCCTCCGCCAATAGCCGCTCAAATTTCATCGGATGTAGTTCTCGTTGCAACCACAGGTACATTCTTATCTGCTTCACAGTTCCATTGATCCATTTAGTATTATGTTTCCAAATTGTCCGTTAACAATTCCAAGAATTAAGCAGTAAGATTTCGATTCTGATGCTGTAAGCCTATAAGTGATATTTGCCGTGAAGTAGTGATATATTAGATATACGATGAATATTTATCTTTTGAATAGTATACTTGGTCCTGAAAAGCTCTAATCACCATTGTTTGGTCTTTAGTTAAATCTCTAGTGCTCTGAACTTGCAAAAAGCTATTAGATGTCCTTTTTTGGTGCGTGGAATTTTTTGATTAAAACACAAATAGTGAATTACCTTCCAGTTATATTGTTAGCCTACATAGATGAAATAACTGTTGTAAAAATAAATCCAGTGTCTATTACGCAATCTTAAGTGCTATTTGATATTTTGTATTGGCAGAACATCATGATGGCAGTTTAATATTCCAGTTTGGGGATGCTTCCGAGGTAGTGAAAAATGATGAAGTGGAAGAAACAGAGAGTAAAGCTGAACTGGAAAGTAATGTTGTGAACGTATTAGATGGAGATCAGGATAGACAGGTGGTTGAAAAGACAACTGAAGGAGAATCTGTAAGTGATGTTGACAGACTTACTGAGGTTGCTGATGAGATTACAAATGTAGACATTGACAGTGACATTGCTGAAAGGGAAACTAATGTCACTAGTGATTTGAGAGATTCTCATGCAGTATTGATGGAGAGAGTGTCATGTATATCTGAGGAAGAAGTTATTTCATTGCAATTTGATGCTAAAATGAACGAATCTCTTAAAGATGTAGAGAGCACGCTTGATACAACAGAATGCACTGCTCAACCTGATGATAAAACTGAGGATCAATTAGTTTCTGTTAAGCCTGAAAGTATACAAGCTTCAGATATTGAAGTCATGGATGTTAAACAACCATATGCTGCGGATGAGTTGGACAAGGTGGAAACTGAAGATACTAGTGAGAGTGATACAGAAGATATAATCCCTCCTGCAACTATACATATAACAGATGTTGAACTGATGGGTGCTGCAAATGAAGATGTCAATGAAGAGTTGCAAGATATGAACATCAATGGGATTACTCTCATAGATGAGATCCCAGCATCTGATTCATTAGGAGCTGAACCTTTAGATGAGGTAAGCCAGCTCCAAGCTGTTGATATCAAGGTTGAGACAACCATGGAAATTTCAAGTACTGAAGTCATGGATGTTAAGGATCAATCTATGGAAAATGAGTTGCAAGAAGTGAGCACCAATAAGAGGGATGAGAATGATGTTGCATATGTGATCCCTGTATCCAGTGTAGGAGAGGCAGACCCAATTCTAGAAGAGGATGTCAGCCAACCCCAATCAACCCCTGCCCCCCTCAGGCCTGTCATGCAAGTTTCAGATATTGAACTTCATGATTCAATGGATCAGAATCCAGATAATGTACTTTTACAAACCCACAATGAAACTGAGTTGCAAGTTGAGCTCATGGATATTACACAAACAGATGAGTTGCAAAAAGTGGAGACTGAAGATACTACCACAAGCGATACGAAGGATTTATCGCCTCCCACAATCTTGAATATTTCAGATACTGAACTTATGGATGCTGGAAATGAGGATATGGAGGAAGGGTTGCAAGATAGGAACATGAATGAGGGTACTTTCATAGATGAGATGCCACCATCGGATCCATCAGGAGCTGAAACAATTCTAGATGAGGTAAGCCAGATTCAACTTGCTGATTTCAATCTTGAGGCAACCATGGAAGTTTCATCTGCTAAAGGCATGGATGTTAAGGATCAGCCTGTGGAAGATGAGTTGCAACAAGTGAGCTATGTGATGCCTGTTACCTTTATAGAAGAGGAGGTAAGCCAGCCCCAATCAACCCCTCTTGAGTTCAAGTCCACCATGCAAGTTTCAGATATTGAACTTCAGGATACTATGAGTCTGAACTCGGATGATGGAATTTTACATGTCATTGATGAAATTGAGAATCCATCAGAATCTGTCAAGGTTGAATCTATGCAAGTTTCACATATTGAAGCCATGGATGAGTTGCTTGAGGTAGAAACCAAAGATACTAGAGAGAGTGATGCAAAAGATTCAGTGTGTCCAGAAACCATGCACACTTCAGATATTGAACTTACGGAAGCTGCAAACGGGAATTTGGTAGAAGGGTTGCAAGAAGTGAACACAGGTAATAGCGATAAGAATGATGTTTCAAATGTGATGCATGCAGAACCAGTTCTAGAAGAGGAGGAAAAGCAGCCATGTTCAACCCCTGTTGAGCTTAAGCATAGCATCCAAGTTTCAGATATTGAAGTTCAGGATACTAAAAATCAGAGCCTAGATGATGTGATTTTACAAATCATTGAAGAGGATGCAGGTGACAATTACATCAAGGATTTTGAGCGATCATTGCATCAATTAGAGGCTCAACTAGTTCAAGATGAGAGAGTAAATCACAACATATTGGAACAATGTGCTGAAGTTGATGCACTTGAAAGCTCAATGCTGGTTAGACTCTTGTTCCTTTTCCTTATACATAAATGTGATGAAGTGTTTAATTGGATATTTGGATGTTAGGAAAGTACTATTTGTGCCATTTCATATTAAGTGATAGCACAATAGCTTACATATTGTAAGAAACAAATCTAAGTAGTCGGATACCTACCTATGGGTACATTTTTCTATAGTATAGTCAACTTTTTATAATAGAAGCTGATTTGAACAATAATTGATTAAAATAATTTTGAAAATTGTTGAAAAATATATGTACTAACAAACAATTTGACTTGCAAGTTATACTAAAAGTGCTTACTAGTGATTCTATAAAAAAATATATCATTATGAGTTTGCGAAAATTAATGGTAAAAGAAAAAAAAAACCTTGTGTTCAAATTTTGTTGCTTGAGTTCTTTGTTTATGATTTTATTATGATTACTAATTTACAACATGGTTGGGAACAATATTAGATTAAATGACCTTAAAAATACATTAAAAAATGTGCCAATAAACAATGAATACAATATATACAAAAAAGTTATGTTAAGTCTTGACCGTTTTCAAATTGTCAAAAGGTCAAAGTCTTCTCTTAAGTCCTATATTCTTGTATAAGCACCTTTTGATTTTTTATCCCACATAAGTTTGTCTACTCATACATATAACCTTAAATACTTGTTCAATTGCCTAAATTTTACCCGATCTAATAATATTTATTTAGATACATCCTGGCCTAACTTAACAATATTTTGAACATACCAATATTACATAACTACTTTACCATAAATACAAATACTTAATAATATTTAAGGCAGTAGATTCATTCTATTAAAATGTAGTTTTAATATATTTGTCTCATATTTGTAACTATACTAATTGGTCAAACAGTTTATAATATTATACTTATCTGTATGTAATTTAAATATATTTCTTCTACAGAAACTGTTAGTTCTAGATATAATATATGCTTAGTGCTTACAAATATCTGATATATTACCTGTAATTTTTGGACCCAAGTGGTTATATTTTATTTGTTTATGATTTGTAGGTTGAACAAGTTGCCAATGTCTCACAACTGGAAGCAGAAAGAGTTGAGGAGATTTATCTGACAGGCTATATCCTGTCTTCTGGTGCAGCTTTGTTGGAGCATCCATTTAAGGTATAATTTCTTTTATGCATGGTTTCAGACAATCATTACATATAGTATGTTTTTCATTAGTTTTGTGTCTTTGAATAATCAGTTACACATATTTATGTCATCCTACATTCAGTTCTACTGGATTGTAACAGAGAAATATAATTTTTGGCATAAGAGGTAACCATGTGGATTAGTAATAGAAATAATAATTCCAGGCATTGACAGGTGGAGATGATGCGTACTTTCTGTCTAGCAGTAAATGGCTAGGGGTAGCTAGTGGGGTTAGCCAATGGTCATTTGAAGGTATTTCATTGTAGCTGAATGCGACCCATCCATAATTTTGATTGTTTTTATTCTGAAAAAAAAAAAAAATAGTTCTTATTTTTAGTATCACCCTTTTGTTTAATTTCTATTTTCTGAAATACAGGCACTGATCCAGGAGTTTATGCCCAAGAGCTCATGAGAACCTGTGAAGAGATTGTCTCAGTCTCAGATACCACCAGTAATGTTCCAATGACCAGCCCTGTTGAACTTCTTTGTAGAGGTGTCAAAGAAACAAATATGTCAGGTTCCTCAAATATTATGATAGCAAACTTCAATGGTCAGGTTTGTATTTCTAATTAATTAATTATAACCCAACCATTAAAAAAAAGAAATATATATTTTCTGATAAATTTAATTTCCAACAGGCTCTTCATGTGGCTAACATCGGAGACACGGGATTTTTGATAATCAGACATGGTGCTGTTTACAAGAAATCTTCTCCATTGCTTCACGAGTTCCATTTCGCATTGCAAGTTGAAAATCTCGATGATCCCTTGCACCTTGTGGAGGTATGCATGTTTTTAAATATTTTTATTTTATTAATATAACAAATATATAGCAATGTACTTAATTTTTGATACTTTATATTATATATGATGTATATATCTCAGGAACACATAATCGAAGTAGATGAAGGTGACATACTTGTATCTGCAACAGATGGACTTTTTGACAATCTATACGAGCAAGAAATAGCTATGGTGGTCTCAAAGTCACTACAAGCTGGGATGAAACCAGAGGTGAATATAAAATATAAATACTAATCTCCTTTTTTCCTCTTCAATACTTGATTGCTATTAATTGATTGCAATTTTAGGAAGTTGCTAAAGTATTGGCTACACGGGCACAAGAGGTAGGGGTGTCTGCATTTGTAAGAAGTCCGTTCTCAGATGCTGCTCAGGCGGCCGGATACACCGGATATAGTGGCGGCAAGCCGGACAATGTGGCGGTGATTGTGTCTTTGGTTGAAAAAATATCCACTTCATAGATACAGCTAAGGTACATACTCTTCTGCTATCTCTTATCATTTATTTTGATCCACGTGTGTAAAAAGATGTCTATAGATCACATGAATGATATCAAAAATGCTTATTGTTTAGGTATTTGTAATTGCATGTGTATAAAATTTACCCCATTCCTATATTTGCTTAACAGACCATTGGATAAATGCAACCAGTGGGCAATTGGTGAAATGTGTTATTCTTTTTGAATTGTTTACTTCACGAGTTAGGTAGGGCTTAATATATTTTTTTAAACAAAAATTGAGTATTGTCGTTTAGAAAATATTATTTACTTTTTGGTATATTATTTGACAATGGGTCTAATAATACATTTGCGGTTAGAAAATTAATTGACATTTACCCCTATTTTAAAAGGTGCACTTCTTCATACTTCATGTGCTGCTCAGTGCTCACATTATAATTCCATGTGGACGTTACATAGTACAAGAAACGATTGGAAGATTTTAAGGATATGTTAAGGATTAATTTTGCAAAAAGCAAATGCACAGTATTTAACTTTTATAGAGATGTTGGTGCTCAAGCCTTGGACTATCTTCCTTCTTCATCCAAACCATTTCTATATTTTATTAAAAAGAACTAGGTTATAACCCGTGGAAACCACGGGTAAAAAAGAAAAAATAATATCGATAATTAAAAATAGTTAAGAAACATCATATATTTATAAAAATTTATTAAACTAATAAGATATGAATTTTGTTCAGACTTTTATATTGATTATTTAAAAGTAATATATATACATTTTTTTGAATATCCGATGTATGTTATGTATGTCTTAAATTAATATATATACATTTTTTTTGAATATCCAATATATGTATGTATGTGTAGACATTTAATAAATTTATGTTTTATAGAAAGAAAGTAAATTTTGAATAGAGTGTAAAAAAAAAAGACAATCAATCGCATGTAAATGACATTGATATACGAAAAATTAAATATAACAGAAATCTAATAAGAATAGATAAACACAACCTCTAAAAGTTGTATCAGGTTAAAAAAAAAAAAAAAAAAAAGACAATCAATCATTCAAATGACATCAAATTAAAGTCAACAAAATCAAATCTGTGTGAAGATCCGGGAAAGTTATAACAATCTCTAACAGTTGTATCAAGGTAAAAGCTAAATTTTTCTTTCTGGATTAGCATACCTAAAATTTGAATTATTTTCACAAAACGGTTGGTTTAAATAGAACAATCTTCTTTAAGATAACATTGGAATTTTGAAAATCATTCTTGATATAAAATGCATGATTTTTGCTTCCCTATAAAAACAAAAATTTTAAAGTTATGTAAATATAATGTAATAAGGATATGAAGAAATTACGACATAAGTATATTATTGTTTTGAGTTAAAGTAAAATTATGTTGTTATTTCGGGTTTAAAATAAAATAAACATAAGATTTTGTTAATTTGATTTTGACTTTTGATTTTCAAAGAGTGCATTTACAATCCAACAAGATTTTTATTTTTATCATCAAGAAAAACAAAACCGATACATTGGTAATGTGGCAAACAAAGATTAATTTCTTTTAACAATTCGTCTAATTTTAGAAACATGTAATAATCCAAAAGAAAAAAAAAATCAATGACAAATCTTAATACCATCAAAAGAATGAACATCATGTCTCGTTACGTCCCAAACCTGCATTTCAATCGATTTAATATTTCATTGCAGATCAACCAACCACTTTCATTATTGACATGCATACCCGATACCTTCCCTTTCTACATTACAAATTCCGTAACCTCTCATTATTATTTCAAAAGAGATAAATATCAATTAACTTGTCATTAATATGTCAAATTTGTAGTTTTGACTGCTTATAAAAACCTAAAATTAAAATAATAAATGTAGAATGTACTTTAGTTATAAGCCTACTTAGCCATGAAGCAATTTACAATTCAATATAAGTTATAGAAACCATTTTCTCTAACATCCTCTCTAGATCTCTTACAGCAAGAATTAAATCTTCATTCAATTCTTGAGATTCTTAAGTTGTAAACAAAGATCGAAATTCAAATCTTTTACATAATTATGTTATTGTCTCTAATTTTAACCCATGGATCTCCTCCCAAATTATCGTGGAATTAAAGGTAAGTTAACGACTTTCCTAGTTTGACTTAAATTTATTTAATGCAAAAAAACTATAGATGTTCCTAATTGAATATCGTGCTTAAATTTTTATCATTTCTTATGTTTAGGTTGAACATTAAGATCCCATCCAAACTCACTATTTCATAAAAAGATCAAATTCTTAAATGAGGAGAAACCTGAAAGAAATGAACTTTACTTGGAAAAAAAACATTAAGAATGAGTTAGTACCCACTTATTTTTATCAGATATTCAGATTGATGCATATATATACGAAAGAACAAAACTTTGCTTGGAAGATTGAGTTAGAACCCACTGATTTTTATCAGATATTCAGATTATTCAGATCGATACATATCTATACGTAAAGGAGAAGAATATGGCATACAGTGCTAATCCAAGAAACCTTCTGTTTGTTGTATAATGTCTTCACCTTTATCCGTATTACACCTAAAAAAAAGAAGATACTAACATACATATTATACCTTTCTTCTTTCCACCCACACCTTCAACTTCCGCTACAATTTTACTTCTTTCCATCTGAAAATACCAACTACACATTTAGTAGTAGAATTTTGATATCTAAAGAGTTTCCAGTTTCAGCAAAATTAATATCAAATTGCAAGAATACACTAATAACACTAATAAAAACAACCCATAAAACCTTCAAAGGATTTATTAATGTATAAATCGTAAAACTGAAATTAAAGGTACAACATTTATATAAAAAAACTTAAATTTCTATATGTCAAATGAAATTGAGGAAACATCACATATGCAAATCAAAAACCATTTCACTTTCAAGTTTCAATCATAATTTTAGAACTCCATTCAAAAGGCTATCAAAACCCATCGTTAACAACAAATTCCACACACCTGAAGCACTTTTTAGAGAGAGAAAGAAGAAGAGAAGCAAATATCAAATAGATTGATTCAAATAATACAGATACAAAGCACTCATATATTTACATCTGATGGTTATTACACCGATGGAAGAGGCATTACTAAAATTGAAGACATTAATAACCCCTTACCGATAATAGGAGAAAAGCAAGTAGTAATGGATATGAAACACAAAATCATATACATAGCAAAATTAAAGAACAAACCTGATGAAATTTCAGTTTCGGTAGATAGAAAAGCTAATGAATAGAATTTTTTAAAAAAACGCATAAACTTCAAAAATAATATAAAAGAGAAATTATCGGAAGAACTCTTGATACTTGTTATATACGGGGTCAAAAAAACCACAAGAATCAACACACCCAAGAGCATAAAACACATATTTTGGAAAAAAAAATTGCATATTAAACCGGTGTTTCCATCGAACTTTTGTCTTGGATTGAGCTATTCATCTTCAAAAGTTGGAGGTTGCGGTGCAAATCCTTAGCAACAAGACCATTCATAGATTATGAGTGAATCAATCAACAATATCAAGGGCGACACAAATCTCTACATCTTAACCCTATATTATGGGCGATAGAGAAGAGAAAAAATGTTTTATAGGAAAACAAAAATGAAAAATTTAGATTATAAAATTTGAATCCCAAAATTTATGGTGGGTATAAATAAAGGATCGAGAATATAAAAGAAGATTTCCTTCTTGAACATAGACAAATTGCATTTTAAGTTGTCATTTCATAATTGGAAAGTGAATTCGAATTAAATTCCTGATTTCTTGTCTATGGTTATCATATCATTTAAACGTGATTGTAAGGGATTAAATTAAAAATATGATCAACTAATTAACTTCTTATTAAAGGGCAAAGTCGGTATTTTACCTTGTAAAATTTTGGGCTTAAAACATGACACGTGACATTAAAAGATTCTTTTATTAGATAAGAAGATTTTTGTGTTTTATTTAAAAAGTGTATTGGTCTCCCTTGTCTATAGCCTAACTAGGGGTGTCAAAAAAAACCCGAATCCGAATAACACACCCGAACCAAATAAGATTTGAGTTGTTCGGTTCAGTTAACTGAATAAGGAAAATATTATTCAGCTTGGGTTTGGTTAATTTTTTCTTAATTTGGGTTAACAAGATCAGTAGCAACTATGTTTAAGATATTAAACTATTAATATAAAATTTTATATTTATATTTTAAAACTTAAAACCATTAGTTAAACAAGCCTAAAAAAGTCCAACTATGTTTAATTAGTTTGTTTTTCTGAAAAATCTTGAACAAACACTTCTAGTTGTTTGTTAAACGTTTTATACAAAATAAGGTATTAATCCTTTTTAGGCTCGTTATATGTTTTTTAAAAACGTTAAAAAAAGAAAGTTAACTATTGGTTTTTGAATTTTATTCAAAAACAATTATAGTTTTCTAGATTTGTAAATTGTGATTCGTCATCTTCTTTATGTTATAACTATGGAAATAGCTTTATTTTCTTTGCCGAACGATATGGTATACTTAGAACTCTTATCATCAACTTCCCTCCCATTATAAAAGTATGAAGTTTGAAGTAGACTTAATACTTTATTAAAATTATATGAAAGTTTTGAAAGCCAATTAACCCGCCCGAAGAAGAAGATCCAAATTGCAAGCCTTTCCATGTCCACTTCTAGTTGAAGCCCCTTGATTTGAAAAAATTACGAATATATATTTTTGTTTATTTATAAAGAGACCAATATATATATATATATATATATATATATATATATATATATATATATATATATATATATATATATATATATATATATAGGACGGTTCACTTGAGATTAAAAAAATGTAGATATCTTGAGATTCAACCTGAGCCATACATTTCACATTTGACGCTCTAACGTTCCAGTGTACCGACAACAACAGTGTATGCGTAATCATAAATGATTATACATATATGTCTGTTCACATACTGTGTAATAATATATGATTATGACAGCTCGTGACAGAAAATGTGGTTGTGACAGAGGTGACGGTTGTATAAGTGACGGAGGTGACAGTGGTGGTGTCGGTTGGTATCAGAGGTGGTGGTAGTGGTGGTGCCGATGACGGTTGTGGTGGTGGGGATGTTGGAAGAGGAGAAAGGAACGGGCGACGCTATATAATCATTTATGATTATAACAGGTCTCCCGCGTCGTTACGCCGAAGTGTTAGAGCGGCAGACTTGAAATATGTGGTTGATGTTGAATCTCAAGATCTCTATTTTATTTTTAATCTCAACGGAACCTATATATATATATATATATATATATATATATATATATATATATAGAGAGAGAGAGAGAGAGAGAGAGAGAGAGAACGTAAAAAGGTTGAGAACGCGAGAACGGTTGTGGCCCAATCATTTTCTAAAGACAATATAGAAATTTTATAACTACATTAATGAGATAATCAATTTAATTAAATGATTGTTTCATATAATGTTGCAATCATTTATTTCAACTTTTTTTTCAAAAAAAAAATATATTATTTTATTAATATGAAATAATTAAATTGAATTAATTCTTTACCTAAAATATAAAAATCTTTTTTTTATCAATTGAAATTTAAATCGTATTATAACTAAATCACTTGATTTTTTCATTTATCAACAAATCTCAGACTTATTCCACATTTTTTTTGTATTTATTTATGAATATCTAATTTGAGTTTTTTTAATACAAATTAATTGTTTATATAACATTAATATGATAATGGATTTTTATTCGTTGATAAATGAGTTTGGCAACTGTTATATTCTTAAATGAATATGCCAAAGCTATCCAACATAGATTTATATAGTTATTTATAAATGATTATACTACAATTATATGATAATGC
Organism: Lactuca virosa; assembly: GCF_052849685.1. Taxonomy (NCBI): domain Eukaryota; kingdom Viridiplantae; phylum Streptophyta; class Magnoliopsida; order Asterales; family Asteraceae; genus Lactuca; species Lactuca virosa. The sequence continues at coordinate 316,328,544 of NC_136430.1, read as the reverse complement.
TATATTTATAAATGGTTAAAATCACATAAAAAAACTTGTATTAATACATGACTATAATTGATTTTTTTATCTAATATTTTTGGATTATAACATATCCATACATTTGAAATCACAAATGAATAAAACATATTTTTCGCTCCTTCAGAGATGATGTTGCCCTTGTTTATTTTTTTTTGTCAAATTACCAACCTGAACCTGTAACAATAAAAACCGAGCATTATTTCAAATTGGTTAAGAGATAATTAATGATTATAACTAAATTATGTGAATATTCAAAAAATAATTTTGGGCATTATTCTAAATTGTAATCATTTATGATTTAACATTGCATCACTATCATTTTAATATTTTATGAATATATCAGTTGGACATTATTTTAAATTTTCATTTGTGATGTAATCATTTATGATTTTAACGTGCTGCACTTCACATACCGCCATTACTTATTTCTCAGTTATGGCTCAATTTGACCAAGAATTATATATATTGAAATTAAAACAACCTAAATAAGAATTACTGCAGAAAATTCATTGTAATTTACTATGGAATCTAAGTAAACAGTCTAATAACCAAGGAAAAATAACTACACATAGTGAAAAACTCTTTATGACATGCAATACTGTTTTCAATTTACTTGTGGTTTACTTCAAGAATGTATCTGACCCAAATATATGTTTTATCCCTCCCTAGATTTTGTTACACAGTATGATCACAAAACACATATTTGAAAATGTACTTATATACTTAATAAGATATGAAAAGTTATACACTGTAATATAATAAGTTTCTATTTTGAAAACTCAGAGAGAATCCATTTAAGCATCTAATCAAACGGTTTGTAAGAATATAAAATATGCAAAATTTGTATGAATAAAACGTGATTTGCAGACTTGGAAATTGATGGGTACAAAAGTTATTGAAATCACTAGAAATCAAACAGATGCTCACTAAGTTTCAAGTGGCAAATCAGCATACACAAGGAAGTGATTAAAAACGATTACAGGAAATAAAGAGATGCTAACCTGGATATGATTGCAGACGATTTTGATAAGGGAAGATACAATAAAATCAACATACTCAGACATTTTCTATCAAGCAATTATCCCACAATTACACAACCACACTAGAAAATGGAGAATATATAGAATATGGTGATGAAGCTAATGAATTATAATAAAAAAATATACCATAATTCGAGTCCTAAGTGCGGATGACAGTGAGAATCGATGGTAAGAATGAACTGATCTGAATAAGTGCCCCATTTTCAGTAATGAATGATTGTGTTTCCGATTTCGTTTCTTGAATACATTTCCACTTTTATTGATTTTGTCACTCACTTCCCACCTCCGAAGATTAGACAAAAAAATAGCAATTCTATTTTGAGCATACCTTCAATCGACTAAACCATAATGATAAATTAAAATAAAAAAAACAATTAGAATTTAAATAAGAAGTATTTACCTGAGATAGATATGCGCAAGAGAGAAAGTTTCTTGAGACCGGAGAGTTATAGAGTATCCAATGATACTGTGGTAGTTAATCAACTGAGAAGTATGAGAGAAACATAGGTATAATCTGTAAATCATAATAGGTAGTCATGAATGCAGTTTTGAGAAATACAAGGGCTACAATTTCAGGCATACATGTCGTCTTCTTCATTCATTCAGGTCACGCCCACCCACAACCACAAACCTTTATATCAATCGGTGGATAATCAATTAAGGGATTTAGGGGAAATTAGGGCTTGCTTCAAAATCTTTCAGATAGGCGAAATGTATATGAATTTCTCCTAATTTTTCCATATTTGGAGGCAAAGAAGACATAAAAGGGGAGATTGGGTTGTGATTGTGTTGATGGGGGGAAATAAGCAATGATGATGGTGTTGGTCTGATTGTGTTGATGGAACGGTGGAGGCGCAAGAAACTAGAGAGGAGAGAATGAGAGAACAGAGAACAGAGAAGCAAAATGAATGAAGATGACCAGGGATTATGGTATTTGTATCAATTAAATCTATATAGCTGATATGAAAGAAACAGATGTATTTGTTTTTTTAATTCCCAATTTCCCTTACCGACATATAAAATTTTCATATTATGCTTAAAGATTATGTAATTTACATTAATGACTCATTTATTAATATCCCTAGATCTAGATATTTGGATGGTCGTGATCTGTTCTCGCGTTCTCAACCTTGTACGTGTTCTCAAAATAACTTACCTCTATATATATATATATATATATATATATATATATATATATATATATATATATATATATATTGGTCTCTTTATAAATAAACAAAAATATATTTCGTTTTTTTCTTCAAAAAAAATTAAAGTTTTATAGAATCTAAATAAAGAAAACAACAAACCAATGGTAAGAATTATAGGAGTGTGCGCGGTGCGGTTTGGTGCGGTTTAAAGCCAAAACCGCAAACCGCACCGCATATGCGGTTTGAGTTGTTTAGAAACCGCAAACCGCACCACGAACCGCAATTTTGTTATCGTAAACCGCAAACCGCAATTTTGTTATCGTAAACCGCAAACCGTACCGCATAATGCGGTTTAACAAAAATACAAACCGCAAACCGCACCACAAGTGTTTTAAACCGCGTTATGCGGTGCGGACGGTTTATGCGGTTTATTGCACACCCCTAGTAAGAAATACGTGTGGCGAGAACTTTTGCAAACCAAGATTGTGTATGTGAGTTGGATCTTAAGAGATTGCATGGATATAATTTCTTTCTCTTTTATTGATTTTTTCTTTTATTTTATTTTTCTTTTTATTTTTTTATATGTTGAAGACTGAAGTCATCAATGATTACAAAATGAATGTAGTCTTAGATCCAAAATTTGACATATCTATTAGGCGGAATTTGACATTTTTTATGCTTGACGTTGATAAATGATTATATGATATGACTAAAATAAATACTGTAAGCATTTTACGGGTAATCCGTGCAATCGTTCGTGATTACACAATACATTTTTATTACTAAATTCGTGAGAATTGCTCTTACGAAAAACTTCAATACAAATTTGTGAGAATCGTTTTGAACAAAATACAATAGGAACAATGGTTCTTCGATTTGAAAAAAATATAATATAATATACAAATATTTTAATCTAGAACATGACATTTATTTGTTATGACAGTATTGCGTCTTTCAAAAACTCTTATTATCCGTTCATCTATGGTCTAATCATGGTTTTTTCACATCTTCTACTTAACGTTTAAAGAGAATATGATAATTAGCTATTGAATTAAAGGGAGCGTTTCTGGTCGTAGCATTTAAAAGTGTGGTTGGTATTTGCGAGATACGTGTAAATTAAGGAAAACACGTGGGTACTATGTTAGGACATCCACAATGCATTGAACTCCATATAGTTTAATGAATTGTCAAATCATTTTTTTACAATTCATACAACTCTATCATTTTTTTTCCACAATGCATTGAACTCTACAAAGTTCAATAGAATGTTATAAAATGTAATTTATAGTAAATAATTAACAATTAAAAACTTTTCTTTTTCCCATTGAAGAGTTCAATGACCATTGAATTTCAAATCCATTGAATGTTAATGTGACATCTCACAATGGTAAAGTTTCATACATTGAATGACACATAGACTTGCCACCTCATTCAACTCTCTCATTGAACTCACCATTATGGATGTTTTTAGATAGACTTTCTTTTTTGTAGTTATTGATTCAATCTAATATTTTAATTTGAATTCTTTTAGTTAATTAGTTACATCCAACTAACAAAAGGTATAGGTGTTGTGAAAAGGTGTTCTTCATATGTGGCTTAGGGTTCAAATCTAGAAGTAGGATTAATGGGTGATATTTGTTAGCCATTATATAATTTTATCGTTACATACTCGCAAGCAGTATACCTGATTTTAATATATTATTGAAATCTTTGATGGGGGCATATGACAAAGGTAGTTTGGGCAGCATGATCGTTGCCATTTTGGTAAAAGGATGTGATTGAAAATTATATAAAAGTGAATTTAAAAAAAAAAAAATTGTTTTCTTAGGACTTTTTTACATATCTTTAACTTTTTGAGAGAGGCTGGTGCCATGCTGCCTCTAGTGTGGGTGGGATTGTCCTCACTCCTCACGTCTATACATATAAGTATAGAAATACAAAGGTCATTTGCCATGTTATAGCTTTATTTTGTATTTTAGTTTCGTTATCGTTTTGTATATTTGTCCCAATAATCAAAACTTGTTAATCCATAAATAAGGTGTAAAATATCATATCTATATAATGTTCCACTGTTGGTACCAAAGGGTCATAGAGGACTATGAAAACTTAAGCGAACATTACATGTATCAAATCCACTGATTTCTTGAGATAAACCAAGGATTTAAAAAAAATCCTAAACGTTGACAGAATGTTTTATACACAAAGTGAAACCTTCCGTCGATGTAAACCATGAGGTCAACAGGGCTTTCGTCTTCAATTTGTTGTTAAATACTTTTTTTTTTCCCTTTGAGCTTCTCGCCTTTGTCTCTATACCTTATCTTCTCCTCGTGTCCTACTCTCCCTCAACACACAGCTTAACAAGTTTATACTATATGCATATCGACTTGTACTTTTGAAACAGTCGTCTCCGTTATCCACCACCTTATATTAATTAAACCAAACCGTGTTTAGTAGCAAACTATCAACTATATATATTTCCTCCAAAGCAAACTCTAACACAATTACACACAAACCCAATAACTTTATGCTAAAAATAGATTACATAAACGATCATATATGGCCAATATCTCTCTACGTTTTGGTTACAACCCATGTGTCACGGGATGCAGATCAGTATCTGCATCTGCATCCTATGACACATGCTTGAGCTCAGGCTCAACTACCAACTTTTACAAACTTCTTTCTTTAAGCTCAAGCAAAGCAGGAAGCCAAGAGATCAAAAGAGCTTATAGAACACTAGTTCTCAAGTATCATCCTGATGTTTCTCATGATCATGACACTGTCAAAACGTTCATTATGTTGCATGCAGCGTACAAGACACTCATGGATCCAGTATCACGAGCAGAGTATGATTGTACACTCGGCTGTCATGGTTGTACATTCAAAGATCATGGAGGAGAGGGGAGGAGGTGGGAGGCTCAGATTGTTGAGCTCAAGAAGAGGTCGAGTCATCGTGCTGACCGTATGGAGGGATCTTGGGGAAGTAGGGTTAGGTATGGTTATAGACAAAATAAGGGATCTTGAAAAGATTAAATGACGTCGTTTAAATAAAGACTTTGAATCTATAGCCTAACACACAAGTAACATTTATATTGTCGAGCATTTGTTTCTTGTTTTTGTATTTCCAGCTTCGATATGACTGTTAATTTGATTTATGAATGTAATGCCTATTATATCTTTACATAGCAACCATGCATATATATTAATCGAAATGAAAGACATAATAAATCATTTAGTGACACATATTACATAACAGAAGTATTACCACGAAACAAACTTCTAACCAATGAAAAATTCGTCGTTAAACGTGTTAGCAAAGGATTATAGAGACCGAGAAAACACTTATCGTATGGTGGCTAAATATTTGATCCATTTAGCATATGTCCCTCTAGAGATCCATTTAGCATCACTTTATACGGTATGTGTTAGGCATATAGATTTTCTGAGAGCTTTTAGTTTTTAGATTTTACCTTTTTAAAAGTTCAAAAAAAAAACACTAGAAAAAAATGTGAGCTTTTAATTTGTCAAACATGCTCTCAACAAACTCTAAAACAAGGTTTTGAATAACGTGAGGCGTGAGCTTAGCGGCAAGGTCAAAGTTAAGTCATGGCAAGCCTTGGCGAGTCATGACGTTTTTCAAGGCGTGACTATTTTATATAAATTAAAAAAGATAAATCATATAATTATTGAATTTTATCAAAAATATCAAGTTTTTAGAAGTGTTATATTAATATTTAGTATCAAAAAGTTAACAAAAACTCGTGCCTTGAAAAAAACTCGCGACATAACGCGATAAGACGCACATTGACATGTTATTTGGACGCCACGCTTAACAAACCCGTCTTAAACGTTTTCGTAACGGCTAGGTCACGCCTCGAAGCGCGCCATGACGCGCTTTTCAGAACAATGCTCTAAAGTGATAAGGAGCCACGTAAAACCAGCCGAATATCTGATCCAGATTGAAGTCTTGAATCTGAGCTACAGAAATCATACAATGCCCCAAGCCCATTTATATTTTATATAACTTTGACATTTGAATAATAATCCAATAGCCGACTTAGTTTACCTGTATAACTGTTTTTGGTATAGCCTAATTGATTTTGAATTACTTTTAGCTAGAGATGCATATTAATAGTTTTGGATCGGTATTGGGTAGGTTTTAAACCGGTTTTGTTAGGACCGTTTCAAAATGGTCCGATCTTGTGATCTTTGCTTATATTTTTTGGGTTTTTTTTTTCAATTTGTTTTTTATATTTTTGACAAAAGACAAAATTGCAAAAATGATCCCTATGGTATGCATTTGACAAAATTGCAAAAATTGTCTTGTGGTTGGCAAAATTATATGGATTTGGTCCAAAAAGTTTTGATGGTGCATCAATGGTCCAAAATTGGATCTTGTATTGTTTTTGGTCCCTATACACTTAAAATGACCTTAATGCCCCTTATATTTGTTTTTTTAATTTTTTTTGTATTTATATAAATGCTTTTAATTAATTTAAAATGAGAAAAAGGCCCACCCACCTCTCTCTCTCTCTCTCTCTCTCTCTCTCTAGGTTTGTATTTGATGAAAACTCAAGAACACAAAAACCATCTCCATCGACTGGCACCACCATCACCAGCGACTGCCGCCACCATCACCACTGATTGCCGCCACCGTTCGCCACCATTAACACCGACTGTCACGACTTTCTCTTTCATCATCTCTTCACAGCTTCCAACTCCCTCCGCATGTACCCTTCCCACTGCTGGATTCAACCTCTATACTTCTCAATGCCAAAAAACACCTCTCTCTCTCTCTCCAGTGAAAAGCTTTGACCCACCAGAAGTCCTTCATCAGAACCACCAACACCACAATCTTCTCCGGCCACTTTCGCCTTGTCAGAACACCACCTACACCTCCTTCCGAAGAAAAGCTCTGAAATCCATAACTACGACTCGAATTTCGTTGGGGGTATCGTTCACCACCACACCCATCCATTATTCGCCACACCATCTGTTCACTGCTTGCCTCCATCCATTTGCAACCACGCCTCTTCTTCTTGGATCTGAAACCCAGATATCGTCGGATCTAGAGTTTTCAGATCACGTTGTGGCCGGAGGATTGAGATTTTTCTAGTGCATGTTTGAACCTTTGATGGAATAAGGTTGTGCAGGTGCTGGAATTGAGCTTAATGAAATTAGGGCTCATAATCCCCCGTCTCCTGTTTTAATCGGGATAAAGAGGGGACAAACAAAGCAGTCGAACGAGGCGATTTGAAAAGAACATGAGGGCTTGTTGCGTTCATTGTGAGGATGAAGGGAAACAAGGCAGAGGTCCTTCCGTCGAGAGGGATGAAGCATTTCTTCGAGACCAGTGACCCTTCGTGGGTTTTTCTTCCTCGTCTCCGGGAGCAAAGCAGCAGAATCGCTTACCTTTGCTCGCTCGAAGAAATAAAAACGGAGGCGACATCCAACGATGAAACTCGAAGGGAAGGTGGACAGAAGAATGGTTCGGTGGAACAAGACAAGCAGGTGGGGTTCGGTGGAGTTTCCTCGATGGGAGGAGAAGAGAAGTGCGAGAGATGAGGCTGTTGTCTTGGTGGCTCACCGACGCACCACCACAACCCATGGTTCATGGAAGATGAAGATTTAGAGAAAGAAAGAGAGAGAGAGAGAGAGAGAGAGAGAGTGTGTGTGTGTGTGTGTGGTGGGTTTATTTATTTATTTATTTTTTCAGTTTGTTATAAGAATAAGAAAATAAACAAAAGAAATTAAAATATAATTATTTAAGGGGCATATTAGTCATTTTAGGTGGGATGTGAACCAAAAACACAAGAAAATACAACCATAGGGATCAAAACCACACAAGGTATCTAAAATTTGACCAGTGGTGCACCAACATTTTATTTTGGACCAAAACTACAGAATTTTGCCAACCACAAGGACCATTTTTGCAATTTTGTCTATGCATTTTTTCTGATGTTTAGTTCAAACCTCGGTATTTTTTGGCTTCATGGATCTTTTGAGCTAGTTTCGTTGCAGATTTGGTCCCTCGGTAAACTGAAATGACTTTAATACCCTTGGATATTTATTTTCTATTTTTAAATTCATTTTTTTAAAAGTTTAATACTTATTTTTTCATTTTAATAATTAAAATATTAGAGACCATCGATAGTTTTTTTAATGTCAATTTCTTGCTTGATCAATCGATTGGGGACTTCTGATTTATGAAGTGGGTGTTCATGGATTCTTCAGTTTCTTAATCATTCAACATATGATTTCTGAAGTGGGTGCTTGTTAACAGATCTTAGGAGGAAAAATCGGTAGGTGAAAAGCAACACAGACCATTCTTCGACATATGATCCATGAATATACGATCAATTTACTTTTCCCCCAAATTTCTTTCACTAATCTCGATTTTAGGGTACCTGGAGAGAGAGAGAGAGAGCGAGAGAGAGAGAGAGAGAGAGGTAGGCCATCTCCTCTCACATCTCACCCATTTATCCCATTACGTCAAAATCATTTAAAACAAAAAAAACCTTAGCCCTCGATGCAACCACTCTTTGGTTTTTTTCGACGAATGACAACCAGAAACGAAGAACAGGGGATGAGAAGGTGATAGTTTGGGTGGTCCGATGGTGATGATTAGGTCAGAACGATGGATTTTGTTCAGACGCCGACTTCATCTCTACCTTCTTCTAGTCGGAAACACATCAGCCCCCCTCCCCCCCCTCATAGATTCATTTTGGAATCGTCACAGTCACCAACATCTTCAACCTTCATCAATTGAATCGGATGACCAAATCATCATCATCGGACATCACTATTTCACCTTCACGCCACCAATCATCATCATCATCTTGAGCATCGACCTGCGATGTTGATTCAGAAGAAATAAGGAGTTACAACTGATCTGAGAGAACGAGACCAGTGATTGAACTTAGAGTAAGAGCAAGGGGCTGTCATTTTTGGTGGGAGTGGATTTATTTTTGAGAATGGAAAGAATGGGACACAAGAAGAGAAGAGAGGTTCGATTGCTTCTTGTTGCTTTGCTAAGATATGCAGGACACAGTCACACGCACACACATGTTTTGTGATACCTTGGGTATTTTTCTCTTCACTAATTTGTGTTTCTGTAACATCCTAAAAATCATGACCAAAAATTTTAATTTTGAATATAATAATTATAAAACCATTTGTCTGAAAACAACCATAGTATCAATTCATATCAAAACCAGAGTATCAGTAGTCAAATCATATCATGATAAAACAATGTCAGAGTACAAATCCCAGAAATCTCATATGCGGAAAATCGTGTGTGTAATGCGCTGCTACCGTGTCGGCTCCTTTCCCTTCGAAGAGGAAGTACCTGAAACCAAAACTGAAAATCGTAAGCACAAAGCTTAGTGAGTTCCCCCATCATACCACATACCATAAACACATAATGCCTATCCCTCGGTATCTTTCAACCGGTATCTGACTGGCATAACCAAAGCTGGACTCCCTTCGGTATCTTTCAACCGATAACTGCCTAGCATAATTGGGTGCTGGCCTCCCATTCGGTATCTTTCAACAGGTAACTAGGAGTTGGCCTCCCCTTCGGTATCTTTTAACCGGTAACCGGGAGCTGGCCTCCCCTTCGGTATCTTTCAACCGGTAACCAGGGACTATTTCACCCCTACCACTATCACATAGTAACATAACATACTGGCACATATAGCATAACAGATAGTGGCATACCAGACAATTATCACGAAGACAATCATCTAACTAACAACTCCAACTAGTGGGCCGACATTGTGACCTTAGACCCACTCCTACTAGAAGGTAACTTACCTCAATGTCGCGCAGTAGTTGAACTGTTCTCGACTCTGGAACCAACTCTCCTCAAACTGCTACACATGACATATCTTTTAACTAATCTTTCATACTCATAACCCCTTTAAGGGTCAACTCTGGTCAATGGTCAAGGTAAAAGTCAACATCCTGGTTGACTCAACTCATCGAGTTCTATAATCCATAAAACCCTGAAATCCCGATCCTACTCGTCGAGTCCTTTCATGGACTCGTCGAGTTCCCTTTCATGCAAGTCGGGGCATTTCACTCACAATTGGTTGAGTTCATCCTTGAACTCGTCGAGTTCTCTTTCATATCAGTTGGGACATTTGCTCTCAACTTGCCGAGTTCATCCTTGAACTCGACAAGTTCTTTGATCTTCAAGTCTATAAATACGTCCAACTCGCTGAGTCATCTTCTAGACTCAACGAGTTTGCTCAGTAACAGAAAAGATTGGGGAACCACGACCCAACTCGCCGAGTCGTATGAGCGACTCGTCGAGTCCCCCAAGGTCCAAATCCATACAGTCAATTTTAATCGGGCTTAATGCATACAAAATGTAGATCTGGTATCCTAGGTTCGATATATCATGTAAGTTTCGAACTTTACATTCATGCATGGGTTATTTAGCTCAAAAAGCCTTAAGAAGTGCTTCATAGGATGCATGGTACTCCCATGGCCATAAAGTTGGCACCTTTATGCCATGGAGTCCCTCAAAGACCCTGGATCTGAAGTTATTTCCCCAAAACATGCTTGCATCCATGAATGGTTCCATATTATGCTCCAAAAAGCCCTAAACTACCCCATGAAAAGATCTAGCAAATGAATAGTCAAGGTATAGACTTTATACCTCAAATGAACTGGAAATGAAGCACCAACTCTGGATCTACTTGCTTCCTCTTGAACCCCCAAGCTTCATCTTCCTTTTCAAGCATCAAAATCACCAAGAACACACAAAAATGGCTCAAGAACACTCACAATGGGTTAGGGTTTCATGACTAAGGTCTGGAGGTGATGGAGGTTGTAGTTGAGGCCAGATAAGGTGTTTAAATAGGGTGCAAACCCTAAAAATTAGGGTTTCACTCTGGAAGACCTACTCGTCGAGTCGAGGCTTCTCGACTCGTCGAGTAGATTTCAAGTCCCGCGTCCAAACTTCTCCCATTCATACTCGACAAGTTTGGGGCCTCCAACTCGTCGAGTCCCTTTGCGCAAATGAATAATTCTTTATTAAAATACATACCAGGAACCGGGCGTTACAATTCTCCCCCTCTTATTTTAGACTTCGTCCTCGAAGTCTGCTGCATCTGGAAATAGCTCGGGGTAGTGCTCCCTCATCTCATCCTCCGGCTCCCATGTCCATTTTGAGCCCTTGCGGTGCTGCTGATATGTGCATATTTAGTCATATATTTTTTCTAATATCTTAATACTTTTTGGCTATTTTGTCTCGATTAATGGACAAAAGGTACTTAATTATGTTTAAATTGTATTTTCAGCCTAAAAGACATGCTCAAGTTAAAAAGGAAGCAGGATTAGCAATCGGAAGCTTGGGAATTGAAGAAAGAAGAAATTAAGCTAAAAAGCTGAAGGACTCGACGAGTTGGAGCTCAACTCGACGAGTGGATAGGAATATTCGCTAACCATCAGGTGCCTTACCGTGCACGGGTTTTAAGTGATGGACTCGTCGAGTCGGTCTATGGACTCGACGAGTTGACCCTGTTTTCAGAAAACTATATAAAGGGCATTAATACTCGCAACAAAGGACTTTTCTCTGGATCTTTTGGCGAATCATCTGCGATTGGAAGGTTACTGAAGCTCTGGAATTCGAAGATCAACCCTAGAGATTGATTTGGAAGAGATCAAAGGCAACATATACTCTCTTTTTCTTAATCTATTGCACAAAACCATGTTTTTACTTAAGGATTTCGTTTTTGAGATATTACTTGCTGTAGATATGAGCTAAAACTCATTACATCTGTTTAGGGTAGATTAGCTTGTTAATATGGATTGAATTTATGGCATGGATTATTTGATTTGGTAAAATTGTTTTGTTAAGCTTGTAACCAATCCTTATGTGTTGACAAAAACTATTTTCTGTTAATTATCAAGTCTATTAAGTTGCATGAACATCCTCTTAATTGCTTGCTTCATATGATTTATGTGAAAACAATATTATAGGCCTGGTATTAGTGAATATGAACCTAGGATTAATTAGAAAACAGGTAAGTTAATGAGTGAGCTTGTGTGATGAACAACAATATAAGATGTTAATTGAATTAGTAATTTAAGTAGCTACAACTACAAGTCCTACTTAACCAAAATCAAAATACTAGTAAATTCATTAGTTTAACCAATTGGCCACTATTTAAATTAATTTGTTTTCTAAGGATTAGTAGTAGTGAACATGAATCTAATCACATTAATCGGGAGCCAATGACAAAATAATCCATTGCACTTGCCATAAAATCAACTATAGAAACAAGTGAATCGAACCTGAACAAAAGTATCTTTTATTATTGAA